>NC_134483.1:91747412-92102278 GCF_040206685.1 Ascaphus truei | reverse complement strand
TCCCTCTCCCCCACCTTCTCTTTCTCTCTCCCCCACCCTCTATCTCCCACTCTCTCTCACACCCTCTCTCTCTCCCACCCTCTCTCTCTCCCCCCCACCCTCTCTCTCTCTCCCCCACCCTCTCTCTCCCACTCCCCCACCCTCTCTCTCCCACTCCCCCACCTTTTCTCTCTCCCCCCCACCCTCTCTCTCTCCCCCACCCTCTCTCTCTCCCCCACCCTCTCTCTCTCCCCCACCCTCTCTCTCTCCCCCACCCTCTCTATCTCCCACCCTCTCTATCTCCCACCCTCTCTCTCTCCCTCTCCCCCACCTTCTCTCTCTCCCTCTCCCCCACCTTCTCTCTCTCTCTCCCCCACCCTCTCTCTCTCCCACTCTCTCTCCCACTCTCTCTCTCTCCACTCTTTCTCCCACCCTCTCTCTCTCTCCCACCCTCTCTCCCACCCTCTCTCCCACCCTCTCTCTCTCTCTCTCTCTCTCTCCCACCCTCTCTCTCTCTCTCTCTCCCACCCTCTCTCTCTCTCCCACCCTCTCTCTCCCACCCTCTGTTTGTCACCCTCACCCACTCTCTCTGTTTTATCTTAACTGCACTATACCTACACCGAAATAACCTATTCTGCTTTCTTCCAGATCTGACTCAAGTTTCACACGGGAGACATCGGAAGACAGGTAGATAACACCTCCCCTCCAGTATAGTACCTTGAGGGACTGCGGATCAGGTAAGATCCCAGGTGGGATTGCTGCTTTGGAAATTGTTAAGAGGGGGCATCCTGACACTGGTTAATGTGTTCAGAAGTCATTCACGTCTGGCTTTTTTTTTGGTTCGGTTAGTGAGGTCAACACACACACACGCGCACACACACACACACACACACACACACACACTACTTTTCGAAATAAACCTACGTTTCTATGAAAATGTAAGTTGTTTTTTTTTGCGGCCCACCTAGACTTAAACCTTGTTTATTTGGCCCTTGTTAGCATTTGAGTTTGACATGCTTGATTTAAACAGTGTTCTATGGGAAAACGTGTTTCGCTTTACAACGTTTCGTTTTACAACGCCATTTTGAGTAACGCATTGTGTCGGATAACCGAGGACTGCCTGTATATAGAGCGCACTGCAAGAAAGCTAAAACTTTGTTTTGCCGAACATATCACCAATATCCAAAAAGGATTTTCACAACATACGTTGTCTAGACACTTTGCGGAACACCATAACCAGAATCCAAAAGGTATCATATGTATGGGAATTGACGAATTACCACAATATTGCAGAGGTGGTGATACCATTAATGCAATATCCAAACTTGAGCAGATGGATCCATACAGTTAAAACCTAGATTCCTCTGGGTGTCAATGCAGACATAGATTTAGGTGCAATCCTGCAATAGATTATTATTAAATAATCCTTAATAATTACATTTATACTGTTGCGTTAATTATCTATTAATATTTTCTTATTAACAAATGGTGCTTTGTCTGATGCATTCTCTAGGGTTTCTGTTCAGTAGTGTTCTCTGTTTTCTATCTGGTACACAACATATATATCTGTCATTAAATTGATTATATTTTATAATTGTACGTTTTATTTTTCTTGATTTGTATTCAATTATTTTTTATTGTATAAACTTATATTGTATTTTTAAGTTCACTATATGTTATAGATGGGTTCCAGTATCGTATTTATCTTTATTATAACAGCCTGTGTATATTTTTCATACTGCTGAAAACTTCTCTTGATTGGTACAACTGCGTTAACCAATTCGCCTATCAGAGCTGAAGCTCACGTATATAGAGAGATCTGGGCAGATATGTCTTATATCCCTGAAGAAGTCCTCTATAGGACGGAATGCGTAGGGCTGAGGTCTTTGTTACGGTCTTTTAATCATAGTCATAAGACTGTCTTTTAAAACACCTATCTCAGGCTGTTTATGAATGCCAAGGTGTAAGGGACTGTTACGGCGATCCCCTCGGCTGATTGAACTGCTGAGTCGCACTGACGTCATCACCGCGATACCATCGCGAGACGTTCCTCCAGGTTACCGCTTGCGAGACTCCGGGAGTTAGGAGGTGAAGTTGCAAAGCGGCGTTCCGTGTCAATGGCAGTGAACACTCTCCGTGGAGATCCAACCTTACCCGATTCCTCTCCGCAATCGAGATAGGATTGGATCTTGAAATGCCTGAATTTGCTGTCTATGTGCGCTGTTATATCAATACAAATGTACTTCACCATACTGGCTTTCACTTCATCTTTTAGGTTCTACTACGTCTTGGAAGCATTTTGTGGACTCTCATTTATGCATTTCCCTGTAGTTATATCATATATTGATTTATCTATACGTTATTAATTGCGCCTTTTGTTTTCCTTCACATATCTTATCTTTGGATTATCGTGTATAGCCTTTACATTGCGGCAGCATTCAGTGATACCATCCATTCATTTCCTGCTGACATTTTGTGCACCGTATCTTTTCTTTTGCTATATATCTCAAATAAGCAATAACAGGCACTACGGTCAGATATATCAGAAAAAGACGCAAGTACGTGTGTGTGTGTGTGTGTGTGTGTGTGTGTGTGTGTGTATATATGTGTGTGTATATGTGTATATATATATATATATATATATAACAAAGGAACAACACAAAAATATGTAGCGCTGGGTGGATTTAAGTGATACTATGAATGATTAAAATATATTATAACTAACAAAATGACTTATTTATAATTAACAAAAATTTAACTAAATATTACTAAATGTTACAACAAACCATAACGTGACTGTGATAAAGGAAAAGTCCAAAATAAATGTTCCACTTTTGAGAAGAAAACCCAGAGAGGTAAGAGTGTATTGCAGCTTCAGATAAAAGTGGTATAGCCAACCACTCCGAATCTAAGAACAAAAAACAAACAGAAGCGCAAGCTCCATAGCATGTAACTGTTTAAACAATAGAGTACATTTATTAAAAAACTGCAGCCCAAAGGAAATGCACTTACTTATTTTTTTAATAAATGTACTCTACTGTTTAAACAGTTACATGCTATGGAGCTTGCACTTCTGTATGTTTTTTTGTATATATATATATATATATATATATATATATATATATATATATATATATACATACACACTGACAGTAACACACTGACAGTAAAATCTTTACGTTGATACTTAAGGGTAAATTCTATAAAAATTGAAGCAGCCGCTTGGGCTACAGTATATTCAGACGCTTGAGCAGATATTGGAAAAGTCCCATAGGCGAAGAAAGTGCTGAACACCAACAGAGGGAGCCCTGCTCACTTCAGTGTTAGTTTATATCTTCTGCAGATGTCTAAATCTTGTGTTATTTGTTTGCCTTTTTGTAGCGGTGAGACAGTTTAATATTCCTTGCTTCAACCTCCAGTTAAATACCACTTGACATTGTCTATAGACTTAGAAACACGATCAACACTGAATAAGTCAAACATATCACCATGTTCTATGCGCACGAACATGAACATATTGCTAGTGATCCGTAAGTGATGCAAAGTTTAGATGAACGGACTGTAGTTTATAAAATGTAAACGTTATTAGGTACCTGTTTGGACTGTAAGCTTTGAAATAATTTATAAGGTTTTCCAGTTGGGGGCAACAGAATAAACACAACCCAGTGATGGGATATTGACACAAACTGCTTTGGCAAAAATGTTAGGGTAAAAATAGTGGAAATGTACAAATCTGATAATTTGCCTGGAAAGTACAGACAATGTATAAAATGTCTGGGAAACGAAACATTTGTAGGAGATACGAAGCGTGACAAACTGATAGGCACTTGTAGATGATAGATAGAAAGATAGATATGTTGGTTGTACATATAAATTAAAAATGTACTAGGGTTTCCTGTTTCATTAAAGCTGCAGTTCAGTCAATATCCTGCATGTGTGTTTTTTTTTTAATAAATCAGTTCTGTAGTAAGAAAAAATACTTTTAGCATTTTCTGTTTTTAAAAAAACAACTTTGAAAGACCAATTTTCTTGTATTCTATTTTAACAACCATTTGCTAAGGCACTGCCCCTTCATGTCCTGTCACAAGCCCTGGTACACCCCTTTGTCAGCCCTGCCCTCCCTCTAGCACATGTCAGTGCAGGAGTGCTCATGAATATTCATGAGCTTCCACTGAGAGACAGAAGCAGAAGAAAAACAAATGCCATCTCTAAAGATCTTGCCAAATTTTGCCGATCAATACATGGAGAACGAATTGACCTGCAGCTATACAGTTCTTTAGGTAATTAGAGATTGCCCACATTAAACTATTGAAGTAAAAAAATGAACTAAAAAAAAAAAAAGACTGAACTGCAGCTTTAAATGATAGTTAATGTGAATTAAAAAATCCCTTATTGTATTATATTATCTTTCTGATAAAATCTCCAACTGCTATACAATGAAAATGCTTAAAAGGATTATAGTCTCACAATACTATAAAATTGCTTTGGGAAGGTATGTGAAAATGTTTGCTACAGATATAGCCTGTATGTATCTTCAGTTTTCCTTAACTAAAGTTTGGACATCAATCGTTTTGTTTTGGAGATGTAATCAATATTCATCCCATTTAGCTGTAGACAATTGTAAACTGTAAGAGCAAAGATCCATTCAACAAGAAACAGTTACAAACAGTACTTAGTCCGGCGGAGTCATCACCCAGTTAATTCCACGTACGTGAATATGGGCAGCCGAGTCACTATGTTTTGGCTCATTATCCTGGAAGAACCGATGACCAGATGGGAACTGAGCCTGAATACGGTTCGCTATGGACCTTGAGTTGGTGCTTGGGATGTGACTTCAGGGATAGACGTTTTTTTTTTTTAAAGGAAAAAGTGTCAAATCTTTCTAGGGCAACTGACGTCTCATCTGAAAATATTACATTCTGAAACGTTTCCCCACTATCGATCCAAGCTTGCGCTTGCTGTACTCTCTTAATCTTGTTGGGCTCCCTTATCATTGGATACACTCTGTAATGGCAAGATAGAATTGTACAGGTACTGATAACTTGCACGTGCATACTGAACAACACTATTGCATTATACAGTATTGCAGCCAAACACTTTACTTGACAGATCTGTACTTCCAGCCCAATTCACGTCTCATTCTCCTGATGCTGGACTCAGACATTGTCAAGTTATGATCCTGCTGCCCATGCAACAAGCGGCTAACTGCTGCTATCCCGGAGAATTGAAAGAGAAATGCAACCGCTGTCCGTGTGCCAAAGGCAAAGATGGCCAGAAAGCCTATGGAACCAAAAGTTTCCAAGGCTAAACATCCTGGACCGGGCTATTGCAAGAAGAAAATTGGAACGTCATAAATAAGGATATTAAATGTGTTACAGGCAAAGTTGCCCAACCAGACGACCCTCAGTCTACCCAAGTTGAAAATGAACAAGAAGTCCCCAGCACCACCTATGCACAGCCAGACATCCACCTGACAATAGAAGCCGAACCAGACGCCCCCTGCCTCACTGATGCACAACTAGACGTCCCCCTGACAACAGAAGCTGAACCAGATGTCCCCTTCAACACCGATACAAAACCAGTCGGCCCTCTGACAACAGAAGCAGAACAAGACTTCCCCTGTCCCACCAATGCACAACCAGACATCCCCCCTCCGTTTCACTTAGCCTCTTAGAGGGAATACCGGATTCCACCCTGACACCTTTTGTCAGCCCGGCCTCCGTAGGTCGCATACTGGAATCTTTAAGTGGCTATGAAAGAATTTGCAACACAGCAATACATGGAAAGAATGGAGGCAAAGTTGGATCAACTTTTGGAGCGAATGGAGGGGATGAAGAGGGGCATGGGCATCATTGACAATGACATTGCTGGGCTCTATTATTTGGTCTCTGTCACTCCCCATGTATGTCTGATGCAGGAGCAGGAGGGTGACCTGGAGGAACTTCATCCACCACCTGCACCGTCTTCTTCACCGGAATTGGCCTGCACGCCGCCAAGACAACGCACACCACCGGAGGAAATCATCCTACCAGACACTCTACCTTCACCCACAGACAGAAGCACACCTCTTCCACCAACACCCGCTGCACCAGAGGTGTACAGGTGCAAATGCGAAGCCCCACAGACCATCTATCCTCACCCAGTGAAATAAGCACACCTGCTGCACGACCAGCAGCACAGGAGAGTACAGCTTCAAATCCAACTCAATCCGTGCACGATCCCAGATATGATGCTAACTGACTTCCCACAGAGCATATGGGAGAAATACTTTTCAAGAAGCGGTGGAAAAGTGACCATACTAGCCCTTTCTCATTATGAAACACCATGTCAGTTATGAACTGTATCTTCAGTGGTTAATTATGGTGGCAATATGGGCAAGGAAGTGCTGCCTTCGAATTTGCACAGAAATATTATGGATGAAATACAATGTCATTTCATTATGACGCTGGTTCTTTTCCGAGCTGTGAAAGACAACATAAATGCATTTTTAAGGCATAAAAGGAGTCCTCCCTGGAACACCCACGGCTATGGGGACAAACGATTGTTTAATTTCACAGTAATCAACTAGTTTTGTTTTGTAAAGTGTTCGCTGGCTTCATTGTTTTAAGACGTTTTTACTCTTTAGCAGTCAATTTAATACACTTATAAGTAGGACTGTACATAAAGTACTAAGGTTTTCATGTAACATGCAGTAAGTACAGTGAGTGTCACTCAACCTAGCCCTTGTCATCATGTAACATGCAGTACAGTTTTTCCTACAGCTAGAGGGGAGGGGACACAATAACTCGCGGTCACCGACTTGCGTTTCTGGCTGGTATTGCATATAACGCCAGATATCGAATTTCAGGTCTCAGGTCTCACTTTACCTAGGTAAAATCGCGGATAACTTGCACAGATTTCTTGGCAAATCTCACATAAGGGACAGGCTCGGGTCACGAAAACCCCGGATACAAACAGACTATATCTGTATGTTGCATTGTTCTGTTTGCAACATAAATCATAGACTGCTAAGAGTCATATAAAACTTCATGTAGACTTCAGTGTCGCTCTTGTTGCCAAACGAAGACAAAAATTGGATAGCTCTGTCGCGTTTCCTGCCGTAGCTGGCGCTTTATCAAAGAGTGCTTCCAACAGGTTAAAAACAGCCTTATATAGGGACCCCTCCGGCTGAAGAGCCGCAATCTGTGTGCTTAATCCACTGCCGGTGTGAAAACATACCGGCAAGCACAAAAAAAAACACTGAAGACTGTCGCTCTCCAGTCAGAGATCTCCCAATCAAGGTGCACATACAACATCTAAACATCATAACATAATCATATGCACAAATAAAATATTAACCAAATACCAATAAAAAATAACTGACTATACTCGGAGAAATGTACAATTCTCAAAACAGCGTTTTAATGAGTGAAATCAGCTAAACTGAACTGTCCTACATCAGGTTGTAGCTAACTATGTTAACACAGTATTAACATTACCCCAATAAACTAAGCTGACATAATATCAAATTAGTCTATTTTAAATAACTATAGCAATGAATTCATTGATCTATACTCTAATACCATAAGGCATACAGCTAGATCAAAGATCAAAGTCACTGGCATGTCCCAATAATACATGCTACTACCTTATGATACTAAATAACTCACTCATGGCAAGAATGTAGCAATATAACAGAGAGAGCTCTCAGAGATCATGACTGAATGTAACTAACTATTGCTTGTACTATTGCAAAGTAAATAGCATATTTGAAGGATCTATATTCAGCAAAATGTTCTAAAGAAACAGAATATAAAAATAATGCTGAACAAAAACTCCATGATAAATATCTACTGAATGAAATAAACAATATATATAATATAACCTTATATCTTATCATATAATTCAGATAATTTGGATAACATTTCTTAAGAAAAAGCATAATTGAAATTATATTCATACCTATATCAGATATGCATTAATATATTGCATGGCTTATATATTGTAAATATCATCAGATGAAGAACATAGTTCATTTCCTATGATTCACTACATAAACCCCCATAAATGTGGGATAAAGAACTAACACAGATGCAATGTATTACATGCAAAGAGTTTACCAAGAAAGCACCTGCATTTCTGGATTTATTGTATATAATATATATTCCTAAAATAGACATATTGATAACACACATTGATTATTTATGAAATCGGCCATTGATCTTCAAGTTGCACTAGCTGAAGGTTATGAGCCTCAACCTATTGGAGACAGGCAGTGGAGCTCACCACGGATCTCACATTGACAGAACGGGGTGCAATATGTGCACCTGACTTCAATAGGTATAAGACATAAATATTTTGGATATGTGAGTGAGACCCACTTTGATAGTTATAAAGTATTTTTCTTTTTAACATTTTCATGCTATGATATATACTTTCCATTTAAAAAAAAATGTATTTATACAAATGTTTTACCAGGAAGTAGTACATTGAGAGTTACCTCTCGTTTTCAAGTATGTCCTGGGCACAGAGTTATGATGACAGATACATGGTTACAAATACATGGTTACATTAAGTGAGCAGGGTTGTACATTATTTACATTGCATGCACAGTAAGAGATATGTTATAAGCGTATGTAACAGTTACAGACCAGATTAAAATGTGAGACAGCTTTAGTTTTGAAAGAACTTAAACTGGTGGCACCTGTGAGAGTCTCCGGTAGAATGTTCCAGTTTTGGGGCGCACGGTAAGAGAAGGAGGAACGGACGGATACTTTGCTGAACCGTGAAACCATTTTGGAGTCAGATGATAAGTGCTGCATGTGGTAGGTGTGAGGAGCTTGTTCAAGTCGGAACTAGGTACAATATGTACACCAGACTTCAATAGGTATAAGACACAAACATTTTGGGAAAGGGACTGAGACCCACTTTGATAGTTATAAAGTATTTTTCTTTTTAACATTTACATCCTATGATATATATTTCCCATTTTAAAAAAAATGTATTTATAAAAATGTTTACATGCATATTTATTTTTATATCTTTTACCAGGAAGGTTACATTGAGACAAATGTTGCTAATATTTAATTCAAATGCTTTTCCACCCACTCATTGGGGAACCTTAGCTGGGCCATGTTTTGGTGATAACTAAATCGCATTCGGTATAGTATGTATCTACTGTAAGGGTATTGTCATGTTTGGTACATTCCTAATTCTGGGTGTCTATGTACTAAAACAGGTTTGGGGCAAAATGAATACAGAGTGGGTAATTTTCATCTTGCATCTCTGTGTCCGTGTACTGTATCAAAGGCTTTGACACAATTTGTTGCCCCATGCCTGCTGCGTTTTGGGGAGTGTCAAAAGGATTGTGATGGTTTACATGACTCACAGATTATATTAAGCATAATCAAATGTGTCTAATTTTTTCCCTTCAGTCAGGATCAACAATTCTGCAAAGTAAACGGCTCCCACTAAAAGCAGCAGTCCAAGCTCCCGTTTCTCCCCCCTCCCCCCTTTAATATGTGCATCAATACAATCCACACAATGATAAGTGATTAGCTATGTTGCTGATCGATCCGTTCTCCTGTGATCGATAGGTGAAGATTTGACTCTGGGGTTCACTAAATGGCTGTCGGTGCAGCAGAAGAGGATCCAAGATGCAAAGTTCTGTGGGGAAAATAATGAGCCCAGGCAGTCACTAGATACAATTGGTTCACAGCTAGAGAGAGGGCGGGGCTCAACAAGGGATGTGCTAGAGCCTGTTTCAGAAGAGGAAGGGGATGTGACTTTGTAAATGATTGCCATAAAAAAAAAAGGCTTGTTGCATAATAATACGTAAAAATGTCATTCAGAGTTGTTTAAATAAAATGCAACAAGTATTTTCTCCTAGTAGAGAAATTATGTATGTAAAAAAACAAACATGTAGGAAATTGCTTGGTCTGCAGCTTTAATAGAATAATGTTTTTACCTTTTTAAGAAATATTTAAAAACAAATGTGTGACAGATTATTTCATTTGTTTGCAGAAGCCAATTAAGGTATTTACATTGTTAATGTGCTATGTGGAAATGGCAAAATCCATAAAAATGGATATCGTACTACTGTATGCCATGAAATAATTATAAAGAGAATGCAATTAGCAAATAAATGTTGTTTTCTTAAGAACACACCTTGTTTCAAAAGCTAAAAATGTGATGCACATGGTTCCTACAATCTAGGTGCATTCAGGAATATTGAAAACAGCCATTTATAAAGCACAGTGCACTTTTATGCCAAGCACAAATATAAACCAGAACAAAGTTAATTCACAGCCAAAACACCGAAGGCTCAGATCAGATAAGAAGTTACGGGGGATAATACAAACAGTATTCATTTGGGAAAGTTTATATCTGTTTTAAATCATAAGGAACGCTCTATGCTTGTATTAAGCACATTGCATGAGCTAATATCATATTCCTAACAAGCGTGGCGCTGCTTCTGATATATTGCAGCATTACTTGATTAATAATCCTTTAAACGGATGGGGGTTTGATAGAGGTTGATAGAGCTAATGTACCTTTTCCTTTGAGCTACATAACAGTACATGGGCAGGTGTCATGCAGGAGGAAACAATGGGGCTGATGTATTAAAGTCTTCCGGCTGCAGAAGTGGGGCAAAACTGGAGCAAATAAGCTGCACCAAATTTATGTTTCCAATGTGATTTTCACCTTCCTAAATTGGGTGCAGATTTTTTTTGCCCCACTTTTGTAGCCGAGTGACTTTGATACACCAGCCCCAATGTATTGGCAGGAGAATGGGCAGATTTGTGGGAGGAAGAAGTAACGCCTCAGTGATTGTCATTATGGGCGACTTGGTCAGTCTGTCGTGTGTGTGTGCGTGTGTGCGTGTGTGCGTGTATGTATGTATATGTAATATATATATATATATATATATATATATATATATATATATATATATGTGTATATATATATATATATATATATGTATATGTGTATATATATATATATGTGTGTGTATATATATATATATATGTGTGTGTGTATATGTGTGTAATATATATATATATATATATATATATATATATATATATATTCTAAAAAAACAAAAAGGCACAGTGCGGGCTTCCTTGTCATACAGTTGTGTGAAAAAGAAAGTACACCCTCTTTGAATGCTATGGTTGTACATATCAGGAGACTCTTGGTTTTTCACACATAGCTTCTCCATTTTGGCTTTATTTTTGTTAAATAAAACATGACACGGTGTAATATTTCATGTGTTGTTGTTCATCTGAGGTTGTATTTACCTAATTTTTAGACCTGCTAAGGAACAGATGATTGTTATTATGTCCTGATATGTAAAACCACAGAATTCAAAGAGGGTGTACTTTCTTTTTCACACCACTGTATACATAATTTTATTTATTGCCATGAGCAAATGTTACTGCAACCGTTGTTGTGCAGTAAGGTACTACATCGCAAATTGCGTGATTTTGCAACTCATGGCTCGTATTGAATTGCAAATTGCATGATAACATGTTAGAACTCGCACCAGTGGAAACGCCTTATTGTGGGATAACAGGCGCTGTAATGTTGCCTGTATATGTATTAAACAAGCAACAGTCTTTAGTTCGTTTTTCCTTTAGGACGGCTTGCCCTTTTAAGTCTTTAATGATAGGCTCATTGGCTTATTTAAAGTTGCCTGGAGATAAGACCAATGCTTTTATAGTTCGGATATAAAAAATACTTACAAAGTACTGTAGCTGGAATTGTTGCTTCAAATAATAAATAACAGGAGTTTTAAACTGACTGAATTACTGCATCTTTCACAAAAACATCTTCACTGGCGTTGAACTGTTAAACCATCGCTACAGAATAACCATTGCTACATTGAATAAAGTATTGCATAATGGGACCCAACATTGGTTAATCTGCTAAATACTCCACATCATTAAATCCATATTTACTAAGCAGTCTTCTGCCATCAGATACCTTTGGAGCTGAAAGAGACCTCAGGTCACAGCCCATTCAAGTCAATTGGCTGTAAGATACTTTCTGGAAGCACCTTCCTTAGTAAGCATGGCCCTTAATGATGTACATCAATGTGCTTTCTAAATATAGGCCTATATAGTTTATTACATAAAGATACCTTTACAAATTACATAAAGATTTTATAAATAAATAAACTCCCGGCACCTACAGAACCTTCAGTCCCCTGCTCTGTTCCACCTTCATCTCTGTAACTGCTGATTCTGTTTAGTGGAGTAATTAATGCAATCAATGTTTCCGTAACATTTTTGTAAGGCAACATGAACATGCTAATCTAATCTTCTGTATCTCTGTATAGTCAATGTACCTTTCCTGCTATAGGTTTTATAATTGCAACCCCCCCGTTCCCCCATCCTGAAGGGTTAGTAACATAGCTGTTGTGTGCTGGGCCCCACTCTGGGTTACGTTTGGGATCCATACATCATGCATGGGGTATTTGAGGAGGGATTATTCTAGAAGGTTAGGTTTCAGAGAACAAGAGAAGAGCAGCCTAGTAGACCAGTAATGTTTCTAAAGTAGCATTATAGACTAGGCCCCCTGTTTATTATGTTGTAGATAGGGACATTACCTGTTAAGTTAGGATTCTTGAAAGAAGCAGTGGAATCCTGAACAGTTAATGAAAAGGAATATGGCGCACCAGCTGCATTGAATCTCAACCACCCCAGTGTACATCAACATTGCCCCAAAGGCGGACAGCCTGATGGGGCTCCCCAAGAGCGGCTCCCCTCTGCACAGGACCAGCGTGCTAAGGGTTAACATTTGCTTGTAATTTGTGGAACGTCAACCCCCACCCAATGGAATGTTAATGAGCCAAGGGACACAAAGAACTTTGTATTCACAGCTGCATTGACTCTCAACCACCCGAGTGTACATCTGCGTTGCCCCAAAGGCGGATAGACTTTGGCACAGCCAAAGGGTGTGAGCCGTTTGCTGCCGTTTGCTGATGTTTGGTGATGTTAAAGCTGCTCTATTTCAATCTGAAACTCACAAGCCCTTTATTCCCTGTACCCAATTTTCCAACTCTATCTGTCCATGAAATGTCTGTGAATTGACTGTATAACCCTGTTCTTTTAATGTAACCATGTATTGTTATAACTCTGTGCCCAGGACATACTTGAAAACGAGAGGTTACTCTGTGTATTACTTCCTGGTAAAACATATTTATAAATAAATAAAAAAAACACCATAGCGGGCCACTGGAAAGAGAGCTCCCATGTGCCGGCGGATCAACTCTAACCGCGGATCTGCACTAATATTCCTCATCAGTCTGTATGGAAGTGGCAGTTCCCAAACAGGCAAAAGGTATTGGGTCAAGTAAGAAAATAACCACCAGGATTCCCGTAGGGGCCCAGAGTACAAAAGTTCCCAGCACCAATTATTCTACAACCTTCCTACATCATACTCGGGTGCCTGAATCCAGCCCAAGTCAAGGTATCCCATGCCAAATAGCCATATATTATACACCAATGTAATCTCCCTAGAAGCCGGGCAGGGAAGGTAACATAATAAACATTCTTGCGCTCTTAAAAGCATAATTTTCTACCGGTTTACTGCAGCTTCCAAGAAAATCTAAATTTAGAGTCTGTATGTGACTGTGAAGTCACCATTTAAAATAGCAAGTTTACTTAGTCATCCACTCGCTAATAAGTGTCAAATTTGGTAATACCGCCAATCTCAACTGTTTGATGCATTTTACACAGCAGCCACTCGTGATTGATGTTTACACATCCCCACCCCTGCAACCTTACAACCTGGTGTTTTGATGACCTGTTTCTGTGACCACCTCGGAAAGTGGGACTATCATATGTTTGCAATGCGGTCAACAAAAGATTGCACGTCAGTATCTTTAAGCATTCTATTGGGATTAGATAGGATTAAATACAGTGTTTTTGCAGTGCCGCCTCCTTCGCACCGATCTATAGATGGTTTGTAGGTTTAGTAGGCACAGTTTTGCCTGAATAAGTTATGTCGGCCGTATCTGACATTTATTATTTTTTCTATTTTTCAAAAACAAACTTTTAGTTGAAGTTCTTCAGTTTCTCAGCCTCTGTTTTGTCTCAGCTGTGTATACACATAATTTATGGTGGGTAAAGTGCAGTCTATGAATAGGTTTTCCTGGCTATACACTCGTTACCCCAGGCTTTGCTTTAAAATCTGCATTATACAGCAGAGATAAGCTGAAAGGGATCCATGTTAAAGTGGTTAAGAAGCAAAATGTGGCGCATTGTGAGTTCTCATTCGCATGTCATTACCCAGAATCCCTGGCTGCACTTATGTATGCCTTGTAATTATGGGAAAAGCAGGTTTGGGGACCATGTGAATGTGCTCATAAGTGTCCAAATTGAGTAAACACTCAGGAAAACCTCATGCGTGCCAGATATGCCTGCAACTCATTGTTTTGCAATATGTGGGTGATAGGCAGCACTCCTGCTGTGTACACAAAGAGAACATCCATAGAGATATGGTGCACAGGAACTTGGAGGGACCTGAACCCTCCTAACAAAGTAATATGTGGATAGTGGGGTTCCCAGTGCTCATGCAAAAAGGACAAAAAAAGGTTTGATGCCAATAGAAAAATTGTTTGTATTAAATAGACATTTGATGATGCTACAAGCAATGCCAAGCAGTAGGTCTAAAGAGAGCCTTACAAATCAGACTAATGTAACCAATAACGACTAAAGGGATGGGAATGGGGAGAGAAGGGAGACAAAAAAAAGACAAGACAAGGGGAAAAGGAGAAAAAGAAACAAGCGTGATAAAATTTTGGAAAAGTAAATAAAGGGGGGGGGGGACAACGTTTTGGGGCCAGAAAGCCCCTTCTTCAAGCCCGTTACCGCAAACTCTAAAGTCCTGTGGTACTTCCCTTCACTTTTTCCATTATTTTGCAATGCGTCACTGGATGCTTCGACCGTGAAGGAGTTAACCAAAATGCAATTGATTGTGTAATATTTTTTAACCCTTGCTACATGCACCAGCACTGTGGTGAAGTGGTTAAGGGCTGAAAAATGTGCACTCAATTATAAAATAAAAGAAGCAAAAAAGAAGCTATTAGCATTGATATGTTTATAGAATGTAAATGATCAATTATATGGCATTTAACAGGATGTTGAATTTTGAGACTGCTAACAGTACGTGCAGTGATGTCTCAGAGCTTTATGTTAATTAGCATCTTCAGCATACTGGGGACTGAGTATCCAGCACCACGGACTGATACACTGCCCCAAAACAGACTTTACAAGCTTCATAAACATGATGCTTTGTATTCATCAGCAAAATGTGATAGTACTAAAGTAGGGCTCATCCACTACTTTCCCAAAAGGACCACCAGATCAAAAAGGTTTACAAGCAGAAGGGCTAATTTGATATATGAAAAATTATTATATTTAAACATTTTACAAGTATGTGTAATATCTGTACCATATACATTTACATTAACTTCAACTGCAAGTGAGTTCCAGTGTGAAAAACTGCACATAGCTGCTTAAGCTACGAAAGCAATGAAATTACCAGGGACAGACAGTTCTGGGGCCACATCAAGCAACATCAAGGGCAGGAGTAGGCCCACTGCCAGCTGACGTGCCCTGTACTGAAGGGCACAGAATAAAGCGCCATGTTATATACACCTCAGGCAAACACTCGTTTTGATGTACAAACACACAGCTGTACTTTCTTTTTACGAAACTGAATTTGCATTGGAAAGACCTTCACCTACTGTGTTCCTGTTGAGTAAATATTACATACATCTTTCTAAAATAGGATCTAAAGGAGCCATGTCCTATCCTTAAATGTTTGAGTGCCCGAGGGCTTGCGGGATACCTGAGTGCCACGGTCCCCCTGCTAGAGTGCGGTCACGTGACCGTGGGGGCCATTTTGCAGGAAACCGAAGAGGCGGAGTCCTCCATTTCCTCACTGGGCAGATCACGTAGGAACACAGGACACGATCTACGTGACAAAATTAACCTCAGTTGGGAATGATGTAGTCAATACAACATGGGGCCTCGGGGCATCGGGGCATCGGGAGTGACAGTCCCCGTGACCTCCTGGGGCACCCAAAGGGTTAATATACTTTCAATTATGCACAGTACCACTGCTTTTTTTTTCTCGCCAACTTGACCTGTGTCAATGTATTAAACATGGTTTGCATTACGTTTGGCTGCTGTAGCATCATAAGAGTAGGCTCAGTAAGCGGAATGGGAAATGGTTATATGAAGAAACTGGAGGAGATATTTAAACTGGTATGTCTTAAATGATCTTATCTTTATTTTAGCGGTCATGGCTGTTGTAGAAAACCTGATAGGAAAACCTAGAATTATCTTCAGTGTTTATACAGTACATCTCAGCCGTCCACTACTTCGCAAGCATCTGCCCATTGAATAGAAATGAAAAGAAAAATATTTACTGGTTAGGTGCTGTGTTAAAGTGCTACATATAAACAGTTCTCAAGAAGCAGTTCCCAAAATACATCTAGCCAGATGTTTCTGATCAATCGTTGCTTAGTAGAAAGTTGTCAGGGGATTACGCCCAATCCTCTTGTGTGTTTTGCTGTAATTCTCAGCAATTCAATTTCCTAAACATCACAGTTTGTTTTGAATGATTTATTTTTTATTTTTTAGTTTGTTCCATTAAAAGGAATAGTTCCAAGTTCTTGTTGCCTTAGGGGTCCTGGAGAAGTGTTAATTTGTTGGTGTTGTTTGTGATACAGCTCAACCCCGTTATAGTGCGATCCGTTACAGCGCGATTCCGCTTATAACGCGATGCAAGCGTGGCTCCCAATTTCCGTATTAATGAATACTTTACAACACGATTATTGGTATCTTAAATACTTTATTGCACAATGCATACAATTGCACATTATTTCTAACGCGATCCGCTTATAACGCGATGTGATTCTTTGGACCCAAAGCACAGCGTTATAAGGGGGTTGAGCTGTACCTTTCAGTGGGACCAACATCAGAATTCTGGACGGATAACATTATAGTGGACAGCGCCTTCACAACTCATGTTGCTTCTTTAAAAGTTATGACAATGATATGTACAATAAAATGAAGTAAGTGTAGATTTTTCTAATGCATGCAATCAAATTAAACTTCAAAGATAACAGACTGCAATGTTAGAATGAAGCAATTGGACAGTAGGTACAAATATAATGAGCTGCATGTCTTTGTGCTTTCAGATAATGTTTCCCACGAGACTCTACTACATCTAACAACGAGATGGGGATTGATGGAGCTTTCGCATTTCCTCTTGTATCAGCCTGGTGGAATTACAGCACAGAGTATGGTCGATGAAGCTGGAGAGACCCCGGGGGATCTCGCTGCTCGGAATGGGCACACCAGCCTGGTTGAGCTCTTGAGAAAGTAAGTAGAACTACAAACTCCCATTTGTTCGTTTCAGGCCGTTTCGTTTCTGAGAGCATGTCCTATTGTGATCAGGACATGTTTCAAACACATGTCATATTGTGATCAGAAGAATGATAAATTGCTGCACACTATTATAATCAGAAAAAAGGGGATACAACTACCGGTGCTCCTGGTTCAGGATTCTCAGTATCAATCCAGGGTGTAACGAAGGGAAGAAAATCAGGGCTCCACGGATTTGCTCAACAAACTAATTTATTGCCAATAGACTTAACGTTTCGGCCACACAGGCCTTTCTCAAAAGCAGAAATGGCATATTGTGATCAGGACATGTTTCAAACACATTTTATCAAAAGCTATTTTTTTAAGCGGTACCTGGAGAAAACTAGATATTGTTACACTTCTTACATCAGCAGGAAATCTTTCCACGTAAAATAATGAGTTTCCCAGATTATCGAAGTTCCTTCTCTTTTGGTTATCAAGAAGGCACTTTATAGAACGATATAAAATCGTATAGCCAAATAGGACTTTCATATTGGCCCAGGGGTAATCCGAACGGTCCAAAATGAATCAAACAGGCAATCCATACATCATTTCTGCATTGTTACATGTTTCGCAGTTTGCTAATCTGTGATCATTTAGACAGTGGAAGAAAGAATGGAAGAAAAAAAGGATTGAAAGTGACCCCCCCCCCCATAGCTTCAAAAGATTAGGTGGGCAAAACAAAGCATGTCAAGTAAACTGTTAAGGTAAATGACCGGACTGTGAATCCATTGTTGCTCGTTCCTTTTTTCGACACCTTTGCTGCCAGAAGTGCCTAGGAGCAGGGTTTGCTCTGCATACAGTACATGTGCTACACAAGACATTGAGATCGATAGAAGAGCTTTACGGCGTGTTGCAGTGTAACGTGTTACGTGCCTCTTTGCCAGGGAAGGGTTGAACATCACATCTTCAATGATTTATTTGGGAGAATGTTGTATTGGAATCATTGACTTACAGGTCATTGGCTTTTTACATTGAAAATACAATTTAAACTCAGGCCAATTTCATTGTTGTTACCACTACAACTACCATTTGAAAACCTTTATAGTGCTCATGTACATTTAATTATGGATGCAAACAACATCAAAAGCCCTATTTCAGGGTCTGGAGCTCTGCAAAATGTTGCAGATTCTTGCAGCATTTAAGACTGTATTTGTGATGGCAAAATATGTTGCAAAACTGCAACCTTTTTAAAAACCTGCTGTGCAGTTGGGCCAGTTTCACACATGACTGCACTTAATATACAGTATGATGGTCATCTGCACTTGAACATTAAGGGCAATTCACATTTAAAAAACAAGTTCCATTCTCGTTTTCAGCCTTTAATTATATTTTAAGTATGCAGAAATGATTTCATTATGTTTGAAGAGAACTGTTCATTGTTACAGTACACGTCACAAATGTGGGAGACACGAATGCCGTACTTACACTAAGGACTTGTGTGCTACTGTATTGGAATACACCCACTAGTATTATTGAACTGATTTCTCTTCATTTATTGCATAATTTGTTTCAAGCAGGGGTGCACAACTCCAGTCCTCAAACCCTCTCCCTGACCCCCCCCCCCCCCCCCGCCCACCCCCCAAACAAAATATCAGGCTTTCAGGATATCCCAGCTTCAGCATAGGTGGCTCAATCGGTCCCTGCTTTGGGACAGGTGGCTCAATCAGTCCCTGATTCAGCGCAGTTGGCTCAATCAGTCCCTGCTTCAGCGTAGCTGGCTCAATCAGTCCCTGCTTTAGCGCAGCTGCTCAATCAGTCCCTGCTTCAGCACAGTTGGCTCAGTCAGTCCCTGCTTCAGCACAGGTGGCTCAATCAGAGGCTCAGTCTTCAACTTAGCTTCTGATTGAGCCACCTGTGCTGAAGCTGGGTTATCCTGAAAACCTGACCTGCTGGGGTGGCTTGAGGGCTGGAGTGGAGCTCCCCTGACTTACAGAAAGAGTTCACATTTAGCCGAATTTGGTTTTATCAAAGACATCTGTCATCAATGAAACTGATTTATTAACCTGCCTACACAGCGCACCTTGTAATTTCATTTAGAAAGCAAAGAGATTTCATTAAACCCCTTATTCATAACGGCACCTCTTTTTTTTTTTTGGTGAAATTGCTTCTGTAATTAACATGTTACTTTCGATGAAAACCTCCATCGGGAGCTTGCGCGGGACTGATTGTGCGTCAGAAAACAATGTCGGCTTTAGCCAGTGAAGCTGGTGTTTGAATTGTTTACATTTTAGGCCAGTCAGTAAGGAGAAGAATATATAATTTGCAGACATTCCTCTGTATGCTGTCTGGTATTTCACAGCCTGGTCATACATCGCACTGTATGCCCATGTCACTTGTGTCAGGACTGGGCATGCTTCCATTCGCACATGACACGAGGGCTTTACTCACTGCGGGTACATTTTGTTATGAATGTCTCATTTGTTTATAACATCCAAAACAATGCGGTGCTCCCTAGAGGGACTGTCTGTTTTTCCCAGTCGCACTCGAACAGACCTGCTCCCCCTGCCAGTTAGCCAGTAGCAGCGCTCGCATGCATAAACCACAGACATAAGAGGCCGTGGAGGTAACTCGGTTTAATTTCAATTACATTACATGAAGAAAGTGAGCTGGGTTTATCTCTCATGACTTATTGGAAGCAGAGGCTGCGAGCTGAGTTCGGATTGCTGCTCAGCTGCACTTGTAACACTGCCGACTGCCGCTGGTGAATTCAGTGAAGGAGAGAGGGGGGTGGGGGGGCGATTTCCAGGCAGACGTTTACATTGACATTACGTCTGCTTTTATTTAACTCCAGCCTATTCTTCAGCTTTCAGGACCCTCCTCCTCCCCTTGACTTCTGTACAGCAGCAATCAACCAGGACTCTTTCTTACGGTTCTGTCATTCATCAGGAGTATTGACGTTAACGCTTCTTCACCCGGCGGCAGATTCGCTTCATTCGCTGGAGGCGGACATCGAGCTCTTCAGGAAATGTTTATGGGATACTAGCTTCTTTGAAAAGGTATGTCTTGAAGCCAACTGCGTTTCATCATCATTATTATTATTATTATTGTTGTTATTATCGTTTATTTGTAAAGCGCCAACATATTCCATAGCGCAGCACTATTGGTTTCTGCACTGCATTACCTATTTTATTGGTAATAGCAACAGAATGAGCGAGCACCCCATTTGTTTGCTGTTGGTTGTATTGCTTGGGTGAAGGTGTAGCCGTGTGGTTAACGCAATGCAAGCTGGAATGGGGAAATCGACTTCTATCTCTTGTGTTATTTCATTCCTTGCGTCCTCTGGCTAAACATATATAGATAGATATATAGATATATATTTTTAAATGATTTATAAATGCCAATTTGCTTTCTAAGAAAGATTACTCGCCTGCTAACCCGCGGGAAATATGGAACATAATGACTGGCCGACACTATGGAGGCTCTAATGTCTTTTAGTCAACATCATCCCTATTTTGCTGGTTTACTAGAGGAGATCACGCTACTGGTGCCACAAGAGTGTAGGCTGAAGAGGAGGACTCTCCTTTAACGTTTGCACCATCGTCATGACGACGTGATCATGTGACCGCTGAGGAGCGATCACATGATTGCGACCTGCCGGAGGGTCGATCACATGATTGCGACCTGCCGGAGGGTCCATGGCTCCTTTTGGGACTAAAAGGCTAAATGTAACATTATTTGTTTCCTGGGAAAAATAGGTTCTATTTCATTTCAGACTGTAATGCTGAACTCATCTGGGACTTGTCATTCCCCCTTTTTCTCCCTGCCCAATGATGCTACCAGTAACATAATTAGTTCACATAAAACCACAAAGGAAAAATAAAATGTCATTTAAGTGTTTACATACAGTCTTATTACAAAGGCGATTGGATAAAGATGGTAACATCCTCTAATTACTATGGAAGCATTAAACGTATTAGTAACGTTAAAAATGAATACTTAAAATAAATTAAATACATTAACCTGTCTAATTTCTTCTTAGTCACCCTGTGTTTAGCTCATTAAACCTGCTACTGCTATTAGGTCCTATGACAGACTGAACCCGCAATCTGTTTAACAGGGAGGTTTTGTGTTTGTGTCTGTGTGCTGTGCATTGCTCATGTCCAGTCAATATGAAAATATAATTATCTTGGATAATGCAGGTGCAAGAAAATGCTTAGGTAGCTAGCAGGAAATAAGTGTTGATCAAATCGATGTTAAGCGTAGAGATGGGTGAATGTGGCACAATTCAACCAGCACATTATTTGCAGAGTTTTTAACAATATTCGAGGCGCGGACAAATATTTGTATGCAAAGATGTTGTAAACAAATTCGAGCAACATTATGTAATGCTGCTGGTGGCCACCATCCACACATTCGATTCGCCCTGAGAAGTTCCAGGCTAGAACCCATATCTCAGGTCTGGAACTTTGGGGCAAATCGAATGTCGGGTCAAATCGAATGTAAGAATAGTGTCGGCTGGCAGTATTGCCTACATTCGGACGAAGGGGCAAAAATGTCTCTTTTTTTCAATCGAGCCGCAAATATTTGCCCTTTGCGAATAAACGCCATATTCACGGCAAAGTCCAATGTTGGTAAATAATTTGTACATCTCTAGTTAAAAGTTCTCTGATTTGCATTGTCATGATTGTACGGGATTCATTTTCTTACATTTAATGCCGACTCATTTAGATCAGTTAAGATGCTGTCAGGAACTTTTTGTATAAAAGGGGAAAATAAAAAAAAAACATATTAATAATAATATTTTTTTTTAGCTACAGTATATATATATATAGGGGCTTATATATTAAGGCAAATATGTAGCAATTATGGGCCAAAATAACTGGACCATATGTATTTAATATATATATTTATATATATATATGGTTTTATTTATATAGCGCTAACAATGTACGCAGCGCTTTACAAAGTTACAATACGAGGTAAATTAAATAGAAGTAGCAGTGTTAGTTCAGTTGCAAAATAAATGAATACTTCAGTATTAGGTGATACCTTTTTTTTAATTTGAACTAACAATTGATATTTTATGACAAGCGTTTGTGAGATCTCACTCTTCCTCAGGTCAGCAGTACTGATTTACACAGACTCCATCAATCCGTATCGCTGACCTGAGGAAGAGAGGAGAACTCTCGAGAGCTTGTCTTGTAATATCTATTGTTAGTCCAAATAAAAAGGTAGCACCTAATACTGAAGAATTCAACGCAAGGTAAATAAATTACAAACAATGGGGATAGGTGCAACAGGTAAATAACAACATAAGGCAAAGGGTGACCTGCCCCAAAGAGCTTACACTTGAAGTGATAAATAAAGTGATTAGGATTATTTTGCTTAATACGTCATGTGAACTTTTTTGCCCCAGAATTGCCCCACTTGCCGTGACATATATGGGGGAGACTTATCAATGGAAAGAAAGTGCGCATAGAAGTTTGTTTTGATGCATTGTTCCATTCTCTGTTTGCATTTGCGTGAAAGTATTTATTAAATGTGACGCAAATTGTTAGCCAGAAACGTTAACCCTGCCTCCGACCTGGTGCATTTTTGTGCCGCGAATACATGGTACAAACTTAATATTTTGCTGGAAGACAGAATGAAACACTCACATACTATAAGAAATGCTCCTTAAAGGTACAGTCCAATGTAGAAAAAAAATGCAACAACTTAGGGCCTTTGGCCATTGTCTCAAGGTGCCGTTCTGGCTGTTTTAGGACGCATATTCCCATTAATGTTAAGGGGAATTGACCCCTTGAGTAATTGGCTTTTTTTACAAAGGCTTCAATCAGACAAAAGTATCTGTTTGACTTATTTGTATCATGTTAAAAATGAATACATTGCATAACTCCAGGAACCCTGGATTTAAACATATTTCTATAACTTGTGCTAGCCTCACAATTACTTTGCAAACAGAGAAAAAAAAGAACAATTTACTTGTAGCCTTGATGACTAATAAACAGTCTTACTACCAAAAGACTTAAGATAAGGACCATTAAACCCACCGAAAGCAGTTTCTTACCATGGGTATGGTAAAAGTAAGCACAATTTTACTTTTTGTTGCCTGTTTTTTTTAACTGCTTTTGTAGAAAAAGGTATTAATCGGCTACAGTGAGTTTATAAAACATGCCGCTGTTCCTTGTTCATTTTTGTCTTATGAGAGGCTGCCCCATACGAATGAACCTTTGCAGCGCCTGGATGATGTGCCAGGTACGTAATGGGCCCGTACGTGTTTTTTTAGGGGGTGATCGGGCTGACTGCTCCGATGCAGGCGCCAGCCCGATCTCCATGGAAGTGTTGCTCCCTCAACTTCTGTTTCCAATATTCGGGGGGGCCTGGTTTCTCCTGCAGCGATCACTAGACCAGGGAGAGCCGGAGATCTAGGTGTGCTCTGGGGCCGCCAGAACCCTGGCACTAGAGCTTAATGCACAGGTCTGAGTTATCACTGTTTATTTCTGTCAGCAGTCTGAATGATCCACTTTGCAAACATAGTGCAGTCAGATTTCGGCAATAGAATGAATAACTTGATATTAAAAAATACCACAGTTTATATATGTACATAAAAAGGAATGTAGTTACTTGGCAGGTGTACTGGTGTCGGGTTATACTGCTATTGTTTTGCTACCTTCAAGCAGCAAAACTTGAGGGTAGTTTAGTGGTAAGAACACTGTCTTTGAATTGGGTAAAGCGGGTTTGTGTCAGGTCCTTGTTACACTGGGCAAGTCACTTCTTCTGTGCCTCAGTCATCAAAATCCGATGTTATACTCTTTGGAGCAGCGACTCATTATGCCAGAAAATTATATGTCTTGCCACGTTGTCGGCACTATATATTCTTATTATTATTACGTCAGTGATCATTCAAAGCCTTTGCTTTTGATCTGCCTATACACAGAAGTAGTTTTCGTCCTTAAATAGCTTTTGCCTGAAAAAACAAAGTTTAAAATGTATTCGGAAATACAAGTTATTTTAGTCCATGTTTCATCCAAGAGTTGCTCAGCACTCTGACTGTACGACAGTCATTACAGGGGCATTACAGGGACATTACCACTCCCAGATTTCACCATGCCCAACAAAAAGAGAAGCAACAATTATTATCCAGGCTGTCCAAAATTATGAACTTTAGCAACTCCTGTCCTCTCCATGATAACCCACTTCTAAGTCATCACTTAACCCTTTGTATGCCCCATGACATTGTGGCTACGTCATGCTCTTCGTGTGCTCGTCTTCTAGGGGCGATCATGTCAGGAGCGCAGAACGTGGTCTGAAACGCAGGGAAATGGAAAGGGACTCCTGTTTACAGATGAAGGGATAACGCAATCATGTGAAACCTCTGAGGAATGGTCACGTGATCGCGGTTTCCCAGAAGGGCCATGGCCCATCCATTAACAATAGGGTTAAAGTAGCTCAGGGGTGGCTAACTCCAGTCCTCAAGGGCCACCAATAGGTCAGGTTTAAGAGATCTCCCTGCTTTAGCACAGCTTGCTCAATCAGTGGCTCAGTCCACGACAGGAGTTGGCCACTCTTGAAGTAGCTTCGTTCCCCCTCAAATCAATTATTTTATAGGAAACAGGGGCTCCCTCTGAGATAAACCGTGTCATTGAAAGCTCCAGGGACACAGCAACCGCTGAACTATTTATTTTTTAACTTTTGCCAGTACTTGCAAATAAAAGCAAAGATGGCTGCGGGCTCACCCAATCGGCAGCTGCAATGTCATCTCACAATGATGTCACAGCTTTGTATTGGCCGCCAGAGTGAGGCTAAACCCAGTTTCCATAGTGTACCTCCTCGCCAAGAATTCTTGCAAGGGAATTTAAAAATGAAATATCTCCGAAACCTCACGGCTTGAAATGCCGCGGACTAGCTCCTGTTTCTAAAAGTAAAATAGCCGCATGGATAATGGATTAATAACTTACACAATCCACACACACACACACACACACACACACACACACACACACACACACACACACACACACACACACACACACACACACAACGTACACATACATATACACGCACATACAGTATACACATATACAAACACACATACCACTGCAAACCTGTTGCTCCCGGCAGCAGGGACCGTACACACAAAAAGTGTGCGTCACATGCACGCACGTTCGCACAGACGTTCGCACCTACTATATAACAAGCCTAATGCTGTACTAAAACAAACAATGTTTATGTTCTTGGATACAAGAAGTAAAAATATAACCCTGCCCAATGTAAGTGTCCCATTATAATTTATTAAGCCTTACAAGGCCAGTTGCCCCTCCTCCCCCAATGCTTTCCTGGGCACACTGGCAGCAGTCACTAGTTGAATGACACTTTTGCTGACAGTCCCTTTCATTGGTTGTAGTGATGTTATGTCTACACAAGATCTAAATAGACTGTGAATTATACATCCTGCCACTAGGGGGCTCACATACCCAGATGTCAGGAATCATTGATCCTAAAAATGCGTGAAGAAAACACCCGTAACCCATTTTCATTCTCATCTTTTCTATTCATTTTGTTGATTTCCTAGGTGGGTGAGGCACGATAGCTGTGTGGGTGCAGATGGCTGCACAGCAGAGTCATTTACTGCTCTCATTATATACAAAGGATTATCTGTTACATCAACAAGATTGTTCTCCATAGGTGAAATAATAGTGTGCAGATCTTTCACACCTTACAGATCATCTTCATATGTACTTTACACTTGTGGCGTTTCAAAAGCTTTGTACCCACTAATACATCTACTGTATGAAGAAGTTGTGCAATCATTGGTACCGCAGCCTGGGACCAATACAGCACTCAGAAGTATTCAGTATATCATTAAGTAGGGGTAGAGTTTGGGCAGGAATCAAGAGCGGAGTTGAATTAAAAAAAACCCAATAGGCTCAAATACAGCCAGTGGTGGATTTAACATTTTGCCGCCCATATTTATTTATAGAATGTTTTACCAGGAAGTAATACATTGAGAGTTACCTCTCGTTTTCAAGTATGTCCTGGGCACAGAGTTATGATGACAAATGCATGGCTTCAAATACATAGTTACATTAAGTGAACAGGGTTATACATTCTATACAATACATTGCATGCACAGTAAGAGATAATATATGTTACAGGCGTATGTAACAGTTACAGACCAGATTAAAATTTGAGACAGCTTTAGTTTTGAAAGAACTTAGACTGGTGGCGGCGGTGTCTAGTTGTGGGGTTCAAACAGGGCCGGAGTTATGATGACAGATACATGTTTACAAATACATGTGTGGCCAGGTTCCCCTCTGGGCTCTTCTTGCCCCTTTAACTGCGGGAGCGCTGCGGCAGTGTAGTGCGGCTGCAGGTGACGTGCGTGCCGCCGGAGTCATTGGCGGACCCGGCGGCTAGGCAGAGAGGTGGGGGCAGTAAGCAGGGAGCGCTTCGGTGCTCCAGAGGCTCTAGCAGGGGCTGCAATGTTGGGACTGGCGCCGGCGCAAGAGACACATTGCGCACGCGCAGACCAGTGCCCGATCACAGTGGCCATTTGAGTGCTTTGCGCATGCGCAGAGACACAGGAGCAGAGGCGACCATTACCAAGAGGGCTCTGCGGGGACTACAAACCCCAGGATGCACAGGGGCTTTTAATTAGGTGGTGCACAACAGCCATTAGGGCTGAGAGGATCTCCTGGGAGCATAGGATACATTTGGTGCGCTTGAACAGCCCCGCCAGTCGGAGCTGGGACAAGGAGAGAGTAGGGTGTGTGTGCAGGCCATAGACCCCCATAGGCCCCAGCTAGGCCCCGACTCCCCTGTAAAGTTTGTGGCTGCTATAGGGTCAGACCCTTAGAAAGAGACACTGCGCCATTTAGCATTCATAGTGTCAGGGACACAGAAGGACGTCGCACAGCAGTTGTGGCCTGTGGTCTGGGACCAGACCGCCACCGCAAGGTACAGAGACTATCTTCATGGTGGGACCCTCAAGCTGGATACCACCCCACGTGGAAGCGGACACCATCGCGGACAACGTCGCTGGATCAGCAGATCCTTGCGTTCAGTTGGTGCTACCGTGTGTTGGAGCACCCGGCAGGTTTACCACCATTCTACAAGTGCATCAACTCTAACACTTATTGTGGGCAGTGTTGTTACACACACTTTGGGTGGGTTGGCTCCTGTGGACACCGGGTGGTTAGGTGCCCACAGCATCTCTGTACTTTGGGGTAAACCCCACCGGGCTGTGGACACGGTGGTTGGGGGCACTGTGTGGGGGTATGGCCCTGTGAGGCCTGTGTTCTGTTATTGTTATTGCCTGTTCAGTAAACCTGTTATACCATTCTAGTGTGTATTTATTACATTGTGTCCTGTGACAGGGTTATTAACATTGATAGGATCCCTCACGGGTGGAGGCGCTGTCACCAGACGATCCAGGTACACCCCAGGCTCCCAGCAGCGGAGGTTCAGGCCTCCTGTGAGCCACCGGTAACGCACCACACACTCAGTAGCCGCCACATTTCCCATAGGGTGGGGGAAAAAGCGCTACACATGGTTAAATTAAGTTATCTTGGTTATACATTATCTATAAAGACATTGCATGAACAGTTTAACATATTTTATCTTTTAGGCATATGACACAGTTACAGGCCATACAGCACTTACATTTTTGTCACCCGAGCCATCTCCTCCTGCAGCACCGCCCCCCTCCTCCTGCAGTGCTGCGGCATGAAATGATGCTGCATCATCATGGGACATCACTTTGTCATGGCAACACGTCACCATGTGACGTCGCCACAACCCTACAGAAGGAGGAGGGCGACATGAAGGAGAAGGTAAGAGACATTTACAGAGGCCCCACGTTCTCCCCTGACAATCAGTAGGGAAGAGAGCGGGGCCTCTGAATGTGGGGAAAACACAGAAAATGTTCTACGCTCGGGCCTAATGGGAAATACGCCACTGAATACTGATATTTAAAGAACTGTCAGAGAGATGATTATTGGCATAAATAACATTTACAGACAGCATTCAAATTGTGTTAGAAGAGGTAGGATAGGTATTTAAAATGTTAGAGGAGCCTGTGTCAAGGAGCTTACAATCTATAGGCAGGGTAAGTTGACATTGGAAACAGGATGAGATGGTTGGGGGGTATTGGAAGCAATAGAGCAGCTGTAGCATTACCAAACAGCACTCGAACGGCAGCAAACTTTGGACACCCTTTGGCTGCAGAAAAATGCCATCCGCCTTTGGGGCAACACAGATGTAGACTGATGGGGTTCTAAATGAATTCAGCTGGGCTTTGAAATTCCTTTATCCAGTCATAGACTCTGCAGGGGGTGGAGGGGACGAGTTAATGTTTACATATATGGATATACTGTACAGAGCCTTAATTAGTTCTGACCGTTCATGACATAATTCTATTTTTTGTGAAAACTGTCAACATGTAAGAAGTGTAGATTAGTGCCTACAATGTCCGATTGTTTTGTTAAATATGTTTATTGAAAATACATGGGCTATAACAATAGTAACAACGTTATTGCCTAAAGACTTATTATTCCAGTTAACTATCGTTAAGACAAGAACTACATACAGTAGTACACATAATAAATTCAAACAACAGATGTTTCCCCCGAAAGGCAACACAATCCCATTCTGAATTTGTAAGGTATGTTCCACCTTAAATTGAATGGTTGGATGTACAGCTTATCTTCCTATGTCTGTGACGGGGCTGAATATAATGGAGACGCACAGAGGAAGTGTGTAAATAAAGAAATAAAAGAGAAGTCAGGTCATCCAGTCACTTCTCTTTAGAGCTGACCTCTCTATATGAAGTTGACTGTGCTGTTTCCACCACTCGCCACTGTGGCAGCCCAATCATGAATAATTAGGTGTGTCACTATTTCCCTTCTTTGAAAATGTGTAACGCTACGTAGCTTGATCTAGTGTCCAAAACTTGAACCTACATATTTTCATGTATAACTAAGGGGGGTAACAAAGGGGTCAATAAACAAGGAGGGTTATACTAAGTCTGGAGTTTGTTGTCAATACAAGTGAATTTAAAGACTAAGGACTACAGTATTAGAGATATGTGTTTCTAACAAATCTTGTGAGCTTTTATAGGGGGAATATGTCCCTTACCATGCTAATTATTTGAGGCTCCTTTTGTAGCAATTAAAACTTCCGTCAATGTATTTGTTGAATTGTTCTATCGTTGAACAGGTTTTTAGAGAAGACTTATTCAGGGATCACATGATACTTGTAAGACCAACATAATTTTAAGGATTTTAGCAGGGCCGACTTGATGGCAGTGCCGTCGCACAAAGCCACGTAGTTACAGGGGGCCCGCGCTCTTGCCCACAACAATAAAGCTGATTTCCGGGAGAGAGCGCAGCGCCTCTGTAACTGTCTCTTACCTGTTCGGTGGCATCTCCTTCTTCAGTGTACCCGTTATCATGGCGCTGCGACGTCAAATAGCATCGTCTTGCCATGCCAACGTGGCATCACATTGTTATGATAACGTGACACCATATGGCACTGCGTTGTCTGAGGAGATGCCATGCCAGACCAGGTAAGAGGCTCCGCGAAAACCCTGCACTGAGCCCCACAAAAGAACAAGCCGACCCTGGTCTTATGCATCACTCGCCAAAAAGGATAACGTCAGACGAGTGACCGCGCATATGGACCACATGATCTATTTGTCTGCAAACCTCTCCCACTTTTCTTATGGCAAATTTAACATAATGGCCCATATTTATTAAGCAGTGCTATGCCATAATAAACCTCCGGTGCAGGAAATATGGGTTGTTATCTCTGCTATTTTATCATTCAAACAAGATGGGAAAAAAACCGACATTTTCAAATTTGCTTCCAAGAAACGTAAATTGGCATAAATTATAGAATGCTAATCATGCATGTTGAAACATCAAAACTATACAGTAAATTAAAACAACTACATTGCGTACAATGAAATATGTTGCACATTTTGTTGTAGAGAAAAGAGGGGTGTAACTGGGCGCTCCTATAAGTAATGGGTAGTAAAGTGCAAAGTGCAAACCAACACAAATAAAATATTATTACCCAAATATAAATAAACGTATTGTAATACAAATACCTCAAAATTAATACTGGGTTAAACCTTCACCAATTGAAAGTGCAAACCAATAATATACAATAAGTGAGGTAAGAAATAAAGCAGCTCTAAACCCTTCAGTTGGAATGTCCTCTGCTCCCAAAGTAGTCAGTAGTCTTCCAGGTAAAGGGGGCGCTTGTTGGACACGTGGAAAATTTGAAAAATAGAGACATACAAATAATGGTGTATCCAATAATAAGAGTGGTGTTTATCTAAAAGAATATGTTGGTCCCACTCACACATTGCTTCTAGTTAGAAAGGCATATCAGAGATCCACCTCTCTCTTATGGGAGCACTGCAATGGTCCCTCCTCTGAAGTGTAGGTTTGTGTAATCCAGTTATACAGTAGCTTGTAAAACAGAGAGAACTCACAATGGTGTAATATATTCAAACTGAATATATATTGCACAGATACAAATATTTCACTCCCATTTCATTTAAATGTAATATTCTTTGGAGAGGACTCTTTAGGGGTCCTTGGCGCTCTGCCGGTCTCTGCCTGCTAACTACTTCGCATCCGTATACTGTACGTCACTTCATGTGATGGCTCTAATCAGGGCGGAAGTAGCCTTTCTTGACATTCGGCTGCCAGCACTTGGATCTCAGGTCCTCCCAGGAAACAGATTCAACGCATTTCACTAGGCTTCGTCAGGAGCCATCGTCATCATTTTTGTATCCTGGAGCTAAATCCTCTGGCATCCTTCCTGATATTTTCAGTGACCATGCAATAGTGTACTGTGTAATGAAAATTAAACCGCCCCATTCAAGCCCTAAAGTTCTCCTCACTAGAACATTTAAAAACTTTAACCCACAACAGTTTCTGGATGACCTTACCAACTGCCCATGGCACAGAATCGATTTAATTCCCGACCCTGATTCTGCGCTCGACTATTTCCAATCCGAGTTCTTAAAACTCTGCGATACCCATGCTCCACAACGCAAAATAAGGGTACGGGGGGCCCACCTTCCATGGGTTACACCTGACCTTATAGCACTCTACCAGTTCAGGGATGCCTTGTGGAAAAGCTACAAAGTAACTGGCACTACCAAGGATCTCAATCACTACAGATGCCTGCGGAACGTGTGCACAAGGCAAACAAGGTATGCAAAAGCACAATATTACTCTGACAATATCCACCAAAATACATCAAACCCAGCTAACTTCTGGAAGGTTATCAACAATATATTCCAGCCTCCTAACCATCAACAACCAAGTAATATCACTAAGGGGGATACTACTCTGACAAACCCCACTGACATTGCAAATGCATTCAATGATTACTTTGTGGGGTGTGCCACTAACTTATTAGTGAAACGCAGCACAAACCCCAAACCTGAATCTCATCCTGGGAGTACCCCTATAGTCCCACCCCCTCCCAACACTGCCCACAATTTTCAATTTAGCCCAGTATCTGAAGAGGAGATTACACAAGCGCTCCTCAAACTAAAACTAAGCAGCCAATGTGGACCCGACTTACTACAATCTAGGTTCCTACGACTTGGTGCCCCAGCCATTGCCAAACCAATTGCGTCCATAGTCAACTCTATCCTGTCTGCAGGCCATATCCCTAAGACCTGGAAAACTGCCAGAGTTGTCCCAATCTTCAAAAGTGGGGACAAAAACACTGTCTCAAACTACAGGCCAATCTCACTTCTCCCAATTCTATCCAAACTTATGGAAAAATGTGTCCACTCCCAAATAAGCGATTTCTACACCAAGACAAATTTCCCTAGCCAGTTCCAGTCTGGGTTTCGTCCCAAACACTCCACCGTAACTACCCTGCTAAAAGTTTGCAATGAAATCCATGCGGAATGGAAAGGGGACAACTCACTGGTGCAGTATTCCTAGATTTTGCAAAGGCTTTTGACACAGTTGATCATGTTATCCTGCTTAACAAACTCCAGAGCTCTGGAATAGGGAAACATGCTTTAAACTGGTTTCAGTCCTACCTATCAGGAAGATCCCAACATGTGTCCATCTCAGGCTCTATCTCCAACCCCCTGGATATCACCAGTGGTGTCCCGCAAGGCTCTGTTCTGGGGCCCCTACTCTTCTCAGTGTTCATTAATGATCTTCCCACAGCTTGTAAGGAAGCCTCAATACACATGTATGCAGATGACACAATCCTGTATGCACACAGCCATAGCCTCTCTGACCTTCAACACATACTTCAGTCTGACTTTTTGAGACTCGAAAACTGGATTTCCCAAAACAAACTGTTTTTAAACACTGACAAGACGGTAACAATGGTATTTGGGACCAAGACTAAATTTGTAAAGCTTCCAGTGACTGAGCTCCTGATTAGAACCAACGCTAAAACCACCCTAACACCTGTCACTAGTTTTAAATACCTGGGCTTATGGTTTGACTCCCACTTAACATTCGGGATGCACATTGATACTCTGACAACCAAGACCTATGCCAAACTAGGGGTACTTTACAGGAACAAATCCTCCCTAAGTCTCCTGGTCAGAAAGCGTATTGCACAGCAGATGCTAATGCCAATTATTGACTATGGAGACATAGTATATGGCTCGGCTCCTCAAACCCACCTTAGCAAACTTGACACCCTCTACAATTCAATTTGTCGTTTTGTTCTCCAATGCAACTACAACACACATCACTGCGAAATGCTCAAAGAACTAGATTGGTCATCACTAGAGTCTAGGCGCAAAGTTCACCTTTCCTGTCTCACCCTCAAATACTTTCTGGGCAAGCTACCCAGCTACCTGAACAAGCTCCTCACCCCTACCACATGCAGTACCTATCACCTGAGATCAGACTCCAAAAGACTATTCATGGTCCCAAGACTCAACAAAGTATCCGGACGTTCCTCCTTCTCCTTCCGTGCACCCCAAAACTGGAACAACCTACCAGAGACTCTCATATCCACCACCAGCTTAAGTTCTTTCAAATCTAAGGCTGTCTCACACTTTAATCTGGTCTGTAACTGTTTCATACGCTCATAATATATATTTTCTTTAACTGTGCATGCAATGTCTTGTATATAATGTATACCCTGTTCACTTATGTAACTGTATTTGTAACCATGTATTATTTTGTTTTACTCTGTGCCCAGGACATACTTGAAAACGAGAGGTAACTCTCAATGTATTACTTCCTGGTAAAATATTTTTATAAAAAAAAACAAAAAAAAAAACCCTGTTTTATTTCCATTTTCTTTGGGTAGCTGCCTTTGTTCTGGGAGCTAGAGCACATGTAATAGTTTGCATACTGTACTACCTTGATGTGATTATTAGTTCATCATAATAAACAAAGATTGTACTTGTACTTATGGCTCCACTAAATTATTTGAGTAAAGAAAACTGTCATGAACGGCACCAACAGTGAGCACGTGACTTGTGTATGTGACCAGGCTTAATACACACAGGCATCCAGCTGATGTATTTATCTCACCGCAGAGTCCGTAAAATGCATAACATCAATCCATCACAAATATCACCTTAAACTCTCTGCCACCCCCAAGGAGGAAAAAAGACTTACCTCTAGGGTCCTTGGTCCTCTATTTACTAGGGAAAAAAAGATTAACGCACAAAGACCTATTGTAGCAAAATGTGTTCGAAAATGCAGTTACTCTCTTCAAAATATGCAAAGTTCAACTAGGGCCCGGAAACAATACTTACAACATTTTAGATTTATTATACAAAAGTAGTACAGTGCAAGTTACAGAAAAGAATGTTACAAGAAACATACAGTACATATATGCAGACAGTTTATTAAAATAACAGAGTAAAGCAGAAAACCTATACGTTACCAATACACAACATCAGTTCCCTCCCAAAAGAGGCCTTTGGAGCATGGAAGATGAGAATTCACGTGTCTTGTTGGCATAAAAACACACATTGTTGAATTCTACATTTCTATCCCAAATGCATGGTTTTTATCCTGAAAAACTGAATAAGCCCACCTTCTGGGGCATATCCTTAACTCCCCCTCATTAATCTCTTGTGGCATTTTTGCTTGGAGAGAAAATAAATTTTTTTTAATAAAAAATGCCTCAGAGCAAAATATGTCTTATAACTCTATCCCCGTAACTCCTAGAATATTGGGACCAATCTCATTACGTTCAGTTGAGTTTGCCATTGGCAAAGAGATTATCCTGGAGAGGTTTCCTCTTAAGTTTGAGAGACAAACAGATATCTGACATCTGTAGCTAAGTCAACCTGCCCCACCTGTCTTATTTCATATCAAGCTAATTAGCTGAGCTCCCTTGTCATAAATAAATCCTTCACATCCTTGTGAATTCTATAGAATCCCAAATATCTTATATGTAGTAAACTTAATGAGACATGTGGAATGTCTTCCTGGCCACACCCTCTTCAGTTACTCAGATTACTTGAGGAAGTTCTTTTAAGGTAAATTAAAAGGGATTTGCTTATTTCCATTGTCCACAAAAGTTGTGATTCTAGGGTTTTCATCAGCCCACAATCCCAGACTAGGTTTGCCCTTAGATAACTCCACTTCTAGACAAACACCGAAAACCAGGCTGGGGTCACTGGCCTGACCCGCCATAAAACAATACCATGTATTTTAAAGATGCAACTTGTAACTCAAATTATCCTTCTCTGTGCCTGATTATTACAATACTGAATATTTGAATAGTCTCATGACAATAATAGTGTGTTTTTATAAAACTCACAGCAGGTGTACTATTTATTAATCTTCCATTATCATTGAAAATGCAAAAATGCTCACAGCGTCTTTTACAAGAATGACATTGTCATAGCAACACGTTGCCACACGACACTTCAGGAGAAGGAGGGCGACGTTGCAGGAGAAGGTAAGAAACCTTTACAGAGGCCCTATGCTCTCTCCGGCAGTCAGTTTCATTGTTGTGGGGAAGAGAGTGGGGTATCTGTAACGACGTTTTTGGCGATCCGCCGATACGGCGGTACCGAGAAGGGGGCCGCCATTGTTGCGCATGCGCAGAATGGGCTGGTCCAGGGTCACGCATGCGCAGAATGAGGGGCTTTGCCGTGTTGCGCATGCGTAGAACGGCGCATTGCTGGTCTGCACATGCGCACATAACGAAAATCGCCGGATCCATTTTCCAGCGATTTTTGCTTTGCGGCGGGTCCTTGGAACGGAACCCGCCGCATGACTGGGGCCCTGCTGTACTCATGATGATCGTTGTTAAACAGTATTGTATTTTCTAGGTACGTGCTGCTAAGGATTAAAATCATTGCATTACGAGAGAAGCTCGCGGATTGGACGGTTGGGGCTACTTGAGACTGACAGCCAATACCAGGTGATCTTGGTCTCCTGACGAAGCTGTATGTGAAACGCGGAAGTTGCCACGCGTAGAGAGAAGACCACCCTGCCGTATTGGCTGTTGCAGCATCTGAGGACGAGAGCGGTCACGTGTAGCTCTCGTCTGGAGGGACTGAACTCGGAAGTACTGTGACGCGCCGACCGGAGGATTCGCCGAGCGCAGCGTTCACCCCGGTCCTGCGACGTCACACTTTGGCATAATCCCTCTGCCAGAACTCTGCCTGCCCATTACATGCCTTATTAAAAGGCTTTCTTGTAAGTGTCCATTGCCTAGCGCTGCTGCGGTTCTTGTATATTCAATATATCATCCGTTTGATAGATAGTGTGTGGTAAAGGCGCCACTGCGCATGACAGAACTCCACAAGGTCCCGGATGATACAAAAAACTTTATTGGCACATTGAACCTTGAACTGTTTCTGTTGCTTTTATGGGTAGATTTGTCTTGGAGCAAATCTTTACTCTGTGATTGCCTTGTGTTACACACCATTATTTGAGTGAGCCACGGGTCCTGTTGATCTGTTTTTCCCCACAGAGTTGCACTATTTTTTGTATGTTATGTTTTATTGTTCATGTTGCCACTGGTGAATCGGGCTCCCTGACTCTTCCCACCCTACCAACACACCCCAAGGATCAACTAGGAGGATCCGGTGAAGGTTGAGCTGCAGTTTATCACCGTTTGTATAGAGCCTTCTTTATTTATTTTAAATTTATTTTAAGTTTATTACTGCATTATAGCTTTTGACTCATACATCTGTGGGAGCGCCTGGTGAATTTCTGTTTCTAGGATAATTTAGGCACATACTTGAAAATGAAAAGTAACTCTAAATGTATTTGTTGCTGGTAAAATATGTTATAAATAATAAAACAACATTTGATGTCCCTAAATGTACATTGACTTACTGTGTAACTGCCTATCACAATCATAACCTCGTTCTTATACAATAATTTTCATGTACTGATTCTACTTTTCCTATGCAACCATGCATTTGTGAAACTAAATAAGAATTAATAGGTAAATCAACTTTTATTCTCGACTTCTTCTGTTGCGCAATCTCAATCTTAAACAATCTTTTATAGTTCATCTTACATTAATTTAATTGCAAATAAAGACATGGAAACAATTGAAAGAACTACATGTTGGGCCGCAATGACCCTTCATGAAGTCAGTGACAAAGGGCCGTTGTGGCCCAAAATGTCGCTCTTACAATTCTTTCCATGTCTTTATCTGCAGTTAAACTAGAGTAAGCTGATCGGTGAGTTCTGTTGACGCCTTTCTTAATCTGCTATTGTCATTGGGGACCCAGGGGGTGATCTCCAGTTTTACATGCACCTCTATTTCCTGGTATGCTGTGAGGTGACATCTCACCTCACAGCACCCCCTCACCTATGCTGTTCACCCACTCTGACCTTGACATTCTCTTATGGGATTTAGTTGCTTTTATCTTTTCTTGAGACAGACAACTTCTCCTATTCTTCTAAAAAAAAAATGTTGACCAACCTAAAAAAAAATACCAGAATATATCAAATAAATAAGATGAAGTTATCTAGATATATATTGGGTGTTGCAGTCCTCTCAAGGGGAAACAACGTGGCGGTCTCAATCTATGGTGTCACTTGGACCAATAGGTAACTGTTGTGGCTTGCTATTGGCCTGCGTAACCATGGGGATTTAAAAACCAAGAAGTACTGGCGCTACCTTTACCGGTAAGTATCTCAGGAACATGGGATGCCCGGAGATAAAAATATCTAGTTTCACCTCCGAGGACCATGTGCTTCTCTTCCTGCCAAAATAAAAAAGGAGGGGTGCAGGTGTGGGGGCAGCTGTCCCAGGTGTGTTGGTGGAGGTCCCAGCCATGTAGCCGTGCCCCTTGAAGCCGCCTCGGTCCTCTTTTGTCACAGGGAGTTTCAGATCTGTTGCTTTGTTCCAAACAGCATTCTGTCTATTACTCAGAATGCTGTGACAATAATGTGTTACACTTAATAATATAATGTTACATATCCGCGGCAGCAGTTCAGATTGCAGCACAAAGTTAGAAGGCGACCATTTAGTTAGGCACACAATCAGGATTTTGACAGATTTATAACAGGAGCACCAAACGATTGCCAGCTTAGGTAACAATGTAGAATTATACATTGTCGCATGCTTTACGTATACAAATAAGAAAAATAGAAAAAAAAAGTGTAATGTAGTATTGTTGCTTTATGCATCCTAGGTAATTAAATAGTTTAGGACGAATAAGCTCCCACATCATTACTCTTTGTATGTTATCATGATGTTTGCAAAATAATCACTAATAGCAAGGCCTTCTAGTTCCTGTCTCCAGGGAAAAGACCACCATGAGTCATAGGAAGCAGCTCATGGCATGCCTACACCTGCAACTTGTCCTGTCATACATACTACTTTTCTTGTTCTGATGAGTTATTGTTCTAGTGCATTGATTAATTTTCCTGCTTACCAACTGTGGAGGATTATTGCAAAAGTCACTGTGATGTTGGTTGAGGAAATCAACAATTTCTAATTACTAATTGATGAACCAGAGCCAAACTAACTTTATAAGAATCTAGATTCTCAAAACATAACAATGAATGATGGATTATCTCATGTTAACCAAGGTCCTATACTGTAGCTACTAAAGCAGTGGTTTTCCACCTTGTTTTGGTTAAGGAACTCTATAATATATTGGGAAATTATGCAGAACCCCAACCTTCTCTAATAGCGCGCCTAAGATCAGATGCAGTGTAAGGAACCCCAACCCTTTCTAATAGCGCAGTGAAAAACAAGAAAAAACAGCGCACAACGCATATAGTGAAGTAAGTTCAATAAAAAAAAATTATATTAAGTACAGGTAATATATCTGTGTACATCAAGTAAGATTAAACAGGCATTTCATGTACTCTGACATGTTACCAGACGCCAAGAAGCCAAAAGCAGCAGGAACAGTCTAATAGCGCGCCTGAGATCAGATGCATTGTAAGGAACCCCAACCCTCTCTAATAGCGCGTCTGAGATCAGATACATTGTAAGGAACCCCAACCCTTTCAAATAGTGCATCTGAGATCAGATGCATTGTAAGGATCCCCAACCCTCTCTAATAGCGCGTCTGGGATCATACTGTATGCATTGTAAGGAACCCCAACCCTCTCTAATAGCGCGTCTGAGATAGGATACATTGTAAGGAACCCCAACCCTCTCTAATAGCCCTTCTGAGATCAGATGCATTGTACATTCTTCTGTAGTTGGTCTAATTTTCAAATGACCTGAAAATTGCTCAGACCCTTTTAGAGATGCCCGGGAAACCCAAGGGTTCCTAGGAACACTGTTAATAAAACATTTCACTAAAGTATGATCTTGAAATGCCACATAATACTGCCAAGGCACTTCCGGATTTGAACTTATTTTGAACTACTATACAAAGATCATTGGATATCTTAACTTAAAAGATCACTTAAATTATGGTAATACAACTCATGCACCAGCTATAAAACTCGGTAGCAGAGATTTTATGAATTAAAGTATTACTAGCTTTAGTATCAGGGTTCGCCCGGGGAGCTGCCGGCACATCTCCCAGCGCTGCTGCCGCATCTTCCCTCGCTGCTGGCACATCTCCCTGCCTCCCCTCCCCCCTGCTGCCGGCACATCTCCCCGCGCTGCTGCCGCATCTCCCCTCGCTGCCGGCACATCTCCCCGCCCCCTCTCTCCCCCCACGCTGCCGGCACATCTCCCCGCCCCCTCTCTCCCCCCACACTGCCGGCACATCTCCTCGCCCCTCCTCCCCCCTGCTTCCGGCACATCTCCCCGCCCCCCTTGCTGCTGGCACATCTCCCCGCGCTGCTGCCGCATCTCCCCTCGCTGCCAGCACATCTCCGCGCCCCCCTCCTCCCTCCCTGCTGGCGGAACATCTCCCCCCACTTCCCCTCCTGCTGCCGGAACAGCTCCCCGCCCCTCCTCCCCCCTGCTGGTACATCTCCCCCCCCCACTGGTACATCTCCCCCCGCTGCCGGCACATCTCCCTGCGCTGCTGCCGCATCTCCCCTCGCTGCCGGCACATCTCCCCGCCCCCCTCCCCCCGCTGGTACATCTTCCCCCGCTGCCGGCACATCTCCCCGCGATGCTGCCGCATCTCCCCGCGCTGCTGACACATCTCCCCACCTCCCTCCCGCTGGTACATCTCCCCCCACTGCCGGCACATTTCCCCGTCCCCTCCTCCCAGCTGCCGGAACATCTCCCCATGCCCCCTCCCCCCTGCTGCTGGCACATCTCCCCTCGCTGCCGGCACATCTCCCCGCTCCCCCCTTCCCCTCCATTGATACATCTCCCCCCGCTGCCGGCACATCTCCCCGCGCTGCTGCCGCATCTCCCCTCGCTGCCGGCACATCTCCCCGTTCCCCCTCCCCTCGCTGGTACCATCTCCCCCCCGCTGGTACATCTCCCCCCGCTGCTGGTACATCTCCCCGCGCTGCTACCGCATCTCCCCTCACTGCCGACACATCTCCCCGCCTCCACTCCTCCCCCTGCTAGCTGGCACATCTCCCCCCCCCCCCCGCTGTCACATCTCCCTCGCACATCTCACATCACACACACACAGCCCCGATCCAGCCAAGGACACGCCCCCTCCCTTAGTAGCCACCCCCCCTCCCCCCACTCCTGCTCTAACATTTTTGCAGGACACCCGATGGAAACTTAGAATGTCGATAATTTGGGAGCTGAGTCATTGGAAGCTCAAAATAGTTGCGTTGACCTACAAATCCGCAGCACAATGTCCAGTAAAAGTTTTGTTGTGCTACGTTGTGCCGTTTGTGAGATTTCGATGCTACTGACATACAATCAAAGAAACGGAATAACAAACTTAGAAATATAGTATAGATGTACCAACAAGTTCCTAAGGTATGAATCTGTTGTTTTCTTTCAGGTTTTAAGTCCAATTCAAGATCGAAATCACGGAGAGCAGATGCAGCTTAATGAAGCAAGCACAGAAGAAGGTACAATTTAATGGCACAGCATTTGCTTGTAATTCTCTTAAAAACAGATGCTCACTAGCCTTTTGGTTTTGGTTCTGGTTTTGCCTAAAGTCAGTTGTTTTTTGTGTTGGATTAATAAATGACGGCGAGAAGGAAAGCCTACGCTCTATAGGGAGGAAATAGCATGTGTACACTTGTTCTCGTGATATTTCTCCCAAGCCAGAAGCGGAACCAGATTTTTGCCTGGATTTTGCTTCAGGATCAGACCCAATGAGCATATGACCTCTCCCCCACCCACCACCCTGACTGGCGTATCTCTACTGTTACATGTTATCTTTTCAATGCTTGAGGAGCCTGATATTAATTGTTTTGTAATGTGCTCCAATGCACACCAGGACAGGTGTAAACAAGAACTGACAGCTTCTGTATGTAACGTGTAATTGAAATAACTGGTATTATCTGATTACCTGCACTTGTTTTTCTGTTTATTAGAGGAGCAGTCCCCCTACTCGTTTTTATTTTCACCCCCATTTTACAGGATGGGAAACGGGAGGGTCCCCATTTTCAGCTCTGGGGAGCCCTCTATTCCTGAGATATTTCCTGGTGAAGTTACCGTGTTTAAATCTCCCTCCAGGGAAAACAAAATGGCAACCAAACATCAGGTCAATATGAAGCTACAACATCATCAGTTGTGGTTTCCTAGTGGCCATTTAAATTACCTTTAAAACCAGGATGTTTCTCAGTAACCGGGGGGAAGAGGAGAGGGTGGAAAGAGTGTGGTTCAGCTGTGAAGGACACCCACCCCAGTTAGTATCCTGTAAAAAGTGGGACTTAGGGGGGATTGTGCCTTTAACCCTTTAAGATTACTAGGACGTGGCTACTACATCATGGGTTCTCAAACCCTGGGTACCCCATGATGTAATAGCTATGTCTCCCCCCCAAAACTTAGGCTTGTTTTTAGTGGAGATCGTGTAGGAGTGCAGAACGCGGTCTGAACTGATGGCGGACAAAAGTGGGGATGACTCCTTCCCATGCACGCTGACCCTGTGGCCCCTTCGGCACTGAACAAAATGGCTTTGTTTAATGGAGGCCAATTTCAGCTAGTGAAACATTTCTTGAGTGTGGTTGTGGGGACAGGGGTGCATGGTCTATTACTATCACTACTTGTGTTTTTGGTATATGAAAGGATTTAATATTTTGTTTGCCTTTTGCTAAAGCATACGGTCCAGTACAAATTGGCTACAAAGCCATTCGTGTGCCCTTGTGTAGCAAGATTATGATCTTCACCATTGAATCATAGAGCTCTTCAGCATTAGCTTTATTGAAGTTATTACTAAGTAATGTATAAAGGTAGAATTCTAGTCAAAGTAAATAGTTCACCTCCAAGACAAATATTGACAGATCTCTTTGTATAAGATGAGATAAAGCAGTTTACCTAACTAGGTAATTTTGGAGCAGAAGATGCATAGCAAGCCATTTTCATCTTGAATCTCATAGCATTAATGTATCAAGACCATTTAAGAACACACAAAAAGAGAAAAGGACCAGGTGCTCCAAAGGAAAAAATGTGTATGGTTTACTGTGGTAAAAGTAATAATGATGTATAGCATATTGCAACACACAATATGGGAGCCGCCTCTGTGGACCTGTTTAAAAAATGAATGTGCATCTGTATTCACATGTCTCTCTCCAAAAGCCGTTTACTGGGATAAACTGTGAGGAGAGATCAGTAACCACCATAAATTGAGCGATCGCTGAACATTCCCTACACCAGGAGGGGCCAACTCCTGTCCTAAAGGGCCACCAACAGGTCAGGTTTTAAGGATATGCCTGCTTGAACATAGGTGACTCAGTCAGTGACTGAAGCAGGGATATCCTTAAAACCTTACCTGCTGGTGGCCCTTAAGGCCTGGAGTTGGCCGCCCTGCGCTACACAGTCCAGATAACCAGCGTTAATACAAGCATGAGGAAATATATACAGCAACAATTCAGAGGCAATCTGCCTATTTATTGTATATAGAGGTACACACGACCTTCCGGAGAAACTTGATTCTTTCTATATTTCTTGTCACATATGAAATGATTCACATTTGGAATCACCCTGGAGCCATCACAGGTGGCTCCAGGGTGTGCAAACCACAAGAGCAGCGTACTATCAAAATAAGAGATAGGGACGAAAGGCATACAAAAACCCTCCAACGCGCTTCGCTACATTTTTCTTTTTGTATTTTGATATCAAGACAATTTACTCTGGTTTTGAACAATGTGCGTCAGCTTGCAAGTTGTGGATTGTCATCAGAAGTTCAGGAGAGATAGCGTGATCCATACATTATAAGTGATAATGAGTAGCACCATCTTCTATGTCTATCTCTTTATGACCTTTTAATAGGGTCAAAAAAATCTGCCACATCTGAGATGGTGGTAATCTTCAGGACTAATAATCTGAATCAAATGTAAGAAAATCTCTTACACTTGATGTATATGCAAGCAGCAAATGGTTCAGTGCAAGAAAGGATTTTGTATCATTATTTTCAGTGTTACTTCCTGTGCTTTACACTCACATACCCAGAAAAAACCTGTTGCACTATTAACAAAAACAAAACCTTGTACCACTACTTAGCACCTACAATCCCCATCTTGAAACTCTATAAGGCCTCGTCCCCACTGCTTACGGCTGCACCTGACACGAACAAAGAGATGGCCCTCCTGGGGCCGGCCCCAGTCAGTGGGCGCAAAGCGCGATGGAGCGACCGCATGTAGGGAAGACAAGAATTTTCTTTCCGTGCGGCGACGGCGTCACATGGTTGACTGTCAACCAATGATAGTGCAGATAGTTTTAACCAACGAGAGGGAAGGGCTGTGCTGATATGTGACGTCATGGCCGCACGCGTTCCATCGCGAGCCATAAACCACAGATAGCGGTGCAGCGGCGTGTGCATCCAGTGACTGGGGCAATAGCCTTAGAGTGCTCTCTTTGCCTTTTATTTGAACAAATAATTAACACCATGCACTCTCTCAATCCGTTTTGATAGCACAAGTCTTTATAAATTGCCCCTGTTGTTTATAGCTCTGAAGGGGTTAATCAAAGAAGAACTTTTAGTAATGAATAGTTTGTTGTGGTTGCAAATGTGGAGCCAGTGTTACTTCATCTCACTCTATAGTGAATTTCGAAAAGCGCACTGAAAATTATTAATTCCCCTATTGTTCAGTAAACCAGTGTTTCTGGGTGGGCTTAAAATCCAGGTCAACAGAGCTTCAAAAAGGGAATTGCTCAGGGCTAAAGATACCATTATCTTTTGAAGGGCTTCCTATCAATAAGTGGTTTCATTGCCATTCATTGTGTGTAGTGCATTCAGGTTAATGTAAAGTGATATACTTTTACTAGCCGAGCAGGACATGTCTGATACAAACTTAATTAAACTTTATAGATTACAAAATTCTTTACTGAGCATGTAAATTCAACTGTACCCTTAATTTTCTGGATTCCTAGATTTCATGTCTCTATTGGAAACTCAGCTTAAAACAAAAGCTGTCAATTAATATTTCTTGTATAGTGGGAATTCTATACATGTTGGCATGTTTATGTGCTAATAGTGAATAAAGTATATATTTTAACTAAATATTGTATACCCGAACATATAGCGTCAATCTTCCCATTTTTAGATAACAATATGTTTACAGAATCAGAACCAGGAAGTCCCCTGGAGCTATCCGTGCTATTTCTAGCTCTGGGACCCACCGGTTTCCAATATATTTACTGCTTTATGTAATATTAAAATCTAAGACAGCTGCTGGGGTCGTTTAACATGTCATGCTCTGATAACATTGTGGCTGTTTATTGGCCAATGGGAGTGAGGCTTGGATAGCAGCCATATTTAGTTCCCAAAAAAGGACAGAAACACGGGCACATAAAAAGGTAAATATCTTGGGAAGCAGGGGCTCCCCAGAACTAATACTATCATAATTCAGCTCATGGAGGGGAGGGGAGGGGGGTCTTCTCTTTCTTTAGTAAAGTATCTATTCACTTATATACCTTCCAAACCACTGCTGAGGTGCCTGGGAGATATGCTAATTTAAATATTCTTTACATTTTCAAATGAGTTTATTCGCTCAACCTCTATCAAACGTATTGACAAATTATTGAAAGTTTGAGTGAATAATAAGTGATCTTGTGCAGGTACGCACATCCTAAATAGGGATACAGAGAGAAAAAGGAGGGGAACAAGTAAAGAGAACATATGTAGCATACTGTAGGTACAAAGAAATATAATCAAGGTGAAATGGAGGTAGTATAGAACAGAATATACCTTAACAGGTAATCATGTGAAACCCATTACTAATCATTTTAATAATTTATAGTTTGTAGTTTTATATATTTACTGTATATAAACCAAGTAACTATAGGGCTGTAAGATACATATAAGGACAATGAAATTAAGAAATGTGATCAAGTACCCTGAGTTCTATAAACTCAGAAGCTGCTATTGACATGAAATCTGGTTGCTTCAGGGCGTACAGAATCAGCCCCTTGAATGCCTACAATCTATTCACTTCAAGTGAGAAAAATGCCACTCCTGTATTTTCAGACTTACTGTATAACACTTACATTTGTTATCTCTGTCATCTCTTTTCATAAAAGGGCACATATTTTGGGTTATAAAAAAGCTTCTCCAGTGACCATGCTAATTTTTTTTGCAGTCTATTTGGGGGTCAAAGTGAACTTAGAGGCAGTCTCATTTTGAACAAGTTAAATGTAGTTGAATAATGCTTTTAAAAGTCTGGCAAGGATAAGTATTTCGATAATTTTTGAAAATATAAATGTTCTCATTTGTCACATGCTTTTCAATGTTTCTCAGAATCTCTGTCATATCTCTTTTATAAAAAGAATGCTTATGGGACTTAGAACACCCCAAGCAAATTTAGATTATGTCAAAGTGTCTAGGAGGAGGAGGGAAGTGACCGTTGAGCCCTGCACTGACCATTTTCAGTGCATCCTGGTCTTATTTCTGTACCTCGTCTAAATGAATTTGGGAGATCAAAATAAACAATTAACTTTTGCTTGATTTATTGTTCCTTAGACTACAATTAGTCTTAGTATTAGGAAAACTGTATTCTTTGCAGGATCATGCAGGCACTATTTATTGGACCAACAATATCATTGACACATAAACGAAAGTGTACATACAGCTCATAATGTTTTAAGATCATGCAGATCACATCTGTTGATTTTTATACATGTTTCCAGCCTGTTTTAGTTTTGAAGCATACCATTTCTTGTTAGTTTTCGTACAGTATGCCAAAAACCCTGTAAGGACAGTCGAGAAGATGAAAGGTAACGTAACTATTGCACCATATTCTTTCTTCACAAAGACAACATATGTAAGTCTGTGAATAATATAAGTCAGTTGTTGCTATTTTATGTATAACGTTATGGAAAGTAAAATTACCGATGCCCATTCACCTGGAAGCCTTTTCCTGGTTTTCATGTTGGAGAGCATATTATGGAATATGCTTATGATTGTAGCTTATATTTTCTATCAGCACTGCCATTACTTATCTCGGAGTTATACCATCTCGCATCTTCTGTTTATCACTTTTTACATGTACGGTATACATTAGATTGATCTACTGAAGGTGGACCCTCTATATTTAGCAGATAACTGTAAATTCCAATTATTTGGGATTGTCTTGGCTTCGGTTGATGCAGTGCTGGGTTGACCAACTCCTGGTTTTCATTGAACCTGTATTGTTTGTACTGTAAATTGCAGTCAAACAGAAGGTGTAGAGAGCTAAAATAAAAAGCAGACGATGGGTTGATTAAGAGTTGAGCTGAAGAAGCGGCTCAGTGAGTAAAGGCGCTGACTCTGAAAGCAGGGGCTCAAATCCTGGTGTCGGCTCCCTGTGGCCTAGGGCATGTCAGCTTATGTGCCTGTGCTTCAGGTGTCAAAAATTAGATTGTATGTGCTATACAAGTGTAACGGATGCTCGCCACAAACGGGACGGAAACGCATGGTCGACGTGGGGATATTTAAACACCGACCTGTAGCCGCGAAGCCGCGTCCGGATGCGGGACTCGTAGTCGATGGTAGCCAGATCAGGGTTGGAGAATGCAGGATGGTCGAAGGCAAGCCGAGGTTGAGGATTGGAGAGAGCAGGGTAGTCAACGGTAAGAAAGGCAAGGCAGTAGTGCTTGTAACCAGCACACGTCACAAAGGTTTATGTTCAACTTCCTGGTAGAAGGACTGAGCCTAAATAGCAGGGTAAGCCACTCAGACGCAGGCCTGGAATCAGGCAGGGGCCAATCAGGTAACTGGAGCTTGATGGGGAGGAGCCTACGTCTGATCCTCACAGTAGCCTCCCCTTCCCCTCCCCTCCCAACCCCCCGCCACCAGCACACGTCACAAAGGTTTATGTTCAGCCAACTGCCTGGTAGAAAGGCTGAGCCTAAATAGCAGGGTAAGCAAATCAGGTGCAGGGCCGCACAGCAGGCAGGAATCATGCAGAAGCCAATCAGGTGACTGGAGCTTGGTGGGGCGGAGCCTGCGTCTGATCCTCACAACAAGAAAATATTATTATTATTGACCAACTGTGGTATTCCTCAGTCTGGATCTATCTTGGTAATTGCTGTCAAACAGAATATGTAGAGATATAAAAAAGCACATTTTATAAAAAAAAAATGTCCTGTCTCCCTGGCAAAGCAGCTCTGATGTGTGTCACATAAGGATAGAAGAGTATAGTTTGGACCAGGCTACTAGGGTTATGGGACAAATCTTTTGCCATTGCAGAATAACACATTTTACCATATCCATCATAATGTAGTGCAGACTTCTACTAATTAAATGTGTATGTTTTATTTAGAAGGAGTTGTACATCATATATTTAAACCTCCCTTCTTTTGCTGTTGGCTGCTCAGAACCAATAGTTACTACGATAGTACAAAGTGAACCTTCATAACATCTCAAGAGAAGACTAAAGATAACTCAAAAGCTCATGTACAATTCCATTTACGCAGAACTGACATATTGCTAAATAAGACTTTGTAGTATTATAACCATCAAACAAAGTTTGCTTCCCCACCTCCCCCCACCCCCCACACTTCTTTGTAATCTAAATCATCTGCTTATGTTTTTACCTTTTAGGCATTGACTCATCCTTGAGCGCTATTAGCTAAAATAATTGTAATGCAATCCGTTGACCTCTAATGTATTTATTCAGTTATATCACTTATGATTAAGTTATTCTAGTCACTGCTCATGTCACAGGATTTCCCCCAAGTGCTTTGTCTTTCTTTTCAAGTTTGGCCTCATGATTCTTGTATTGGTGACTTCCCTCTTCCTACTGGAATGACCAGTCTTGCATTTTAGGATGTACAGTAGGAGCTTGCACATTGTATGGCTGCATTTCAGCCCACACACACAGCCATCTTGTTTCCTGTTATTTCTAACTGATGTAACCCTGCTCGTAATTGAAGTTTTGGTTGTTTGTTCCTAAATAAATTACTTGAATGATGAGAATGTTTTACCAATATAAATTCTTAAAATCAACTCTAGAGTATTTAGGGCTTTATGGATAAGATATAGATATGATTCCATGTAGCAACAATTCCTTGGCCTAGCTACAGTTGCCTATAAAATGGGTTTGCACCTATTAACTACCCATGTTCTATTGATCTCCAAACACTCATTTCTAGGTGTGATTTACAGCTGCAGAAAGGAGAAGAGTGTGTACACATGCATTCTCGTGGTTTTTCTCATTTATGTAACCTCGTCTATAGAGAGCTGCCCAGCACCTGAGACGAAAGACATCCTAAGACGCCTTCTCAAGTCTATTGGACTTTTTTTTATGATGATAGAACCATAAAACTGAAGTGTGCATTTTCACAAAAGTGCACTTTTTTCAACATATACATTATATTTATTACATATATTTTTCAAACCGTTTTTCCATATACTTTTTTGGGGGTACAATTATACACATTTATTCACTCAATTTAAACATATTTCCATTGTCATTTTATTTTGACACTTTTATTGAGGTCCCTCTGAACTGTGCATCCATCTTGTACCTTTGTTGTCAATATATCTCGGTTTGCTCCAGTTTTTGCGACGTGCATCTGCCTGCGATTTAGGTAATGTCCATTGAAGGAGTTACATGATGCACAGATTATAATGAGATGTGTCAAACGCTGTTTCTCTGTGCGTCACTTTTGTATCTGCTTCTATTTGCATCAAATACAAATAAATACACTTTTCTAGCTACACATTTGTAGGAAAATCTTTCTAAAGTTTGACGCAAACCAGAAAATGGAGCAATGCATAGAAACAAACTTCCCTTTGCACTTTGTTTCCGTTGATCCATCTCTCCTATTGTTCCTGCCATGTATATTAAGTACTGGAATTATCAGCTCTCTGACAGAGAGAGGTTCAGTAGTAATAGCCTAGGCCATGAGAGATGGTTTCACAGCACTAAATGGGAACTGTAATTTGAATAGGTGCCTTCACACTTACCCAACTGTTGTTACTAAATTACTAGTTGCACCATAAGTAATTGACTCGGTTGGCTGGTAATATTTTTTAAAGCTATAGTGTACACAAACAAATAATACTTACATTTATTTTCAGACCATGTTAGCCCTTTAGTGGTTGCCAATGGGATCCTCTCTGAAGGTCTCCCACGGAGCTCATGCTGGTGGGGAGATGATACATTCTTCAATGTATCTTTGTTGCACTGGTGAGTTCATGGATGCCGTTATTCACAATTAGATTAGTAGAAGAAACAGGGGACGTTCACCGTATAAATCCCTCCCTCTCTATTTCAGTTAATGCTGTATTCTAAGAAACGGCAATAACATGCTGCATAAAGTCTGCAACGTATTAAAATCATTAACTCTCTCCTATTTTTTAGTTCAACTATTAGGTTCTTTAGTAACACATTTTGGCCAAAAATTAAGAATCGGCCATGGTGAGCCATGAAAAGCACTTTCTTTATTACCTTACTTATTGAGTCCACACAACCCACTGTTTGGTAAGGGGAGGAGAGCTTTGTGCAAAAACAAAACGGGAAAAAAGAAAAGGAGGAACACACAGATGTCGCAAGCCTTGATGTCTTGAGAGCCGTGGCTGTCACGTCACCGAAGGATTAACATTGCGAGGGTCCCATTCCAAAGCATGGAGCCCCTGCTGCGAGATCGCGCAGACACTGCCCCCAGCGCCACTGCATTTGTTCGTCCTCGGCACTGGGTACTGTGAGTCTTGCTACATCTGTATCCACCAGATATATATCCCCCCTACCTCTTATATTCATTGCTCTATCAAAGTCTATAATCTACTTATCCTTCACTATTTCTTATTCTTAAATAAATTGATGGAATCAAACTAATGTCAGCAAAGCAGCTAAAAGTGTTGATTGAATAAGTGGGAACTAATCTAAGGCATTAATTTGTAACATTGTCAGTCACTTTATAAGCCAGCGAAAAAGTTTGCGGCGGAGTTTCAGGTTTGGTCTCTGAAGTTTCCGTTTTTACAGATGCTTGGAGAAAGATTATTGATTAATTTGGAGTTATATATTTACTTATTTTAGCTTGGGAGAGACATTCCTACCACACATTACTCGTACATATTCCTTTTCCATTACGGCTCTCATTAGACAACACAGTCCCAAAGTATTCTAGTTAAATCTACATCAAATATTCAATTAATTGTGTTATTTAATGTAAAAATGTATTTTAGACTGGTACTATTATTTTTTGTACCAATATGTGCATATATGTACAAAACCTCCTTTGTAAATACCCCTTTACAACAGGCAGTACAAATCAGTAATTAGTTTATAAGGAAGCGTATCTATGTAATAAATAAAGAATGTAACATGGAAATACACGTCCATACTTGGGTGCCCACTGGAATGTTACCATTCCTTATAAACTCCAAGGGGGCGAAGTTTACTATAGTAGGAGTACAGTTATTGTTACTCTTATGTTGCCTAGTGTAGTCTATTGAATTGTTGTCTCCTGCTGTCTCTTGCTTTCTTCTCAGCAGCACTTCACTTTGCATTGATGTGGATGCCTAGCTTGCGCACACTGCTTGCTCTTTCCACCAACACTGTTGATAGCAAATGACTATACCCTCCCAATACAGTATGTTGTTATTCATAGCATGTTACCTAAAATAGGAAAAGTTTGGGGAACTCCACTCAGGGCTTACAATGTGGACCCAATGCTACTCGAACCAAATCTGAGCTTTGATTTTATTCCACCATTATTATTATTAAATGCATAGATAACAATGGTATACAAATGTGGGCACTAAGCTATAAAACCTTACAGCCAATAATACCCAGTACAAAATGTCACCAATACTATTCGTGTGATAACCCTCCAGATTATGGTTGTCACCCAACACTATCTATTATTACTGTAGATACATATATGTACTTTGAAACCTTCAAATATTACCAGACTCAAAAACTATATTTTATCATTAGCTCTGAGATGCAAAACTTGTTCAGTAAGAGAAAGCTTCCTTGCTTCCACTTGTTGATTTGTGAGAGCTTCTGCTGGTGCCAGTGCTAGATGACAGTGTGCTCCTTTCCTCTCATGGAATGCACAAGATGTTATGCTGCAGCCCATAATTGATAAGGTTGCAATGTTTCTTCTCATGGACGGAAAAGGCAACACTGTTGTGCGTGGCAATAGTACAGCACTCAACTTTGATCAGCAGCGTGTAATTGTGCATCCAGAGGTGTTGGCTATGGTATTTAGATGGACTTAGCAAGCTAGTTTGGCTGTAGGCTGGTGTACAAGTTGGACTGGGCACTGCAGTATGTGCGGACACATTATAGAGACATAAGAAAAACAAGCACACATACAAATTGGAAAAAATGTATAAATATATTAAATCACTGTATTAGTCAATGTTTTGGCCTCCAAAGGGACATGCATCAGAAATGGCAAAACCCAGGACTGTGAACCATTAAATAGCTTAAAACATAGAATGAACCAGAAAAAAATAAATTTTCAGAGGCCTCAGAGGTGTTTACCCAGGCCGTTGCAAGGTAACAATTTTATACTTTTTAGACCCTTTTCTGTTACCATTTATCTTGTATCGGTCATTGTCTTTGGTTTCACAAGTCACAATAAAGGTTCCCTTAAATGTATGTACTTTATGTATGTCTTTATTTTATAGCGCCATTAATGTACATAGTGCTTCACAGCAGTAATATACGTGACAATCATACAAATAACAAATAATATAAATAACACATAATGGGGAGAAGTGCTGAAGACATGAAAGTAACATTTAGGAAGAAGAGTCCCTGCTCCGAAAAGCTTACAGTCGAATTGGTTGGTAGGACGAACGTACAGAGACAGTAGGAGGGCGTTCTGGGAAGTGCGTCTGCAAGGGGCCAAGGTTTATGTATGAGGTGTTAATTATCAGCCATAGAGGTACAAATATGCTTCTTTAAGCAGTTGAGTTTAAATGCCCAAACAGGAGCTAATATAGTGATCTAATACTTTTTACACCTGTACAGTATGTGTGTATGTGTGTGTGCGTGCGTGTGCGCGTGTGTTGGTTTTCTTTGACTTTCTAGATTGCTGTTTACATTTATGTGCACTCCACACATGTTATGCACATTGTGAATACAATTCTGGGTGCTGGTGTTTCTTATGTACAGTAGGCGTGAGAAAGTGGCAGGTACTGAATGTTGTGCTATGGTCAGAAGACATTTCAGAAAAATAGAAGCCATTTTGTCTTCAGTGAAAAGGCTACATACAAGCAAATAGGTTGTGGCTGAAACATGATACAATGAATATTAATTGCCATACAAAGCACTTGTTGTTAAAAGTTACATCACAAAAGTATTGCATTATGTAGGAGCAAAACTGTTTTTTTAATGTCGTTTTGCACATTTGTGTAGGCTTCGTTATTCATTTTCTTATGTTAATTTCAAACTTCAGCTCATTGCTATGCAATAACTAACGAACAAATGCAGAGGAGGGAATTAATTTCAGGCGGAGCACAGAAGTGCTACTGTTGTACCTCAGTAGTTTGCAACAATAATTGAAGTGAAGTAAGGAATGTTAACAAGCTCAAATGTCATCGTCTCCCAAATCTGACATTTAAGCTGAACCACAAGCAGAACCCCTCCTTCTGTCGACCTGAACAGAGCATGCATGGCATGGCAGCTTAATACAATGTTTATCAAAGCTTTGCTAAACGGCACCCGGATTATTACTGAGCATCATTTTCTCTGTAGGTGGTTTAGACCTCTTGAGTAGATGTCAGAATTTGTGTGCTGTGAATCAGTTGGCGGGGAAGAAAATGAGTCCGTGCTGAACACTTGTGTGCAGAGAGTTGTTCAGGGATACCATGTAAGAATGGTGTGCTTGTTGTAAATCACTCACTGGTCCCATTATGCATTTGCTGGGTGGTTACATGGGTACTTTAAAGGTGCCAGACTCATAAAATCTGTGACAGCCACTGTCTCACAGGAAGACAAAGGCTGAGAAAAATGCAGAACAACCCAATTTTTGAAGATGTTTTCTGCCAGTTTTACTTTCTTTTTTTTTTCTTTTCTGTGAAATGTGTACGTCTGTTATTCTTTACTCCCTGTTGAGAAAATGGTTTACACTTCTCGCCATTTGTAGACATTGATGAGAAGAATACAGTATAACAACAATACATTGCATGCATTTTTTTTAGGTAATCAGGCTGCTGTTTGATACTCAGGTGTTCATGGCATAATGCATTATTGTTTTAAATATTAACAATAATATTTCATTACTCTATTTGAATATATAGTTACAGCGAGAGCTTTACAGTACAGCAGTGGTTGAATTGTGATGGTACTAGGGGGTATGGATTATCATTACTTCAAATATTTTAATTTAAGGAAGAAATGTATTTATTTTAGAAAACCTTTTGCCTTTCCTACTTTCTCAGCATAAATGTAACTTAAATCCTTAAAAAACAAAACAAACAAAAAACATTTGTATCAATGTTCAATTATTGGAAATCATTTAGCCTCTTCAGACTTACAGACAACATGACATGCAAATGATCCCAATGACAAACATATGAGCACTGGACTTACAGACAACATGACATGCAAAAGATCCCAATGACAAACATATGAGCACTAGACTTACAGACAACATGACATGCAAATGATCCCAATGACAAACATATGAGCATCACATTTAAAAGTAACCGCAACGAAAAGAGAAACCACTGTCGTCGCCGGGGTTGACATATCGAGTCTCATGTATTTTGTTCTTATTTCGTGTTCTCTGCTTACTTACATTAAAAGTGTATTCCACGAAATCCAGTTCGGCTTAGGTAGTTTTCATTAGCATGGAAATGAAAAGGGGAGTTAATGATTCATTGGCACCGGCTGACCTTTCGAATAGCTCTGGACCATGATGCAGCTCCACGTTTGGTTCATGCTTTCCCTACATTCTTCCTTCTGATTTAATATTTACAGCCTGATCTGTACATGCCTGAGCGCCTGAGGAGAGCAAACATTTACAGCTTCTCCCTCCCCTGGGTAGTGGGCAATCTGATCCAGGCTTTTGCTCATTCCTTTATTATACATCATACTACATAGGCTTGACTTGCTTTACAAGAACCTACAGTTTCCCGGTTGCTTCTCTTCAGCTGGACCTGCTTATTTAACCAAAGAGAATGGACTCAGATTCGGACTCGCCTTTCAATTACTCCTGGCCTTCTTTCCCAAAAATGAGGATCCAAAGAAGGTCATCTAAACAAGGTAGAAAAAGAGACACCGTTACTTTTTGTGCACTTCTTTCATTGCATTATTAGGGATGGGTCCCGTGTGCCATATTGGAAGTTGAGTGGCAGGTAATAAATATATCCTGTTTGTGATAGTTTTTGCACACAGCAAGGTGAGACTGCATACCTGTTATACTATATTTAGCTTTTCTTAGCATACAGTTTAATTTATTTAGGGGAGAGAGATTTTCAAATTGCTAATAAAATACAGTAAATAAAAATATCACTTGTGAATATGTATTTTATTTGCCTGCAAGATTATCATGGCACAGTGTGCAACATTTTGCAAGACATTATTTTCTCATTACCTAACCATTGCTTGCTGATAAAGGACTTTTCCCTTTACCCCGCGAAGCAGTGTGTATGTCCTAGTAACCCCTGCCATATTACAATATCATGATGTATGTGTGGCATTGGCAGGCGCTTGCCAAAGACACAGCCCAGAACATTTTGATTTTATTTATAAACTTAGAAAGTATCCCCAGATCTTAACTTTGCAGCCTAAATAGTGCCACAATCTTTCTAAAAACAGTCCAAAGAACATTGAATTAATGTCTAGTAAAGGTACCTCTTTCCTTAAAACGGGCAAAGCATCGCTAATTTTTTTAAGCTATTTCAACCATTGGGCATAACGCATATTTCAAGCAGTAGTGAATATAGTCTGTACACCACCTAATTTCCAGAGTGTTTGGGTTGGTTTTAGACAGTCATAAGACGTATTTACTCCTTGACTCGCAAAACTTGCTTTGGTTCCTTTGCAAAAGCATAGCACTATAATGTGTGTGTGTGTGTGTGAGTGTATATATGTATGTATGAGTTAAACTGAAAAAAATAATATATATATATTGTTACGCTTAAAATATATATACAGCTCAACCCCCTTATAACGCTGTGCTTGGGGTCCAAAGAATCACATTGCGTTATAAGCGTATCGCATTAGAAATAATGTACAATTGTATGCATTGTACAATAAAGTATTTAAGATATCAATAATCGTGTTGTAAAGTATATATACATACGAAAATTGGAGCCACGCCTGCATGTAACTCAGTAGAACTATTTATAAAAAAAAATGTAAGTCACAACGGAAGTATTTGAAATTGCATGTGCACTGATACACCAAACGGACAATGATTAGGTATTGGAAAATAATTGGGTATACCCAAACATTGGGTATTAAAACCTGCACTGCAGGTCATCTAATCATTGTCCTGATGAAGTCACCCACGTAACGAAATGCATTGGGACGTGCACAGGCCTCCACGTACCAGCTGATGCGGAAATAGCGAATATTGCGAGAGGCAGGATTGATCGCGGCTCTGTATGCGGACAATTACCAGGCTAATATTTTCCGTGGACATCCCTTAAATGGACCCCTTCACCTTCGCTTGGTTTGCTCCCCTTGAATCCTTCTTCTAGTGGATATCGATTGTCCATTAGGTGCATCAGTGCCAATCCCCATCCATTCCATGGCGGGACGTCTAATCAGGGCTGCCAACAGGGGGGACAAAGGATACTGGCGTCCTGGGCCCCGTGAGTTTTTTTTAAAATGGCGGCGATTCTCATGGTCCCCGCGCATGCGCAGGGCAAGCATGGTGTCCTGCCTGCTGCCGGTGGGCCCGCTCCCCGTTCCCCCGCTCCCCACGTGGGACAGATGGGGAAGCGCCAAGACAGGCCCCGCGCACGCAACCCAGCTCACCCACGTGGGACGGTGGCGGAAGCGCCAAGACAGGCCCCGCGCGCGCAACCAGCCCCCCTGCTCCCCACGTGGAACGGAGGGGGAAGCGCCAAGACAGGCCTCGCGCACGCAACCCAGCCAGCCTCCCCGCTGCCCACGTGGGACGAAGGAGGAATCGCCACGCACGCGCACAACTCCCGCGCACATAACCCAGCCCCCCACCCCCTGCTCCCAACTTGATAGGGAGGGGGAAGCGCCAACTCAGCTTCCCCCTTGCACGCCTCCTGCCCTAGTCCGCCTCGCCCCCCACCCTCTAGCCGCCCACCTCCCGCGCCCCCCTACCCCAAGCCCCCCTCCTGCCCCTGGCAGCTGCCGGTGATATCGGGGGCAATAGGAAGTTGTGTCTGGCAGCAAGGAAGCAGGACCCACCGGTCAAGGTAAGTAACCCACCCACTGTCAAGGGTCACTGTCACCCACTCAGTCAGTCACTTACCCAGTCACTCACTCACCCACCCAGTCGCTAACTCACCCACCCTGTCCCTCACTCACCCAGCCTGTCCCTCACTCACCCACCCAGTCCCTCACTCACCCACCCAGTCCCTCACTCACCCACCCAGTCCCTCACTCACCCACCCTGTCCCTCACTCACCCACCCTGTCCCTCACTCACCCACCCTGTCCCTCACTCACCCACCCTGTCCCTCACTCACCCACCCAGTCCCTCACTCACCCACCCAGTCCCTCACTCACCAACCCAGTCCCTCACTCAACCCAGTCCCTCACTCGCCCACCCAGTCCCTCACTCACCCACTCACCCACCCAGTCCCTCACTCGCCCACCCAGTCCCTCACTCACCCACCTAGTCACTCATCCACCCACCCAGTCACTCACCCACCCAGTCCCACACTCACCCACCCAGTTCCTCTCACCCACCCAGTTCCTCTCACCCACCCAGTCACTCACCCAGTCACTCACTCACACACCCAGCCACCCAGTCACTCACCCACCCAGTCACTCACCCACCCAGTCACTCACCCACCCAGTCACTCACCCACCCAGTCACTCACCCACCCAGGCACTCACCCACCCAGGCACTCACTCACTCACCCAGTCACTCACTCACCCAGTCATTCACTCACCCAGTCACTCACCCGGTCACTCACTCACCCAGTCACTCACCCACCCAGTCACTCACCCACCCAGTCACTCACCCAGTCACTCACCCACCCAGTCACTCACCCACCCAGTCACTCACCCACCCAGTCACTCACCCACCCAGTCACTCACCCACCCAGTCACTCACCCACCCAGTCACTCACCCACCCAGTCACTCACCCACCCAGTCACTCACCCACCCAGTCACTCACCCAGTCACTCACCCACCCAGTCACTCACCCACCCAGTCACTCACCCACCCAGTCACCCACCCACCCAGTCACTCACCCACCCAGTCACTCACCCACCCAGTCACTCACTCACCCAGTCACTCACCCACCCAGTCACTCACCCACCCAGTCACTCACCCACCCAGTCACTCACCCACCCAGTCACTCACCCACCCAGTCACTCACCCACCCAGTCACTCACCCACCCACTCACCCACCCAGTCACTCACCCACCCAGTCACTCACCCACCCAGTCACTCACCCACCCACTCACCCACTCACCCACCCACTGACCCACTCACCCACCCACCCACTCACCCACCCACCCACTCACTCACCCACCCACTCACTCACCCACCCAGTCACTGTCACCCACCGTCATTCACTGTCTCCCACCCACCCAGTCACTGTCACCCACCCACCGTCATTCATTGTCTCCCACCCACCGTCATTCACTGTCTCCCACCCACCGTCATTCACTGTCTCCCACCCACCGTCATTCACTGTCTCCCACCCACCGTCATTCACCCACCCAGCCACCGTCATTCACCCACCAGCCACTCACCCAAGCAGACAGGCACATGTCTTTTGTTGAAAATATAAAAATAAACAGGTTGGATATTTTTTCGTGGTAGGTGCGCTATGGGTTTGGGGGGAGGGGTGCGCTATGGGTTAGGGGGGGGGGCGTGCTCCTTTTATTTGTCCCGGGCCCCATGATTTCTGTTGGTGGACCTGCGTCTAATGCAGTAGAGTATTACTCAGACATGCGATTTCAAATACTCCCCTTGATTGACTGATTGAGCCACCTGTGGTGAAGCTGGGATATCCTGAAAACCTGACCTGTTGGCCCTTGAGGACTGGAATTACCCACCCCTGCTGTACAGTGACTTACCTTCATGGTGTAGCAGCCTAGAGATATGTACTTGTATATTATATTCTTAGGTTTCATCCGAATAAAGTAATGGTTTGACTGCATACTGATTGCGTGTAGATAAAGAATAAATTCTGCGTACTTGTTTATGAATCTTACTTATCTATTTCTTATTAAGAGGGGGATACGCGGTTCCATAGCTGCTGTACAATTCTGGTACAATACATGTATGCTGATTCCTGACTTTTGGTGGGTTTAAATATGTATTGAAGTGCTTATAAAATACAAAGCAGTGAGCATAGCAAGCCTATAACAAAACTCGCCTTCACATCTCAGGCACTACTAGCAAGACTCTGGGGAATAGAAACATGTATTTACTAATAGCAATATCACATTAGCCTACAAATGCAGCATCAATGTGACCCCCATGAGGTGTTGTCACTGATGTAGTAACTTTTTTTTTAATACTAATCTAACATCGTTTGCTTTACCATATTACCAATAATATGCAATGGAGTCTCAAGTGAGCATACAGAGCCAATGCAGACACAATCCAAAGAGAAACAGTGGGGTCTGTTTATTTACCCCTTAACTCTCAGAGGGGGCAGCTACTCATTGCTTATAAGGAGCTTGAAATCCTTCGCTGATATTGTTGTATTTGCTGATTTAGTATAATTGAAAGCATTTCTCTTGAATGCATTGCGAGCGTACAGGCAGCAAAGAAGCTGATTTCAGACTTGCACCATCTGTTGCAGAGACATAATTATGCTACCTCTATAAAGATGCTCTTCAATCATCATTTTTGCCACTAATGTAAAACATGGTTTATTTGATCATCATATATGTGCTTGTATGTTTGAAATGGAAATGAGAACTGTCCATTTGACTTATTCCTATATCCTGCCCAGACAGTGTGCTGCTGACTACTCTGGAGGGAAAGGAGTTAATCACATTGCTATGTTGGTAAAACTATGCCAGATGTTTTGTGGATTTGTTTCATTTTATGGGTTTGCGTCATCCATTTGATTACAGTTCCTTTGGCAGTGGGTGTTGGAAGAGTGTACGTTGACGTCCTAACCAATAAATACGAAGAGCAATGTAAAATAGTTTCTGGATTTGATGCCAAAACAAAGCAATTTTAAAAATGAGATATATTTTAGCCCACAGAGGGAATGCAAAATATTGGTATGGTTTGAGAACGGGTGCATCATTATGTTTATTGATCAAAAGCAGGGGTGGACAAGTCCAGTCCTCAAGGGCCACCAACAGGTCAGGTTTTAAGGATATCCCTGTTTCAGCACAGGTGGCTCAATCAGTGACTCGGTCAACGACTGAGCCACCTGTGCTGAAGCAGGGAGGCCGTTCTGCTCTGCCTCCGTGTAACTCCTAACTCCTCTTCCGGCTGCTCCTCTGCTTCACTCTGGTGGCCCGCCACTACAGTTATCATCTCCCGCCGTCTGCCTCTATCACTGCTCTGTCCCACAGGTAGGCACCTATAATGGGGCCCTGAAAAATGTTTTGCCCGGGGGACGACGCATGTCTAGCTACGCCACTGTATTTCATAAGGGTATTTTAACTCTAATACCAAACAATAAAATCGTGGTGTTATCTAGGTAAACAATATCCGTATGTGTCTAAAATGTCAATTTAATGAGTACGTGTTAAGTGCGTAATGGAACACTGGGTACTTACATATTCACACAGAATAACAAAACGTTCTACAACATGCATAACCAAACTAAACACAATACATTTCTTTTGGGAACATAATCAGGACAACCGTCGACAATATGGAGTGTATATCATTGTATAGTTAAGCAACAGAAAAAAAACATGTCATTTTATTTTCATTGTTTATTACTTAGAACAAATTTTACAGTCACTGCTTGCTAGAGAATTATTTGATTCTTAACATACGTAGTTACATACAGGTGCGCCGACGACTATTCTAAAACTTGCCTGGGAAAATCTGGGGCTATCACCAACAAGATCCAGGTACATGCTGGGTACATGCTGCAATATTTAAGTGAGATTTCTGCAGAGACTAATGGCCCATCGGATTAACACAGCAAGGGTCTGTGACAGTCCCATACCGTTTGAATGGGACTGCCAGGGACCCCCGCTGTTAATCTGATGAGCCATTAGTCTGTCTGCAGAAATGTCACTGGAATGTTGCAGCATGTACCCAGGATGTACCGAGGTCTTGTTGGTGATTGCCCCAGGTTTGTTTTAGAATACTCGTCGGCACTACTGTAGTAGATGAGGTTGAAAAAAGACATACGTCGATCAAGTTCAACCTAATAATAATAATAATTGTTTGTTCTTGATAGCGCTGCTAGTTTTACGTAGCGCTTTACAGAGATATTTTTCAGACACAGCCCCAGCCCTGTAGATCTTACAATCTTACAATCTATGATTTTGGGAGATAAAGTGACTTGCCCAAAATCACAAGGAGTCAACACCAGGAATTGAACCAGGTTCCCCAGCTTCAAACTCAGTGCCAGAGTCTCTACTTACTGAGCCACTCCTTCAGCCCGACCTATAAAATCTTATAATTCTGATGCACTTCTAAAGTCATTCTGATTCTTACATGATTCACATTACATGGTTAGGATATTTGCTGATGCTCATGTAAGGGAGGTTCCCCCCCATGGTTTTTTTTTTGTTTTTTTTTAATAAATTGTTTGTTTTCTTTTTCTTATGACTAAACTACAGTATGAATTTTGACTATAAAGTTGTTTATGAGATTCATGTTTATTACACATATATGGTGTGTGTATATATATATATATATATATAAAAATATATATATATATATATGTATATGTATATGTGTGTATATATTAATGTTTGTGTGATATATATATATACACACACACACACACACTCACACACTATAACATCATACATTACAGTATCTATGTGTAATAAACATGAATCTCATAAACAACTTCATAGTCAAAATTCATATATATATATATATATATATATAAAAACCAAACCCACTACATTAATATATATATATATATATATATATATATATATATATATATATATATATATATATATATATATATATATATATATATAATATTCATTATGTGATCATTACAGATACACAGCCTTAGTTCAAAAACCAAACACACTACATTAATATATATATATATATTAATGTAGTGTGTTTGGTTTTTGAACTAAGGCTGTGTATCTGTAATGATCACATAATGAATATTTTGGAAAAGTTATTTATTTGCACACAGTGCTCAATCAGTATGAGTGATGCATGCGGAGCGTTAAACATTAATCCAGATTCACATTGCTGGGGGTAATGCCTTTTGGATGAACCTGTTATGTTTTGTTTTGTTTGAGTGCTTTTATAGTTGTTTTTTTATATAGAAAAGTAGAAATATTTGACACAGCATTACATGGGACCTTTGTATGGATAACACAGATTTATTGGTGTTGGACATTAAAATATTAATCAACAAAGTAAAGAGACAGAATAGCCAACCTATTTTTACTTTATACAAATTACATATCTACTAAAATATATATTTGTGTGTATGCAAAACAAAAATGAATTTGTATGTTTTGATAAAGGACACCAGCTATCTAAAGTTGCCACTTACCTAGGGTAGAAAAAGAAGAGAACATTATAAGTAGTGATCTTTTATGGGGGAGTAGATAAAAATATATTTGCATGTCTCAGACGGGTCTGCAATCCTGTCTTTTCCTATTATCGCTTACCATACAATGCATCCAACGCAGCCAGGGATTCTGGGTATTGACATGCAAATGAGAACTCAGTGTGTCACGCTGTACTTCTTAATCAATTTTACATGGACCCCTAGAAACTTCTGCCTGCCGTATTACACAGCTTTTCAGCACAGCCTGGGTTAAAAAGGTGCCATAAACCTAAGTAAAAAAAAAATGTATATGTAAATTGCAATAAATAATTCAATAAAGAAAAAAGCCCTCATCCCATTCCAGTTAGTACTCTGGCACTATTACTAATAATGTCACAATTCCTACATGAAGTTCCTTGTTGATCCCTAATAAAAGGGGTTCAGAGCACAGACAAAATACTCCCACAAACATAAATTGCTCAGATGCCAAGAATGCTATACCTGGGATGCTCAGCTGGAATGAATATGTTATTCTTCATTCATATAGCATAATACATTCCAGATTTGGAAGAAGCTGGATACTAGTCTGGATACAAGTATTATGCATCAACTATTGACTCAATAATTGATCAATTCAAATAAAATATTTGAAAAAGTAAGATATTTTGATGAATTCGACTTGATTCATTAAAAAATAAATATCCTGGGTTACCCTGAGAATGGTTACTATCACTGGTCCCATATTGGACTGCCCAACATTATTTTGAGTACATAGATGCCTCTTTATTCTATTTTACAGTACACCTGACCCTATTGATTGGTTTGCACTGTTGATTCTTACACAAATGAGCTCTTCTCTTGCAGAGAGCGGAGAATAAAGGTCATAGTTTAATTTTCTGGATTTTTTCCCACAGTACATAGTCACTAAATATACTGGACAAACTTCAGTGCACACAATGGAAAGCCAATGCTGAAATTAACTCAACAAATGTATCCATTCTTCGTCATCAACGACCTATTTTCCTGTGAAAATGATCATACAAAGGTCCTGTTGCTTTCACAGGAATATGTGGATTTGTAAGATAAGTTTTATTGGGTTTTGTAAAAAGGAAAACAAATGTGTAAAACATACACAGTAATAATTGTATTAAATATACTGGTTAAAATTGGAACATAAATAATGAAATATTACAGGACTAATGATAATAATAATTAACAGAGTAACCTATATATAATTAAATATTACCGGACTAATGATAATAATTAACACAGTAACCTAATATAGAACATGATCCATGTTCATATGCAGTATCATCATATTCTAGGTGGTGGTGAAAAGGGAAAAATGAAACACAAAATTAAGAAACAAAGAAAAAAAGAGATCCTGAATAACGTACTCCAACCCCTGTATCGGATAAAGACTTAAAACCTTTAATAATGTCAATAAAATAGACTAAACTGTACTATACAATGAATAAAAGTACTACTGTATATCAGGGTGTATAATCTTACTGTCACGGGAGACCAGGACAAATTACACTAGGGATCAGTACTCTAGACAGAACTGCAGAGTTGAACAAAAGTGAATTTATTGGAAAAAGTGTTCACAAATCTCCAGTTCATAAAACACACACACAAGCGCACCTAACTGGGGGAACAACCTGAAGTCCTAGGTGTGGGGACCTCCGTCCAGAAGCTTACCCCAATACATGTTCCCAACTTGTGCTGCTGTCCTCAGTAGTATGAGCAGGACAGCCTTGCTCTCCTATACCTACTGTAGCAGTTTTAATTTGCCACCGTTGCTTTACTCCAAACAGCTGAGGCTGACGCTGCATACTCAGACCGCAGCCCCACCAGATGCTCCAGACCCCTGCACTTGGTCTCCTCAGTTCCCTTCTGCTGACTCCCTGTCAGCTCTTCCTTTACAGGGGCTCTGCCAGTCCCCTGTCAACACACAGCCTTCACCAAGAATATCCAGTCCAGAATTACTCTCTTGAGGCTGGGGAGAAGGGTAGCAAGTCTGGGTAGGAACAAAATTCCTGGTCTCTGCACACGGCTTAGACCCAGTTGATGAAATTACTGGGGTTGAAGGTGGGCCAGGACAACCCCTTCCACAGGCAAACCATATAGATACAGCCCCAAGGCTTACAACTCTCTTTCAGAGCAGGTCCAGTCAGTGGGTGGTTGATCTCTCCCTGGTTCCTCAACAATGAGCCTGATCCCATGACAGTGTCCAGGCCTACAATACCAAACTCTGATGTGATTAAAGCTCGGTTTGCAAGAGAGAGTTAACCCCTGCAGGTCTCCACTCTAGAACCGAGCTGTACATTCTTGAAGAGGAATATATATAGAACTTCTACAATAAACTGTACATACATAAATAACTACATCATATCATTGACAGGTAGGAGTAATGGCGGGTTTAAACTTTATTTAAAAGCAGCAAAATCTACTCCTACCGTCACACTCACTAAAATAGCTCCTATAAGTAGCAATGCTGCATGTACTATAACAGAGCAAGAGAGAGGGAATGGCAATCCTCATAGGGAGTGCTTAACTTCACTGCACGGTTAATCCTCCTCTACTGCGACCCTTGTGGTAGTATTGTATTGTATGTCTTTATTTATATAGCACCACTAGCTGATATACCCGACGTTGCCCGGGATTGCAGGGGCGGGGGGTTGAAAGGCAGGGGTGGGGAGGTGAAAGGAGGGGGCGAAAGACGGGGGTGGGGCGAAAGGCGGAGGTGAAAGGCAAGGAAGGAAGGGGGGTGAAAGGCAAGGATGGGGGGGGTGAAAGGCAAGGATGGGGGGGGGTGAAAGGCAAGGATGGGGGGGGGTGAAAGGCAAGGATGGGGGGGGTGAAAGGCAAGGATGGGGGGGTGAAAGGCAAGGACTGGGGGGAGGGTGAAAGGCAAGGACGGGGGTGTGTGAAAGGCAAGGACTGGGGGGGGGTGAAAGGCAAGGACGGGGGGGTGAAAAGCAAGGATGGGGGGGTGAAAGGCAAGGACAGGGGGGGTGAAAGGCAAGGACAGGGGGGTGAAAGGCAAGGACTGGGGGGGTGAAAGGCAAGGACTGGGGGGGGTGAAAGGCAAGGAGGGGGGGTGATAGGCATGGAGGGGGGTAAAAGGCAAGGCCGGGGGGGGGGTGAAAGGCATGGAGGGGGGGGTGAAAGGCAAGGCTGGGGGGGGGGGGTGAAAGGCAAGGCTGGGGGGGGGGTGAAAGGCAAGGCCGGGTTGGGTGAAAGGCAAGGCTGTGGAGGGGGGCTCAAAGGCAAGGCCAGGGGGGGTGAAAGGTGGGGGGGTGAAAGGTGGCAGGGTGAAAGGCAGGGCCGGGGGGGAGTGAAAGGCAGGGCTGGGGGGGGGTGAAAGGCAGGGCTGGGGGGGGTGAAAGGCAGGGCCGGGGAGGGGGTGAAAGGCAGGGCCGGGGGGGGTGAAAGGCAGGGCCGGGGGGAGGGTGAAAGGCAGGGCCGGGGGGGGGGGGGAGGTGAAAGGCAGGGCCGGGATCCCTCCCCATGCGTTTCCTCACCTGGCACCCTGCCACGCTCCTCCTCGGGCTGCCACTGGGGCTTTCCCCCCTCCTGGACTCCGGCGGCTCCCGGTGGCACAGAGGAGCAAGTGCGCGGACCCACCTCCCTGCCGCCTCCCATGCCGCCCTCCTCCTCTGGTACCGGCCGCCCTCCTCCTTCACCTCTGGTACCGGCCGCCCTCCTCCTCCACCTCTGGTACCGGCCGCCCTCCTCCTCCACCTCGGGCTCCTCGGCGGTGTCCGCTCTCGGGGTTGATGAGCCGGGCTAGCGGCGTGTGGGGGGGGGAGGGGGGTTAGCCAGAGAGAGTGTGCTCTTGGGGGAGGGGCGGTTAGTGGGAGAGCGCCAGGGAAGAGGGAGAGCACCGGGGAAGTGGGAGAGCACCGGGGAGCGGGCTGACACGCATCTCCCTCCCCTCTGGCTGCAGGGAGAGGTGGAGAGAGCTGGAGGAGTGCTCTTGGGGATGGGCAGCGTGCTCTAGGGGGGGATCCCGAGGAGAAGAGCCGAGTGGGCAGGCGGAAGGCGGCGGCATGTGAGAGGTGAGGTGGAGGAGGCTTGCTTTTTGTGTGAGGGGGGGGGTGGGTTTGAGATGATGCGGTGGCGGCACCGAGGAATGTGAGCCGATGGACGTGGGTAGCTGTGTCGGCAGCGGGTGAGTGTGGCAGTTGGGACCAATGATAGGCGTGTGGGGGTGGGGCCGGGCCACGGCCCAATCTGATTGGCCAGAGGGTGAGTGCAGCCCAACTGACCAATCAGATTGCCCATAAGCACAGCAAATATACAATGTTTTCAAAAATATATATATATAGATTAATGTACATAGCGCTTCACAGTAGTAATACACGTGACAATCATATAAATTACGGGTCATGGGAATAAGTGCATCAGACATAAACGTAACATTTAGGAAGAGGAATCCCCGCTCAGAGGAGCTTACAATCTAATTGGTATGTAGGAGGAACATACAGAGACAATAGGAGGGCATTTTGGTAAGTGCTTCTGCAGGGGGCCAAGCTTTATGTATCATGTGTCTAGTGGTGTCTATGGTGCTACTCATATGCGTCTTTAAGCAAGTGTGTCTTAAGGTGGGTCTTAAAGGTGGATAGAGAGGGTGCTAGTCAGTATTGAGGAGAAGGGCATACCAGAGGTGTGGGGAGAGGGCGGGAGAGGGCTTTAGATACAAAGGGGGTAGAGAGAAGACATCCTTGAGCAGAACACAAGAGTCAGGATGGTGCATAGCGAGAATTTAGGGCTGAGATGTAAGGAGGGGCAGAAGAGTGTAAAGCTTTAAAAGTGAGGAGGAGAATTGAGTGCAAGATGCAGGATTTGATTGGAAGCCAGGAGAGTGATTTCAGGAGGGGAGACGCTGAGACAGATTTTGGAAAAAGCAGAGTGATTCTGGCAGCAGCGTTTAGGATAGATTGTAGGGGGACAGGTGAGAGGCAGGAAGGCCGGACAGCAGGAGGTTACAGTAATTGAGACTGTAGAGAATGAGGGATTGAGTCAGAGTTTTAGCAGTCGAGCAACAGAGGAAAGGGCGTATCTTTGTAATATTGCGGAGGAAAAAGCAACAGATTTTTGAGACGTTTTGAATGTGAGAGGAGAATGTGAGAGAGGAGTCGAGTGTGACCCCTAGGCAGCGTGCTTGGTCTACTAGGTGAATGATGGTACTTCCAACAGTAATGTGGAAGGAGGTAGTAAGGCCAGTTTTGGGAGGAAGTATGAGGAGCCCTGTTTTTGCCATGTTAAGTTTCAGTCGGCGGATGGCCATCCAGGATGATATCGCAGAGAGACATTCAGAAACTTTGGTCTGTACAGCAGATGTGAGGTCAGGGTTGAAAAGTAAATTTGTGTGTCGTCAGCATAGAGGTGATATTTAAACCCAAGGGATGTGATTAGGTCACCTAGAGAAAGTGTATACAGAGAAAAGAGAAGCGGTCCCAGGACAGAACCCTGTAGCACCCCCACAGAGAGATCTATGGAGGGTTAGGAGGAGGAGGTGTTAGCAGAAGAGACACTAAAAGTATGATGGAAGAGGCATGAGGAGATCCAGGATAGAACTTTCTTACGAATACCAAGAGTATGGAGAATGTGGAGAAGAGGGTGGTCCATGATGTCAAACGCTGCAGAGAGGTCGAGTAATATGAGCAGAGTGTAATGATTTCTGTCTTTGGCAGCATGGAGGTCATTAGTTATTTTAGTGAGGGCTGTTTCAGTGGAGTGAGCAGTGCGGAAGCCAGATTGTAGAGGGTCTAGAAGAGAATGGGTGTTGAGAAAGTGGAGAATACAAGACGTTCAAGGAGTTTAGAGGCAAAAGGCAGGAGGGAGACAGGTCGATAGTTATAAAGATAGGTAGGGTCAAGCTTGCTGTTTTTGAGTAATGGTATAACGGTTGCATGCTTGAAGGAGGAGAGAAAGGTACCAGAGTAGAGGGAGATGTTGAATATGTGTGTGAGCGAAGGGGTTATAGTAGGAACAAGATGTTTTAGGAGATGGGAGGGAATGGGGTCAAGAGGTCAAGTGGTAGAGGGAGAAGAGGATATCAGCAGTGACACATCTTCCTCTGTGACAGCGGAAAAAGAGTCAAGGAAGACAGGAGGAGAATTAGGAAGCTGTGTAGGATGGGAGGAGGAAACAGAGGGGATGTTCTGACGAATGGATTCCACCTTTTCCTTGAAATAGTTAGCAAAGTCCTGAGGTGTAATGGAAGAAGAAGAAGAGGCAGCTGGGGGTGGTCTGTGTAGAGAGTCAAAGACAGAGAAGAGTCGGCGTGGGTTCGATTTGTGTGCGTTGATTAGTGAAGAAAAGTAGGTTTGTTTAGCCTGAGAGAGGTCAGAATTGAAACAGGATAGCCTAAATTTATAGTGAAGGAAGTCTGCGAGAGTGTGAGATTTCTTCCAGAGGCGTTCAGAGGAACGAGAGGAGTAGTGCAGCATGCGCATGTGGGAATTTAGCCTGGGTCTGGGGTTAGAAGGGCGAGGACGGCAGAGAGAAAGCGGGAATGTAGATCAAGAGAGGAGGATAAGGCAGAGTTGTAGTTCCTGACCAGGTTGTCAGGGTCTGTAGCAGAACTGAGAGAGGAGAGGGAGGAGCGTAGTGTGACCATGGGTGGCAGAGACAATGGAGACAGTTAGGTTATCAAAATCTGTGTATCACATAATGTACAGTAAGGTTATCTACATCTGTGTATCACATAATGTACAGTAAGGTTATCTACATCTGTGTATCACATAATGTAAGTATAGCATAGCCTCCGGACTCTATTTTTCTTTTGGACCCTCACAGTCAAGTCCTGATAGGTACAGGTAATGTGAAGGGTTAGATTCTCTCATGCAGGCGTAGCTTGTTGTTGCAGCCTGGATACACTGGCTGTATTCAGGGGCGGGCCTAACAACAACCTGAGAGTGTTATACTGGGGAGGATACTTGCTGGGTCACATGCAGTAATTTGATGCCTGTCAGTATCAGACCTGACCTGTTATGGGGTGGGGTTACAAGCCCATCCCCATAGTATATTCTTACACTCACAGAAGTCAGGAGTCTGCCTCCCCTCCCCCTGTGGAGTGGGAGTGTGTGTGAACCTGAGCACCATCAGGGATAAGGAGCTGGATGGGCCTGCAGGGCCTTATACCAAGGAAAGGCTGTGACTTCTGGCTATCACAATAAAGATCCAGTTGAACCATCATGAGTGTGGCTTAATGTCTGGGCCACTAAGAGTTGCCAGCATGGACCATCGTGGTACCATAGGATCCTCGCTGGCTGGAAGGCTGTTCACTAGAGATGAAGCACCCTGAAAACCTGTCATAATATCTCCCCATACCACCGTGGAGCAACTCAGAGCCTCCTGTACTACCAACGGGTATGCACCGCACTAGGAATACACAGGTAGCGACCCAAATCTCACATAGGGTGGGGGAAAAGGTGCTACATAAGGTTATCTACATCTGTGTACCACATCATGTAAGTGTAGCCATTCCACCGTTGGCTATTAACCTGCCCTACTCCTGGCAGTACGTCCTGGTTTAATCAGGCTGGCAGTAGTCAATATGGGTTTTCCCCACTCACTGGAGTTGCACTTGAGTGACAGTGGGAGGCGGTGACATCCGGCATGAGCATGTCCACTCATGGAACAGACCTGGTGCCCTCCTCCTAGCTGTACTTAAGGGCAGTGCCACCCTAAATTTAGGAGTGCTCTACCTACTTGAGAGGGGCAGGTCACACAGCCAAGAGCCTGACTATTGGGCCTTCTCCTCGGGGGAGAGAGAGTGTGTACCATACCTCTGCCCATACAGGGAAGAGCTGGGACTGTTGCTGATGCCCTTGGCCCTTGGTCCAGAGACCATCCTTCAGTGAGTAGCTGACAGTTGCTGCAGAACCCTGTCATGTACTGTGCTGCACAGAGTGAAAGAATAAACCATTCCTGTTGTTATACTCCCGCCTAGTGTGTTATCTTACTGAGGGGAGAGGTGATAGTTCTACTGTAGGAGATCATCTCCACCTACCTGGAGCCTGCAGCAGATGGAGGCGCTGCCCTTCTAGAGAACTATGTGGATAATGTACCTCAGAAACCTGATCCTGTGTCCCCACTACCATCGGTGGACAGCTCGGACCTCCTGTTACCAGCAGGTATCATGCACCACATGACAAGTAATGGCAGAATCTCCCAGAAGGTGGGGGAACCACTGTTACATAAGGTTTCTACATCTGTGTACCACATAATGTAAGGTTATCTACATCTGTGTATTTCATAATTACACAATTTTACCAAACTATCAAAAAGTCATTTATAAAAAATATAATGGAATAACTAAATATGGTCTCCTAAACAAATTTTTTTTTACAAAACAACGTATAACAAAAAGTTATGTGTACATAGTGAATGTGAAAGGAAGAGAGAGAAAAAGGTCAGAAAAATAAATAAATTGAAAAAGAAGTATGGTGATTTTATTTCTCTGAATAAGTCTGATGCTGTTTTTTGCAGCAGTAGCTTTTTTTATTTTATATGGGATCATGCAATACATTACACTCTAAAATGACATTAAGGGGACTATGCTATAAGTGTTCATAAGCCACATATTTATTGCTGTCAAGTATGTCCTGGGCATTGAGTTAATATGACAAATAGTACTTGGTTACAAATACAGAACACAAAAAGTGTTCCCCGCACTCCGAATGAATACAAAACAATCAATGATACTTGAAATGCTGATATTTATTAATGAGCAAAAGTGAAGAACATGTGCAAAAAAACGCAAATCACATAAACTGAACAGGAGAGGGAGGGATACATTAGGTAGTGCGGCCTATACAACATACTTTCTGTTGGTTACAAATACAGTTACATTAGTGAACAGGGTATACATTATATACAAGACATTGCATGCACTTTTAGAGATAATATATATTATAGGCGTATGAAACAGTTACAGACCAGATTAAAATGTGAGACAGCTTTAGTTTTGAAATAATTTAAACTGGTGGTGGATGTGAGAGTCTCTGGTAGGTTGTTCCAGCTTTGGGGTGCACGGTAAGAGAAGGCGGAGCGGCCGGATACTTTGCTGAACCATGGGACCATGAACAGTCTTTTGGAGTCAGATCTCAGATAAGTGCTGCATGTGGTGGGGGTGAGGAGCTTGTTCAGGTAGCTGGGTAGCTTGCCCAGAAAGTATTTGAAGGTGAGACAGGAGACATTAACTTTGTGCCTAGACTCAAGTGATGACCAATCTAGTTCTTTGAGCATTTCGCTGTGATGTGTGTTGTTGTTGCATTCGAGGACAAAATGGCATATTGAATTGTAGAGGGTGTCAAGTTTGCTAAGGTGTGTTTGGGGTGCCAGGAAAAGTTGGCGTGAGGCTGGTGAGAAGCTGCTGAAAGGTGACGGGACTAAGAAAAAAAAAATGTTTTTTTTCTGCAGCGGGTTGATGCTGGGGTCTCCGGAGCTGATACCCATTAATATCAGCACCGGAGACCCCCGGCATGAATCCCATGCAATAAAAATGCATTTACAGTCAATTTAATTACCTAAGCGGCTAACCGCTAAGGCAATGAAGGGGTTAACGCCTCCCGCTACCCAACAAATACCCCCTTCATCGCTATCCACAATAAACACTAATACCCACCTCCTCTACCCACATATGATTGATACCAGAGGCTGCGGGTGTCCTCAGGTGGTACCCATGGGTGTCTTGGGGGCCCTCGGGTGGTCCCCAAAGGTGTCCGAGGGTCCTCAGGTTGTCCCTGCGGGTGTCTAGGAGCAATAGGGTAGTCCCCCCATGTGTTTGGAGGTCTTCAGGTGGTCCTTGCGTGTGTCCAGGGGTCCTCAGGTGGTCCTTGCGGGTGTCTGGGGGTCCTCAGGTGGTCCCTGCGGGTGTCTGGGGGTCCTCAAGGAGTCCCCATGGGTATCTGGGGGCCCTCGGGGGACCCCGCAGGTCCCCGCTGGCCTGCGGTACCAATCCTGTGGCAAAATAAAATGTGCAATACATTGAAATAAATAAACTCCCCTCCCCCCAACACATACAGTACAGTGATTGGCAAAATAACTATTATCCAGATATATATATAAAATAAAACATTAGCCTGCCAGCATAAATAAAGTAAATAAACCTTTCTACTTACCACTTCCATCATAAAGGGCATGCTCATCAGCATTCTCCAGGTCCATGTCCTCCATTGCCAGCAAGAATACAAGAAAAAATACAATCTAGTGGCCCCTAATCCCTTAATCACCTTATTGGTTAATAACCACTATAGTAAGGATTAAGGGGTTAATCCACCCTCCCCCGCTACCCATCCAGGAGGCTTAATCACCCACCCCGGGAGGGGAGCAGGGGAGGGTGGATTTCACCCTCAATTAATATATTTCAATGTATTGGACACTTTTTTTTGCCACAGGATTGGTACCGCAGGTCAGCGGGGACCGTCCAAGGGCCCACAGACACCCGCGGGGACCACCTGAGGAACCCCGACACCCACGGGGAACACCTGAGGGCTCCCAGACACCCGCGGGGACCACCAGAGGGCCCCCAGACACCCGCAGTGACTACCCGAGGGCTCCCAGAGGACCACCTGAGGACCCCCGGACACCCGCAGGAACCACCCAAAGGCTCCAAGACACCCACGGGGACCACCTGTGGACACCCGTACACCCATGGGAACCACCCGAGGGCTCCCAGGCACCTGCGGGGACCACCTGAGGACCCCCGCACACCCGCGGGGACCACCTAAGGATTCCCGGAAACCTGCGGGGACCACCTGAGGACCCCCAGACATCGGCAGGGACCATTTGAGGACACCCGGACACCCTCGGCCTCTGGTATCAGTCGTGTGGGGGTAGAGGAGGTGGGTATTAGTGTTGTTTTGTTTTTAATGTTTCTTGTGGGTAGCAGCTGTTTTAATATAAAATGTAATACTAGTGTAGATGAGCAAGGGGTCTCCGTAGCAGAACCGCATTCATTTCAGGTCCGGGTACCCCCTGCTTCCCGAGATACAGGACCCGTTATGGGGTGTCGGTATCTCCTATGCATTTAAATGTCCCGCGTCACGTGACCGTGGGAATAAAATGCATAGGAGATACCGGCACCCCAAAATTGGGCCTGTATCTCGGGAAGCAGGGGGTCCCCGACCTCAAATCAATGCGGGTCTGCTCCGGATACCCCCTGCTCATCTACACTAGTATTACATTTTATATTAAAAAAATTGATCGCTGGTGAGATATGCGCCAGGAGAGGCGACTCTCTCTGAGTAGCTCTCTCTGCAGCTGGAAGAAATCGCCGGGTGAGCCCTTTTCAGAGAGGCGATCATCACGTTGCCGGCAACTCGCCCATTTTGGGAATTTTGCTACCACAGGTAATCGAGACTTCTGAATACCGTGATAACAACGCTCAAAAAACATGCGAATTAAACGCTTATAGCATGGGCCCCTAAATGTTAAAGATGCAATATCTTACGTGTGTTTTTTTTTATTTGTTTTTTTTTTAATAAATCAGTTCTGAAGCATTAGATAATACTGCATTTTTTCATTTTTTTATTCAACTCTTAATGCCATTTTGAATGAGTTTTAATATTCTCAGCGGTTTTAGCCCACTTCCCCAGCAGTGCAAGATCTTTGCAACACTTTACTGTTTGTGATAATTTTTTACTAATGTTCCCAGCAGTTTGAGCTGAAAAGTGTAACAATAGATAATGGTACCTTAGTAATCTAAGAATACATTGTAGCTGCTGAGTTACACTGACTGAAGGATTGATTGGAACTTAAAGGCCGCCATGTAGAGAACTGTGGCAGGCAGGATCTTTGCTGATCGATCACGGGAAAACAAATCTTTAAAACTGAAGAAGAAAAACATCTACAACGACATAAAAATAGAACATTCACAGAATGTGTTCGAGATTAAGGAAGGCATATTTTTAAAATGACATGTCATCTGGATAGTCCATTTGACTTAATCCTCATTATATATGTTTAGTTCCAGATGCACATGAAAACATCTCAAAACATAAAGAGAATAAACACAACTGGTTTTGTATCTGCTATTTCACGGTCAAAAAATGTATTCGTGCACATTTAGCATTTGTCCTTCTGTCTAGTTCATTTAAAGTTGTTATCCCCCTCAGTCGGCCAGTTGAATTTTTTTATGGGCCTGGAAGAGATTGATACAATAAGCACAATTGGAGTTAATAAAGTACAGAACTAAAAAAAAAATAATAGTACTGCACCTGCTTAACATCGGAACAATCAGAAAGAAAAACATGGGCTAATGTACTGCAAGGGTGCGCAGACTTTTCTGTGTGCGCCCCCCTGCTCATGCCCCTCTACCCTTACTGGCTCTGAACTTCGGCGGCGTCATATGACGTCACAACATCATGTGACGTCACATTGGCATGGCAACGCGTTGCCATTTGACGCCGCATGGTCATGGTGACGCATCGCCGAAGAGGCAGCTGAGACCAGGTAAGAGAGACTTAAAGAGGCCTCGCTTCTCCCCCAGCATTTAATTTAAATGCTTCAAAGAAGAGCACGAGGCCTCTGTTTGCGCCATGCCCCCCCCCAGAAAATCCTGCGCCCCCCAGTTTGTGCACCCCTGATGTTCTGTATATCATATTACTGAAATAAATATCACCAATTCTGATCATTGCAAAGTACAAATATTATATTTATTACTAATCATACATAAAGAATAAGAATAATTCATAGACCTAGAAAAGGTTTGAAAAAGACATAATGCAACATACAATATTAAACAATTTCAAAAAGAACGTATCACCACATAAATGTGTACTTATTTATTTTTTTAAATCACATATAGGCTAAGAGATCCTCTGGAAATTAACATAGGTGATCTTATATACACGCATTTACATTCAAAATGGATTCCCACCTGCTTATTATAACCTTGTAGGTACATTTGGAATGAAAATGAGTAATTGTCTAGTACTTGTGTAACATAGCCTCCCGGCAGTTACTTCTTTTTCTGGGCCTTTCCTCTGTCAGTCCTGTTAGTGCAGGCAGTGGAAAGGTTACTTCTTTCTTTAGGCCTGTGTGTGTATTCCAGCATTGAATAATGTATCAGTATTCAAGGGCAGGCCTTGCAACTCTGAGGATGTCAATCTAAGGGGTGGATATTGGTTGGAACGGCCCCTGGTGTGTGGGCCAATCTGTATCTGGCTCTGGCTTGCTATGAGTCAGAGTTAGAGACACTCAAAGATATTCAAAATGGGACATCCTCCTAAATTATGTTAGTTCAGTTAGTAGTTAGTGAGTGGATAGCTAGAGAGAGAAGAGAGCAGAGAATACCGTCTCTCCCTTTCCCCTATTGCTGGGTGGAAAGGGAAGGGATACATGGCTGGGTATGCAGAGCTGAGAGAGAGATAGATCATGGAGAGAAGTAGGCAGAGGAGGAATGAGACACATGTGAATACTGTTTCTCTATATTGGAGCTGCCTGTAATAAAACCACAGAAAATACATTGCTGTGTGTGTTCCTGTCTCTGGATGAAGGAGTGTCAGTGGGGGTCTATCCCCTGAAGATCTAAAGGGAATCCTCGCTGTACCAGAGGAAGACATCAAAGTAATCTGTCCCTCCTGTTCCCTGTCCTGCTCTCCCCACACCACCGCGGAGCCCTCAGCCCTCCTGTTACCAGCAGGTTACAGCACAACCACCTGAGAGTAACCAGAAATATCACTTGGGAGGGGAGGGTACACTTAAAGGGTTACACTTGCTATGTAACTCTGTGTGGGTACAGCATACTGTATGTAGATAACAAGGTGTGTGTGTGTGTGTGTGTGTGTGTGTGTGTGTGTGTGTGTGTGTGGTTTTACAAGTATGTAATTGCGTGACTGTGTATATGTGTTTTTATGTTGTCCTGTCTATGAAGATTAGGATTCTAGTGACATGTTATTATAACTTCAAATGGATTAACATAACATTTTACTTGGATGTGAGATTTCAAGACCACACAAATGCTCTATTATTTTCCTTATATGTCCTTTATCATTTTATTCTTTACATTCAGAGCTGTATTCACAATGGTGGAGAATACATTTTCAACACATGCGGTACATAAAGGGGGGAAAACGGATATTTGAGAGCGTAGTGATGGAAATGCCTTAACCTAGGATTCTGTGGCTACAAAATGTATTTTGCTGCATAGTGTTTTAAGTCAAGAAAGAAAAAGCTTAGGTAACATTGTATAATTAATAGGAATACTTTATTTGTGTACAATTTTCAGTGCAATGGCTTATTGCGGAGCAGATATTGTTTAAAAAAATTCCTAGGGTCACATTCTGGGCAGCAGAAGCTAGCGTCTGACTTATAAAAAGTTGTATACGGGAGGGTTGCATGGAAGAGAATTGCTTACTTTTGCAAACATTTGTGAGAAGTTCACACTCATTATTTTCCAGCGTTCGAAAGTTACAAGTTCGCAGATAGGAGTCACTTTCACCATATTCACAAAGCCACGTGAAAAGTTAGTAAACTTTGCACACCTCGTAAGACCGATTATATCGTGGCACTCCGAAAGAAGATTGTGTGAATCTCGTTGTCGTGAAATGGAAATGCCAAAGATGCTAAAAAAAATAAAAAATGAAAAAGACAAAAAAGATTAAACATAATAAAGGGTTGAGAAAATGGTTTCCTTTCTGAAACAATTATTTAGAAAAATGAACTGTGTTTGTGTGAGCAAGAACCTATTTTAAGACACAATGCAACTTTGCTGGGGCCATTTCTGTTGTGTATTAACGAAGCATAAATAATATAAATAATTGTATGCAGCGCACTAATGCGCTCGTTTATCCTTTTACAATATTTTAATTCATGTGTGGCCCGGCTATGAGAAAACATCTCCCTTGACACTTGTACTCCGGCTTCCTGTCTAATAATTTAACACCTCGATGGAACAGCTAATCCCTATACAGCTTCTATTTATGGTAGATGAGGCAATTCCGAAGTCACTGTGACCTAGGAACTCCCCATGTTAATATTACACAGCAATGCTTAAATTCATCTGTCCAATCTGGAAGAGTCCATTTTTCTGTAAGACTCATTTTAATTCATTTCCTCTTAACATGTATATTGTTTGGATATTTTAATGGTCTCTTTAATCCCCCTAAATATCACAATGCCTGTCTTTTGCATGTCCAGATCTTCACAAGTATCCCTCCTACAAAGTAATTATTATCGTTCAGTCAATTAGATATCATAAAATAAATGTATATTTACCCATTCTCAACCACACTACAGAGCACAAAGGTATTGTGGCCATATTGGTGCTTTATTTCATGGGGAAAAGGAGAAAATAAGTATTTTGTTGGGCCCAGGAATGGTTTAAAGCAGCGGTGCTCAAATCCAGTCTTCAAGACCCCCACACAGGTCAGGTTTTAAGGATATCACTGCTTCAGCAGAGGTGGCTCAATCAAAAACTGAAGAGGGGTCTTGAGGACTGGAGATGAGCCCCCCTTGTTTACAGCACAAGCTTTCAAACCTCGCAGAACTAACAGAAGAAGAACCCAGTGAGAAGAGGTTACATTTTTTCTTACACTATGTAACATGCAATTATCACATGTAATTGTTTACCTTTCGCCTCTGTATTCTTTTGTATGAAAGGTAAATTGATTCTGCTAGAGATGACAAACCGAGTAATGTAGAGAGGATTAATGAATGCTTTGGATGAATTGTGGCTTGGACTTCCGCCTATTGCCAGCAGACATATGCAATAATCTCCCCAAAAATGCACAGCCTGTCGTATCTTGTTGCCGGCTGAAACGATACAGGGGGAGATAAATACATACCTGAGAGACCGGGGAAATAAGCACGTTTAAATATGTAGAATATATTAAAATGATTTAGATTTGAGTATTTCTCAGGTAGCTCAGGTGTGTTAACAGGTATCAGTCACCATGGCCCAGATTCACCAAAGGGTGCTAAGCTTTAGCATACTTTAATTCCATTGATATGAATGGGAGTAAGGCGTGCTAAAGCTTAGCACCCTTTTGTGAGTCTTGGCCCAAGTGGGGTATAGATTAATCTATTTGGAAGTATATAAATCAATGATCTCTCACTCTTAAATTGTTCTCTCTCCATATCCAGCAAAATTGCTATTTCAGTGTCTGGCTGGAAGTAACACCAGCGTTGGGTATGATTTACGTAATTTGTAACATTAATTCCTGGCGTCAACTTTAATGGAGTTTAATGAATATGAAATGAATATAATGTAGCCCGTAACGAACTCATTTTGTTATAATGTAGAATAACTGCCATTACAATGAACCTTTTTATGGTTTTCCGTTAACGTCACGTTAATGAGTGCATACTGTGCTATGATTAATGGGTGTCAACATCCTGTTCAATAGGCTAATGGAGATTAGCAAATCTGGGCCTAAGGCCTCGGTCCCGCTGTGCTCGTTGGCGCGGGCGGCGGGTCGCGAGTTCCCCACCAGCAGGGGAATCCTCGCGAGCCGGTCCCGGTCCCCCCTGGCTGCACAGAGCACTACACGCTGTAGCGCGTCAGCCGCTGGAGACACCAGAGAATGGTGTTTCCTAGCGTTGACGCGTGACGTGTGTGGCTGTGAGCCAATGGGGAGGGGAGGCTTCGGGAGGAGGAGAGGCTTCGGGGAGCGGGGAGGAGTGTGGAGTGAAAGCAGGTGAGTGCCTTTCTCTGTGTGTGTGTCTGAGTGCGTGCCTGTCTGTGTGTGTATGTGTCTGAGTGCGTGAGTGCCTGTCTGTGTGTGTGTGTGTGTGTGCCCGAGTGCCTGCCTCTGTCTGTGTGTGTGTGTGTGTGTGTATGAGTGCGTGAGTGCCTGCCTGTGTGTGCGCGCGTGTGTGTGTATGAGTGCGTGAGTGCCTGCCTGTGTGTGTGTGTGTGTGTATGAATGAGTGCCTGCGTGTGTGTGTTTAAACTTACCTTCCAGCTCCAGCCCGAGTCCGTGGAGGGAGGGGGGGGGAGAGTAGCGGGTCCCTCCGCTCAAGCCACGCCCCCCCTCCCTGTCAAACCGCCCACCTCCCGATCAAACCTCCCACCTCCCGATCAAACCTCCCACCTCCCGCCCACCTCCCGCTCCCTACAGACCGCAGATCGCGGTCTGTGTATCTCAGCGCACCGCCTGTCAGCAGCGCAGGTGCGCTGACTCTGGGAGCGGGGCCTTAGCCTTAGTGATTACAAATTGACTCTGCTACAGACACTACAGAGTTTGTACCGTCTCAGACAGAAGTATAATTGGTAAACTAAGGTTCGGATGCCGACTGCAAAGAAGAATGTAGAAGTTGCTTTCTGTGATTCTCTGTTCTAATCTTTAGTACGGCACTACTGTAGATAGATGAAGGCTTCTGCTCTCAAAGGATGGAATGTTAACAATACTTACTATTTACTTGTTTTGTTTCTAGAAAAAAGACACTCTTCAATAGATGTCCTTAAGAAACTGAAAAACCCACCTACTTTCCTTGCTGCAGCCAGGCTGTCTGCAATGCTGAATGGAAATGCTGAAGTGTATGCTAACTGTATGGTGGTGGACGAAGTAAGCTGCACTTTACTTTTGCTGCTGTATTTGAACAATGGCTTTAAATAAAGTACACTTTTATAGATATGGACCCAAGTTTACTTAGCGGTGCTGTGCCGTTAAACATTTCCCAGCAACAGAAATCACCTTATGGCCCATTCAAGTCAATGGGCTCTAAAGTGTCTTCTGGCGCTGGAAGGTGTCTTATGGCATAGCAGTGCTTATTAAAAATGTGCTTTAATATCTACTGTACCATGTAAGAAACTACAGAGTAAAAAGACACAGATGCATGACAGTGTATGTCTTCTAATCCCTTTAAAGCAGCAAAACATGTGAAATTGTATGGTTTTTTTTTAATAAATCAGTTCTGTAGTATTAGATACATGTTTTTTTTTATTCAACTCTTAATGTCATTTTTAATGGGTTTTAATATACCGAGAATCCTTTGATTTCTAAAGCAGGCTTTAGCACACTTCCCCAGCAGTGAAAGATCTTTGTAACACTTTCCAGTTTGTGATAATTTGTTGCCAATGTTCCCAGAAGTTTGAGCTGTAAACTAATAATAGTCAATGTTACCTTAGTAATATAAGAATACATTGTAGCTGCTGAGTTACACGGACTGAAGTATTGATTGGAACTGAGAGGCGACCATTTAGTTAGGCACACAATCATTATTTTGACAGATTTATAACAGGAGCACCAAACTATTGCCAGCTTAGGTAACAATGTAGAATTATACATTGTGACATGCTTTACATGTACAAATAATAAGAAAAACCGTGGGGTAATGTAGTATTGCTGCTTTAATCCTGGAAGATTGTGTAAGATTTTGAGTATTGTCTCACTAAACAAGATTGCTACATTTTTTTTCACAGTAGTGCAAAGATTACAAATATAGTAAATGTTACCAAAAAAATAAAACTTGGCTTTGCTTGCAGTTCCTTTAATTGTTGTTTTTTTTAACCATCAAGGCCTAGATGTAAACTTATCAAAGGTAAACATTTGCACCTTACAGATCCCAAAGTTGTCACTTTACAAGGGTCACAAGACAAAATATTATAGCTGAATTTATAATAGTGTCCTAGATTCAACAGCTGTATTATACACATCTTCATATTTCAATACAAAAGAAACAGCATTAACAGTGAAGTGAGCATAGTGAAGAGCAAGATCAATACGTGATTAGATCGGTGATTTCACACTACTGCTGGTGCTAAATCTTCAATGTATGATATGTAAAATGATTCCTATTTATATGAGTAAAATGATATATTTTTCTTTTTTTTTAGGTGAGTGATTCGGATATCAACTATATACATTTAGACAATGCCAATAGTGACATTTCACATACAGACCAGTCTGACTCCACCCCAACATCTGAAAACTCACTGAAGGATAATAATAATGACACTCTCTGTGCATCTTCTGAGAGTAACAGAGCAGGAGTAAGCGACGTAAACAGTGAAGAACCTCCTGCTTTGATTTTCTCCTCCAAGCTGCCCTCGTCAGCAGGAACACATCGACAATGCAGACCGCACAGATTTAATCCGGACAGAAATTCAGGTTATACCAGCACAAAGAAAAGAAGGTACGTGTTCCCCCTCTCATTAATGCGCTGCATGGTAGGATCACAACGTATGCTTCATGAAAAGATGATGTAACATTGATCCGTTTCATTGCTAAAGTAACCAGCAAATTCACATGCAGCACTGGGAGAGTTCTTTTTGATTCTATCTGCTATTTTTGGTTGCTGAACATGGCAAACACATTGTGTAGAACTATAACCAAGGGAGCGGCTGAGAATCTGCGGTTCCTGTTGAAATTGATGTTGTTCAGAGGCAAGATTGATCATAGGTTGTTTTATCCTTAATGAACCAACAGGAGAGATTTTAATGATGTTTTGAAGCATCACACACCTTGGAGAGAAATATGTGCATTCAAAACGTCTCTCCATTATCATTTAATTAATAAAGGCCTCTCATATTGTTATTATAATAGCATGTGCTTGTATAGCGCTGCTAGTTTTACGTAGCGCTTTACAGAGACATTTTGCAGGCACAGGTCCCTGCCCCGTGGAGCTTACAATCTATGTTCTCTTTTTTGGTGCCTAAGTCACAGGGAGATAAAGTGACTTGCCCAAGGTCACAAGTAGCCGACACCGGTGTAACAGGGGATTTGTCCCTGTTCAAAAAGGTGCCTCTAATCCAGCAGTGTGGTGGTTAACTGCTGGTAGTCAATTAACCAACACCACCTGGCTGATTAGAGGTTGGTTAGAAAAGCCTGCCTTTGAGACAGGATGAGAGATTCCTTAGTCCACAACTGGGCTGACCAAGGAAACAGACAGAACAGAGGTTCCTGAGTCTCACAGATGAGACTGATAGAGGGATCACAGAAGTCTGGAGCTCACAAGACTTCTACACCTGAATGCTGAGATAACCTGAGGAAAAGGCAGCAACCCAGGAAAGAGAGAAGCCTTCCCCGTACAACTACGAGACAGATAATACTTTTCTTATAAGACTGATTATCTATGTCTGTCTATATATATATATATATATATATATATATATATATATATATATATATATATATATATATATAAATGTCTCTATGATTTGGGCTGGTGAATCGCTGGACTACAAGTGTAAATATATTCCAACGTGGAGCAAATTTTGTTTGTGGATTTTCACATGTTTGCTGTGTTTAAAGCAACAGGCGCAATAAAGCCTTATTTAATTTCACCTTAAACCAGTCTCCATTACGTACCTCTGCACACATCTCTTACATATGGTGTCAGAAGTGGGGTGAGAGGTGGTCCTTGAAGTTCAAAGGGGCCCCAGAGACTGCCTGTGAATTTTTTTGTGCTTTTGCCTGCATAGTTCCTGCAAACAGCCTGAGCAACAAAGCAAAGAATCACAGGCAGCAGAGACCAGAATTAAAGGGATACACATCCGGGCAGGAAATCTACACTGCACTGAAGAAAGCCACAAAACCACAGATGGACTCTTTTCCCCAATCCCAAGAGGAGAGAGAAAGAGACTGCTGAAGCAGGTAAACCTTACTTGCCTATCACAACAATGTGTAATATGGTTGTTGAAAAAGGGGCTTTGCCTTCCAGCCATAGTCAGGGTTCAAGAAGTGAGTTAACGCTCCAGAGGAGCTAGGCTTTGTTGTTTTCTTTAAAAAAAAAAAAATTGCGCTGAAGCAGTGAATACAGACAGTGACCCACAAGCGGTACTGATTCTGGAAGTAAAGGCTGCCACACCGCATAGGACTACCAGCTGTGAATGGAGTATATGCAGAAAAGTGAAAATTGATGCAAGACTGTGCTGAAGCAGGGAAACTTTTACAGACGGTGACCGACGCAAGGTACTGATTCTGGGAATTTAAAATGGCCACCCAGCTGAAGTCAAATATAGACTCTGCAAAAATGGGGAAGAAAATGTGTTCCTGGTGTAAAGAACCCCAGCATACGGAGCAGTGTCCCTTCAGGCCTTATTCAGACGATGAGAGTGAATGCATGCTCAGTACAGCTAATATTGTAAAACATACCAAAGTAAAGAAAAAGTCTACAGAGACGCCTGTGAGAGCTATGAACTCTACAAGCAAAGTCTGCCCACCTGTAGGACTACCACAATTTGGGGTTCTAGCAAATACAGTGGCAATAGCTGCAATAGCGCCTCCAGAGGTCAGGAAGAAAAATACACATGATAGCCCCAAAATGGAGGACAAGATACAGCGTTCCTCTAATAAACCCTACCCCATGGAAGAGTAGCCCTTCCAGTCCGATAAGGAGGAAGACATCTCTTATGGGGAACCCGAACCGAGTCACACCCACAGAACACCCCAAGAATGGTGGGGGTGTCTGAACTCGGTACGAACCGAAAAGACCGCTCTCTATGATGACGAATGCGATCGGCAAGAGCGGGAGCAGCAGATCACCAGATATATACGCCAGCTAATATAATCGCAAGAAAAACATGGTAGATCCAGTGAAGCTGCTAAAATTCCAAATAAAGATGGAGACTCCAGTATTCCTGATGGGACGGAGTCATCCAAAACAAAGAGGCGAAAAAAGAAAAGCGGGTCTTCACTTACCGTGGAAGGAACAGACATGTCGGCAGATCCCGCGGAGGAAAAGGGGGACCAAGATGCCCTGCAGCCTAGAGAAAATGGAGAATTCGTCCCGCGGATAACCGAATATCCAGAGGGCCCAAGGCAGAAGTCGTGTACCCCAAAGCAGTGTCTGTCCGGTGCTAATAGTGAGAAACCCTCAACCAACCATACCAGGGAAGCGGAGCCGGAACCAATGAGTGACGATCCCTTGACCAGCACTGAAGATGCCCTGAAAATTTCCAGGCGTGACTGTGATCTGCTCCGTGAACAATTGAAACAAAAGAAAGATGATTATGCAGAGCTACTGAAAAATAACGTGAAGCTACAGAAATATGTGCTCACAATGTACTCTTTGGCCAGGACAGAATTGGACGATCTCAAGACTGAGCTAGATGCTGCAAACACTACTAATACCACCATGGTGGAAAAGCAGAGCCAATCTGATAAAATGATGGCTAAGCTGAAGCAGAAGTATGAGGAGGCACTGAAGGAGATTACAGTCTTTCAGCAAGAGGTTCACACTCTTCACGTACAACTGAATGCCTCACAACAGGAGGTGAACAGTGTCCGGACAGAGGTGGACGTATCCCAGAAGAAGGTTCATACACTCCGCACAGCACTGGATGCCTCACCCCACGAGATCGGCACCTGCCACACAAAACTGGAAGTCTCCAAAAAGGAACTTCACAGTCTTGCTGAGGAGCTGGACAATTCTAAAGAAACTATTGTCAATCTTAATACAGATCTCAGAAGGAGCTTCAGACCCTCAACCTAAAGAAGGAAATCTCACGCCAGGAGACAGTCAGTCTCCAAGCAGAGGTGCAAAAATGGAAGGCGGACTACAAGGAGGCCCTGAATAATACAGAGACTGAAAAAAGCGAAAATTTAAGATTAAAAAAAGAAAATTCTGAGTTGAGAGACCACGTCAATGGAAAGAATGAAAAGCTGCACGAGCTTGAAAAAATAAACTGTTGTAAGATGAGAAGTTTGAAGCAGAGCACCGACTGCAGAACCAACTGCAAGGTCCGCATACACACCTCCAGAATGCCAAGGAGAAGCAACGAACTCTACAGGAAGAAAATCTGCAGGCTGCTAATGACATACAAGTGCTGCAGGTACGTCTGATTACCCAGTGTGTGCTCGCAAAGCATGATGATAAACTGAAGGCTACCCTGACATCACCAAAGCATCACTAGAGGCTAAGCTTAGAGGCCAGGTGACTCGGTACAAGAGGGAGTGTAAAAAGGTTCAGAAACTGAGACGAGTATCGGCGGGCCCAAGCAAAAAAGTTCACAGTGCTCCACAAAATAATGAATGATAGGTGGAAGCAAGCTCAGAGAAAGCACAGGGAAGAAATAAAGACCCCGAAAGGAGAATGGCAGGATACACTCAAGAAACAGAGTGAGACTCTGCAGACCAGTAACTTACAGATGCCTCCAATACGGAAAATGGTATTGGCTCTGCCCAAGCATCGGTATCCACACAGTAACTAATGCTCGTGAGGACAAGGGTACCGTGAGAGCTGAGGACACAACTCACCTTCAAAACAAGATTACGAAGTTTGAGCCACCTAAGAAAGCACTAGCCAAATCTGCAGCCGCCGAACAGGGTAGAGGTAGGAGTGCAGAATCAAAGCCAGAAGAATCCTTTGCTGAGGAAGCTGAAAAGATAGGACGTTCTCTGGAAATGGAGCTGGAATCGCAACTCAATCCCAAAGAAGTTGAACTGGCAACTACATTGAATGGGAAAAGTACAGGGAGACAGCTTCAAGATACCATGAAGTGGACATTTGGTGCTAAAGTGGAGTACATGGGAAAGATGGCGAAAGAAAGCAATATGCATATACTCTCTGCGACTGTCGCTATACAGTCTGCCTACAAAAAGAGGAGCGCCCGACACAGGGGAAAGCTCATAACCACATGGTCAGTAGAAAGACTGGACTTGGAAAAGGTTCTCCTTGAGCGACTGAGGACTGCTGATCTCAAGCACCTTCTAGATGAGACACTACTAAACTGGAGAAAGGGCTCCAATCCCAGCGGGACTGAGGGTTCTCCTCCTCCATCCACTCTCATTCGGGTCACTGAGATATCTCGAATGAGAGTGGAAGGATGGGCTTTGGCCGTGGCAAGCCCGAGCTTCCCACAAACAGGGGAGGTATGCATGTCCCTGTTCAAAAAGGTGCCTCTAATCCAGCAGTGTTGTGGTTAACTGCTGGTAGTCAATTAACCAACACCACTTGGCTGATTAGAGGTTGGTTAGAAAAGCCTGCCTTTGAGACAGGAAGAGAGATTCCTTAGTCCACAACTGGGCTGACCAAGGAAACAGACAGAGCAGAGCTTCCTGAGTCTCACAGATGAGACTGATAGATGGATCACAGATGTCTGGAGCTCAAAAGACTTCTACACCTGAATGCTGAGATAACCTGAGGAAAAGGCAGCAACCCAGGAAAGAGAGAAGCCTTCCCCCTACAACTACGAGACAGATAAGACTTTTCTTATGACTGATTATCTATGTCAGTATATATATATATATATATATATATATATATATATATATATATATATATATATATATATATATATATATATTTATAAAAATATTTCTAAAAATATAAATGTCTCTATGATTTGGGTTGGTGAATCGCTGGACTACAAGTGTAAATATACTCCAAGGTGGAGCAGATTTTGTTTGTGGATTTTCACATGTTTGCTGTGTTTAAAGCAACAGGCGCAATAAAGCCTTATTTAATTTCACCTTAAACCAGTCTCCATTACGTACCTCTGCACACATCTCTTACAACCGGGAATTCAACCATGCTGCCCTGCAACAATCTCAGAGTCAGTCAGTGTCTTTACTCACTGAGCCACTCCTTCTCCGTTCTGTTCTGTTGAAAGGTGTCAGAAACTACGGAAAATATCATGCACGTCTCCAGGAGAAATACAGCTAGTAACACTTTGTATTGTGGCAAAAAAAATATGAGTAGATTATGTAATTGTCTAATTTTTTGGGCCTTAGATTTATTTATTGATTGTAAGCTCTTCGGAGCAGGGACTCCTAATCCTAAATGTCACTTTTATGCCTGAAAGCACTTCTTCCCTTTATGTGTTATTTGTATTATTTGTTATTTCTATGATTGTCACGTGTATTACTGCTGTGAAGCGCTATATAAATAAATACATACATACATACATAATACATACATACTGTACATACATTGATAATGAGAGAGCTGTGTTGAAGTCAAGTATCTTATAAATCGGTATACAAGTGACATATGAGTCTTCTGACTGAATATCTGGTGCTATGTTTTGCTCTCATTCACTTTATTGTTATGTAAAACCTAACTCTGTTAGTGGATCAAACTGCTGCCCAAATATTACACAAATGTACAGATTTTCATAGGATTATGCATTTTTGAAAGGGTCAGAATTAAGGCAGAGGAAAGTTATACATACATTTAAAACATTTTTTTGTTGTTGCAAATAGAGATATTAAATGAATTGCGCTCATGTAAAAAAAAAGTGATGATATCGTCAAACTTGGAGGCTGGAATAGTAAATGACTTGTAAACTACAGTAAATGTTTGCATTTCTATTCTGTTGAATCTGTTATTAAACATACAGTAATGTTCAGTTTCTATATGTTTATGTTTTAATAAATTAGCTGTTGCTTGTTTAGTTTACTGCAAAATACAGGTTCAGTGAGATAATTCAGTGGTGTCTAAATCTTGCAGGTGTACAAGTCAAATGTAAACTGGATTTACCAGCTGCTTAGTACAGTAGCTGACTTTGACTATATTTAAAAAGACAAATGACAGGTGTGCACCAATATTATTATTGGGCACGGTGAAGATGAAAAGGTTTGCAGACAACTTCAATGCATTCATTCATGCCCGTCACACAAGCATGCCATGGATTCACTTTCATGTGTCAAAGTAATGCCTCATACTAATTATTATTAGTAATAGAATTAATTCCGGAGGTAGTGAGAAATTAGAAGCTTCCATCTGAAATGCTTGAAGTTTTACTCCACCTCATGTTCAAGGACATCAAAACCCCACCTTCGAACCGCTCTATTAATATAATCTGTCAAATTCAATGAAGACTAACCGCCTGGAGAATAAGTAAAAGAAGAGGCGTTATAACCGGAAGTTACCCGATTTGAAAAGTCAGGGCGCTCCTTTATTCCTGTTGAGTCTTTGGACTTGGAATTTATTAATCTGATCAATTGAACATTTACAATGGGGCCTATGCTATAAGCCTTCGTAAAAAATAAATAAATCACCGGGCCATTTAAATCACTAGTTTTTGTGAGCGTTGCTATCACGGTATTCAGAAAGCCTCGATTACCTGTGATGGCACAATTCCCACAACGGGCGAGTAGCCGGCGACCTGATGATCGCCTCTCTGAAAAGGCCTTACCCGGCGATTCTTTTCCGCTGCAGAGAGAGCTACTCAGAGAGAGTCGCCTCTCCCTGCGCAAATCTCGGCCGAAATGAATGTTTTTTAATATACATTTTATTACTAGTGTAGATGAGCAGGGGATTTCCGGTGCAGAACCGTATGGTGTAGTATAATTTATATATTATATACTTTATATAATACACCGTGCAGGAATTGAACCCTTGATCTTAGAGTCCAGTGCTCTAAGCACTACACCACCTAGACTGCAGTATATGTTAAGGTTGTTTAAAGAGTTACGAACATCACACCGCCCTTGATGTGTAGTAGTTAGAGAATTGCACTAGCATAGGAAATATCAGGGGTTCATTCCCGCACGGTGTATTATATAAAGTACATGAAAAGGGCCATGGGATTCCGGGAAGAAGCAGGAGCTGCTGCGGAGCGGCACTGTCTGTGGCCTGGTTGCTGCACTTGTCCTGGTGTGTGCCTTGTGCTGCTCCTCGTGTTGCTGCCATGCACCGTGTGCGAGGCGGACGGAGCCCCCAGAGGAGGAATCCTGACATGTCTGTTGGCTGAGCAACAGATATTATCTGATGTTGTACAGTAGGCTATATTACAGATCTCGCTACTACTGAGGTTTACTTATAGTAGGAAAGTCCTAATTGCAAAGTGAATAACCTGCAGGCTGGAGGTACTTTGACAGAACTATTTGGGGTTTGGGAGTAATGTAAACGGTGCAGCAATATGATAGCACAGAAGTGCTGTGTGAGTTCAGGGATCAATACCAGGAAAGCAGAGAAGCTGTATGTTAGGATTGTGGTGCAGTTTTATTCGGCATAATTGGTGATTTCCTTTTTGTTTCTGCGGGGGGGGGGTAAATGGAGGGGGCGGGGCTGGGGGCGAGTAACTTTTTTGGTCGAGCGAGTAGCTTTTTGGGTAATTTGTCAAGCCCTGTGTGTGTGTGTGTGTGTGTGTGTGTGTATATATATATATATATCTCACATGTAATGAAGATTAAATTAGAGGTCGTCACTGCCTAGTATCTCACGTCATCACGCATACAGTGGTTTGGAATCTCAGTCAGCTGTGAGTAGCTCAGCTGCTCGGAAGCGTGTAGTGGAGGTCCCTCCATCTGCGTTGGTGCACGTGGCTACACGCTGGACGTCTCAGCGGTCGATCAGCTGTTGAGCTTGTTTCCTGATCTCCCCCAATTTCCTGTGTGCTGCAAGCTGTTGTCCGGGGACCTAGTGCTCTGGGTCCCATCTGTATTACATCTGTATTACATATTTGGACCTTTCCACTCTGACCGGACTGCAAAGAGCCCAGTTTAATCTTCATTACATTTGATTTTGTGATATTTGTTGTGTGTTTTTTAATACACCTTTTTGCCATTCACTTAGTTGAAGATCTATATGGATCACCTAGAGGGAGATCGGAGTCCCCTCTTTGGTACAAAAACTACATTAAATGTGCACCGCACCGTACTACAACTTTATGCTCAGCACTATGGGTGCTGCACTAGGGTTGTCAGCAAAGTCATTCATTGATTCTAAGACGCATCCCAATTTCAAACATGTGAAAATGGGGGAAAAAGGTGCATCTTAGAATCGAGGAAATACGACATGTACAAGCCACATGATAAATATAATCAGATCTTGAAATATTAACATATACAATTCAAATATCTTCATGCTCTATCTATGATGTTAAATTATCTATAAACCCGCTTACTTCTATACAATACAGGAAAATTGAAGGATAACTACAATAAATACCCAAGAGTCAGATAAACGCACCCAAATCACTATGTAAATTTAGCCCATCTGGATAGATTCTGCAGTTTGAATAAAAAAAGGTTTCTCGCTGGGACAGTCTCCTAATTCTATTACCTCCTCTTCAGTCAGGGTGACCAATTTCAATGCCGCTATATAGTAATCCTATAGGGCTAAAGTGGTGGAATAATCTATTAAACAAAAAATAATAATAATAAAAACCTCTTTTGTGAAGCATTTGAGCACGTAAGCGCACGCACGATGAGGCGCGACGGTGCCTGAAGCACAGTTCACATTCACGCCAGCAACAGGCGTGCATGCGCCCCGTCTCGCTCGCGGTGAGTATAATCTCAGCCTTAGACTGTAAGCTCTTCGGGGTAGGGACTACTGTTTACTTTTGATGTACTGCTTATTCTCATTATGTCTCTCGTTATTTTATCACGTGTATAACAGCTGTGAAACGCTATGTACATGGTTGGCGTTATACAAATAGAGATATATACGTACATGCATACATGCATACTGTACACAAACATGTCCATCCTTAAATGCTGGTGATTTACATTTTAATTTTTTTCTATGATATCATAGTACCAATTCTTCAATTTTCTATTCTGCTTTTGTATTCAATCCAGATGTTCAGTAGATCTGTGTTACAAGCTACATGCAGTATTTGCGAGGATACTATATGCCACATATGGTGAAAATAAATTGCATGTCTGTCTCTCTGTCTAGTAGCATATACAGTATCTTATTTCTCTCTATACCTAGGTGGCCGTTTGGTAAAAAGTACAGTATATACACGACTAAATCGTATTTATTGAACATAAAGTAGTAGATGTAAGTTACTGTACTATAAAAGTCTCTATTGCTGTTTGTGTTCTTTGTAAAGTGCAAACTATGTTTGCTGCTTTTTACACAAGTGGCTTACAGACAAATCAGGAAATTCATATAAAATATAAGGACGAGAGCATCAGACATGAAAATAAACATGGGAGGAAAGAATCCCTGTCCCAGGAAGTTTACTATTTACAGTGTGATTTTTGGGAAATACTATTTACTATAAATCTTCTATAAAAACTATGAGGAGTTATTTCAAAAGATCCAGAAAGTCAAGAAGCTTGTGCTTGGACATTGGAATGCTATTATATGCTATGAACCATGTAACACGCTAACATTGCTAGTAAGACCTGGGGGTTTACATACATAACTATAAATTACTACCATAAGGTAGCACAGAACTCCCCTGGACTGCAATAGTCAAGCAGTGTTTTGAACAAGCTGCAGATGCTGAACACTTATAGAGGTTGTTTGTTGTAGGGATAGGTGAATTTGTATTGACCTTGGTAGAATATGATGCAATGGGACCCATGAATAAGGCACAGGTATCCCACCATTTTTTAAGTGCGTGGCCTTATTTATGTCTGAAGAAGGCTACCATATTAAGAGGTATGTACATCTTGTCTCCTGTCCATTTGAGTTATGTGCAGAGCTGAATAATTTGTTCCAGTCATACAGAATTTGTATACTATTTGTCTCGCGGCTCACTGATGTACGGCTCCCAGCCTTGCTAGGGTTAAGCCGTAGCCAGTACATTTCCAAACACATGCAGATTCACCTAAGTTTGCATATGAGTAGGATAGCTTGGTAGTTCAAACATCCCACAATGTTAATCATGAACGTGTTCTCACTCCAAAACGTTGGCAATACTGGTGCAAAAATGCATCAGATATCTCAAAGAATGACATTTACAATGACATTTTTTTGTTTATAAATCTGCTGCTGTTCTTTGTGCCACATTTTGTGGTAAAGCCACGGAGAAAAGCTGCTGATACTTTGTGATGAAGCTGTCTGGTTCAAATACTATAAAACAAAACCCTGAACAGGGAAGGGCTACTGAACATTGAACTTAATTTGTAAGAGATCTCCAGGAAAACGGAGCCCAGTTAGGAAGAAACATCTCCCGCAAGGTAAAAATAATAAAAGAGATGGGTGCCAAATTGTAAAAAGTTAACTACAAACCATAGAAAGAAAGAGTTGTTGACGTTTATATGTAGATCTGGGAGAAGGTGGGCAAATATGATGGGATAAGCAGGGAAACACTGCCCAAAAAAGCAAGAGGCCAGAAAGGAAATGTGACTGAGTAATTAAAGGGAAGTAAATAGATCTATCTATCTATCTATTAGACCCATGTGGTAGTTGGGCCAAGTGTGATCACTACATTGAACAAGTCACCCTTATACAAGTCACCCTTATATGTTGTCAGCTCACCTGTGATTCAATTAGCCATGGCAAGTGAAACCAGTAGGCTAAATACCTGTAGGGGAGGGAACTGCACGCTCCAGATGGCCGAGGTAGCTCTTTGCTAGGGCTACTTACATATGCCTGGATCTAGTAACAGATAAGTCTTCACTGTCACAAGGAGGACGATCACAGAAATTAATTTCCGTAGTTCAGTAAAACTAATGTAACAATATATAGATTACATCCTGGAATAGATACTTTGGCAATTCAAAAATGAAGATACATAGAGTTGAGGGAGTAGATCAGTGACATGAAAACTGCCTCTGAAGTGGACTAACCCAGTTATAAACCCAGTGTCAGATGACATGAACACGTTGTTTTATCTCCCTGTACCTGAGGCGCCATTACTAGATGGTAAACTCTTTGGGGGCAGGGACTCATTGTGCCTGCAGGATTCAGCGATGCGGTATATCACAACCCTGATCCGGCGGCTTGGTGAATATTGGGCCCATGTACAGGGCTGTGTACGTTGTCAGTGCGATATAAATAAGAATATCACTTTTGTGCTCTTTCAATATTGTGGTAGAGAAGAAACCGCTGGCATGAACTGTGTACTATATTGTTGAAAAAAATATCTAGCAAGGTTTCCTTTATTTTAGCTCCAGCCTGGATGGCCTCGATGCAGACAGTGAAGGGGAGGGAAACTACATCCGATACAGTTCTGGCTCCTCAGTCCAGCCGGATTCCTCTGGCCTTTTGGGAAATAGCGGAGATGAACTTGACTCTCCTGAGACAAATTGTGATCAAGGTTTATACATCAGAGGAACAGCGACTTTGCCTCTATCCCCAGGAAAGGTACCAGGAGGCATTCATATTGTATTTAATTAAAACATGTGTGTTACAATGCTTGATAGATTAATAACATTGTCTAACTGACCTATCTCATCTAGCTCACAAACAAATAATTTTGTAAAAACAACCTAATTTATCTGTCTTCCTTAACGTAACCGTTTCGAAGTTTTAGACTGTGAATAAGAAACTTCTTTTCTTTTCACGACAGGCTGTTATTGGGGATTTGCCTGTCACAGTTATTTTCTCCATCCCAAACCTGTCCAATCTGTGTCTGGGGTGTTATTTTATACTACTGTACATATTTAGTCCAATCTACACATACAAATAATGTAATGTCTCTATTAATGTACTGCATTATTAAACAATCCACATGGGTCTGAATGTCCTTATAACTTGGTAATATATATCTCAGAAACGGTAACTAATGCAATATAATGCGTTCTTTCTGCAGGATACATTGGCTGCTGGAATTAGGTTACGTTCCTACTCCTGTTCCTCACCTAAGCTTTTCCTAGCGAAACCTCGCTTAGCACGGGAGCTTTCTGTTGGCGACCCTAGTGAAGGTGCGTGTCGGGGGAATGACATTGTTACTGCAATAGCAGGAAGCAGAGATACAGCGTTCTTCATTTACATGTCCTTCTATTCATAATGTGTATGCTGGGAAAATGCCCACACTGCACTACATTGTGTTAATCGTGTGTTGGCCTTTTCATCCTAACGAGAGAAAAAAAGATGACCGTTCTTTTTTTAATAGGAATTCAGTGCACTGAGCAGTCTTTTTCTTTCAAGTACGGGGTATAAACATGGAGAAGGCATGTTGTGTGTGCGTTTGTAGAGTGTTCTATTATGTTTACACGGGAACAAAAAGTCAAATTTGATACTGTTTATCCTTTCTGTACAAAAAGTAGGATACTCTTACAACTGCAAAGGTGCATAAAGCACGCATTTGCCATTTTGAATTTGGGGTTGCCTTGGAACAGCGTCGGACGTGGAGCCCAATATCGAGCTAGAATGAACAAAAAAAATTGATGACATTTGCAGGCCCCTCTAGCAGGGAAAGGGTTAAACTCCTCAATCTGAAGAGCTGATAAGCAGATAAATGTGAGACAAATATTATAAACGTTAGACATGCCTGAGTGTTTTCAGCTTATGGCGATTACAATATACATCGCTTAGTGTGGCTGAAGCTTTAAACCCACTGCCTCCCTTTCTTGTTTTTAATGCCATTTATAGCGTAACACGTTGTAAAATTGCTTTCAAGGGGGCTTTACCCCATGTGGGAAAGTATTACACACCCATGCAATCAGGTGCAGACCATTACTGATTAGAGATCACGTGTATAAAGCAAGTGAGACAACAGCAAGAATACATGTACTACAGGAGGGGTGATCAAATCCAGTCCCCAAGCCCCCGCCCCTCCTCCCAACAGGTCAGGTTTTCAGGATATCCCAGCTTCAGCACGGGTGGCTCAATCAGATTGAGCCACCTGTGCCGATGCAGGGATTTCCAGAAAACCTGATCTGTTGGGGGGCTTGAGGACTGAAGTTGAGCGCCCCTGTACCACACGTTCACTCCTTCACACCCCCCGTGCATGTTCTGCCTAAGGAGCAGCATTAGCATGCTGTCCTAATTTAGTTTGCTGAATAGAAGGAGCTGTGCTGTGTCAAAAATATCTTGTGTGTACCATTTAAAAAAGAATTACAGGTTGAAGACCCATGTCATTAAAATACTTGTTAATTTGAGACAAGTTGACAAGATGCTGATTTGACAAAGTATTTGTGGTGACGAGAGAAGCCGCATTAGTGTGAATATCAGCATTTCCAAACCTGTTGTTTTTATGGTGCTACACAGTAACCGCTGACGTTCTAGTGCTTCCTGGCATTGGGGAGTTTAAAGCCCTTGAAGGGCTAAAGGAGCCTGTCAAGAATCACTCTGTATGTAATAAGAGTACTGTACTTAATCGTTGTTACTAAATAGAAAATCCACTTTTTGGTTAGAGCCGTCACAATTACGTTCTCTACTAAAGTGGTGAGGGACTTGTGTGTGGATTCGATAATGTTACAGATTCCTATAGCACTAAAAGGTTTAATGTTAATTAATGTTCATCCTTGTAGGTTCCACATCCATAGCTATGTACCTATCCTATTTACTTCTGTTGTCTTTTTTATCTTACTTGTATGGGGTGTGGATGGCACAGGAAAAGCAATGTTAACGGTACACTATCATTGGCACTGTACATGTCTCTCTTACCCTGTATCCACTGAAGGAGGTTAGTAGAGCTCATTCGACCACCTACTGTGACACAAGCTATGAAAACAAAGGGAACATTACATGGATTCCCTAATCTGTACTTGTCTAGGTATGTCCGTTTGCTGTAGTTCCTAATAGTCTTATTTGCAGTTGAGACTTTGTTAATGGATGTAACAGTGATTCAGCCTTGTACAATTCAAGGAACAATTACTAGTTATCATCCTGAAACCTAGCAATAGTCGAGTGCCATAACCTCCGTTTCTATTTGTGTCTTTTAGCAGCTGTGATTGAACTGTACTAATTGTAGTTGCTCATAAACCATGGTTTATTAAAGCAATTGCTAATAAGAAAAGCCGTTATCAATGGAAATGCTTTTTCATCTCTGAAGATATATGTAATATTCATTAACAGCTTAAACAAATATGGTAGATACTCTATATATTGGTCATTAAAGTAGGTATATTGAGAACAAAGAAAAGAAACACTAAAAATTCTTATTTGAAGAATGTATTCCTGCTCTTAGATGGTGCGTTCAACGTCAGTGGTCGCTCACTACTTCAGGCTCTTTCATTGTCTAAATCAGTATCTCTTCTTCATCCTAGTAGTAAGTACTGTAATGGTGCAATGGAAACTAGACATTGGTGTTGTTGGGTCTCTCTTTGCATGTATTGGGAGGAATTTATAAAGGAATAACACCACACCTGGGATTGCTGTTTACACATACAGTACAGTACACTCTTACTGCTGTGTAATGGATGGAATATGTCCCACTGAAATATTAAGCTCGCCCAGCAGACGGCCTAAAATGCTTTTTACTGCATTATTTTTGAGCCGTAAAACAGTTTGGAGGGTTTACATTTGTTTTTCTTCTCCTAATTTGCTATTTATTTACCTACAGCAACAGATGTGTCACCACGTTACTAGAGCCGGCATTGCCTTGTGGGGTCAGCAAACCCCACAGTATATACACACGTATAAAGTAATATACATTATTTTGGAAAATAACCCATTTTGTGCCCACCACACTTTTCCCATTAGAATTTTTTCACCAAACTACAGCCAATTTTAACACACCTGTAGCATAATCACTTCATTTTCCTTTAAGTTGTGCATTATGGTTTTAACGGAGTGCAGTTCTCTGGAGGTGACCTGTGATAAATTCCCCCGATGGTTCTTTGGTATTGGTGGCTGGTGGTTGTCTTCTCTTCTTTTGGTTTTCTTTGTTTTATTATCTAACATTATTCTTCTCTACAGGATGGTATGGCCCAGTGGTTTGGTTTGTAATTGAAATGCATAAAATCAGCGGTCATGGACTTGTAGATCTGCATTTTCTAATTACAACAGGACTCCAAATCCCAGAATAAAGAACGTGAGATCCCAAACCCAGCACTGGACAAAACACCCCTGAAAACATTGAGTTCATTGACAGGCACAGCTATATTCTTGGAACAAAATCCTGACAAAAGGAAGCCTCCCTTTAACAGTGCGCAGGGCACCGCGATGAGCCACTTTGGCCTATATCGAGCAAGGCCCATAATCTTGAGTTCAAAGCTCTTCACCGATATATGCATCCTTAACGTTATTTTAAGTCTCTGATTCCCTTTTTCTCTGCATAATGCATTGTAGAACATATACATTGTGAGGCAGGAGCACGGTATAGAAGAAATAACAAGAGAAACATTGCATGCTTAGAAGGAAAGGGGGAAACAATTAAACGTCCTTGATGCTGTAATGGACCACGAGACATTACAGCACCCTGCATTACCAGGCCACCCAGCACTGGAGGGGTTACACCGAGTCTGTTTTTAATATGTCTTGCTTATACATTGATGTTGCTCTGATGGAGCGCTGTGCTTCTGGCTCATATTTTTCTAATATTTCGGATTTCATGAGCGCTCCTTTGATATGTTTGTGATTTGATCCAGCATGTTAGGTTTGAGTGGTGGCGGCGGTGTGTGTGTGTTTGACTTTGACAAACTTCTATCTCTATGGTGCCTGACAGGTATTCCTCTTATTATTTATTTTAATAGAACAACGAGCTTACAGCCTTCCAGAGCAATCACAAGAAAAAAGGTATTGTAAAAATTGTATTCCTGCCTCTCTCTGCATCAGGCAGATTTACATCCTTACAGAAAATCATTGGGAATGCCTTCACTGGAGTCCGTTAAGGATGCAATCCATTCTCATTTTTGAAACAATTTTGATAAAAGAAACCACCCTGATTGCCAAGATAGTATTCCTTTATAAACAATGAATCCTGTATTTGCAGGTACGGAAAAAAGCCATTGAGCATGTCTAGAACAATAGGTCTGCTGCTGCTGGCTAATTCTTTCAGCTGGGTTTGGAACGCAGAGCTTCTTTCGCACACTGAATATCTATGGGAAGTTTTGACTTTGCCCCACTGAAAAAACAGCCTCTTCTAAAGTGTTGAGTTTTCTCGAGGGCAGATACAGTATTGAATTCGTATACTGGTTTTCTGTATTTTACTGTATTTCACAAGCTATTTCCTAGCCCAGTAGCTGGACAGGCTTCAGTATCAAGGGACAAACTTATAACCTATAGAGCCCATAAACTAACCATGTAATTAAATGGAACTCTTAAGCAACAACTGCATTTTATAAAGCAGAATATTAATATGAGATGTGTTAGATTTTCGCTCTAGTTTGCAAACTAGGGGCCATTTGTTGTGCAAAAATTTCGCAAAGCACATTTGAAGAAATGTGCGCAACACAGACCTTGAAGTTGCTCATTTCACTGTTTTTAGTGCACATTTTTGCCCATTTTTTAACAGGTGTAAATTTTCACCAAACCGTAAAATGTTTCAAAAAAAAAATAGACAAATGTTTGCAAAGCGCATTTGAGGACATTTGCACAAAAGGGGTAATGTGATCATTTTCACATTTTCTTTAGCATGTGTGAGCTCTTACAAAATTCCTCCCAGGGTCCTCAGTTGTTCATAAAAACGACAACAATATTTCATGGTAAATTATACTAAAAATAAATCTGGTTATTACTTTTGGGAAAGCAGGATTTTTGTATGCAGTTACTGTACTTTAAAAAAGTTACAATTGCATACTTACCTATAGAAAAGATGTCAGTATGAACTATGAGAGGCTATTTGCTTGGCATGTAAAGATCATACTGAGAGAGAGAGAGGAAGATGTTGAAATGGTAACAAAACATATAATATGCTTAGTGAATAAGGTGTTAAATTGGGCAAAATAAGCTCTGTTCCTGATTTAGGCAGCGTCACGTTATTCGCCCTGATTTAACAGAGCTTAGTGAATCTAGCCCTGAGTGAGAAGTTTTAAAGTGGTCACTCTTGCTTTGGGGCATGTCTCAGTGCCGGTAGGCGTCTCATGGAATAGCACTGCTGAGTCGATAGGGTCCTGTATTTTATATCTTAACACCTGCCCTGTGAAGAAATTTGCGTTACGGTGAGCTTTTTGAGAAATGTTGAGTTTTCTTTTAAAACCACGTTTATCGTTGTAGGATTGAAGAGGAGGAATGGGACAAATATCTGACACCCACAAAACCAGAATCGGAAAAGAATAAAGTGAGCCGCACTTTCAGCTTCCTACGAAACAGGATGACCAGCACACGGAACAAGAGCAAGGTAATTTAGCATCTTGTCCCTCCGAGGTGCAATCTCGCACAGCCGTCAGAAAACACAACTTTGTGTATAGAGTGTAACAATTGGCCTCCATAAATCTAACTATTCTATAAGCAAAGAGCAAGCTGCTCTTGTTTCTTTGGAAATCAGTTACAAATTGCATTTCTTAGGCGCCTCTGAATGAGGCGAGTGTTTGTCAATGCAGAGTTTCCTGCACCTTAATCCCAGCCCGCCCCTTCTCAGCAAGCCACTAAAGAGAACAGCAGGGACCTGGTTGTGCAGACTCTTGATGAGAAAAGTTATACTGTATTACAGAAAAGGAAGCAGCCGGAAAACATTAAACCCCTCTAAACCACTATATTTTATCTTACTCCCCCTCTCAAGTCTGAGCTCACCATGTTTGCATACTAACTTAAAGAGGCAGTCTGCATGGCATTTAAAAAATAAATAAAAGCACAAATATTTTCTTTGTTTTAATATACTGTAGGCAGCCTTTGATTACTTTTATTGGAAACTAATTACTTAAGTTGCCTACTGATTTGTTTTCCCGTGATCGATCAGCAAAGATCCTGCTTCCCAGGGTTCACTAAATGGCTGACTTTCAGTTTCAATCAATCCTTCAGTCCGTGTAACTCAGCAGCTACAATGTGTTCTTATATTACTGTGGTAACATTATCTATTGTTACAGTTTGCAGCTCAAACTGCTGGGAATATTGGCAACAAATGATCGCAAACAGGAAAGTGTTACAAAGATCTTGCACTGCTGGGGAAGTGTGATAAACCTGCTATAGAAATCAAAGGATGCTCTGTATATTAAACCTCATTAAACATATCTACAGTAATACTAGAAAACTGATTTACTTAAAAAAAAAACACACGTACGATATTACAAGGATTGCTTCTTTAAACCAAATATAAAAAATACTTTTAGGTGTTGAATATTGGCAATGGCATTGATCTCCTGATATAACTGCTTAAACAAGCCACTGGTATTAGTTCACTGTGGTCCTATGAAGAATTCACCCTTTAATATCTTCTCTGCCTGGGAGACTGGCAATGCTTTGCAAGCTCCCTGCGGCAGCAATGATCTCATACTAAAGTATTAGATGCAACAATTAGTTGTTGAAGCCTCAATACTGGCTATAAACCACTATATTTTACAGAATGGGACATTTGGCCACGATCATATCGCCACCGGCATTCCACCGCCAGGACAACTCGCCTCCGGTTGTGTCACCGCCGGTTACATTGCCGCATTCTGCCATTTAAAATGTGCTCGGAAGATCTACCCAGCCGCAGGACACATCTCCTTCCCCCCTCCGCTGCCGCCGCCTCTTCACTAGGATGTGTGAGTGCGCTCGTGCACCCGCGTGGGAAATGGAAAAGATGTGTCCTGGGTGCACGCGCAGACACGGTCGCACATGCCGGCGGAGATGTGTGTGGGAAATGTAAAATGATGTCCTCGCTGGGCACGCACACGGGCGCGCTCACACATGCCGGTGGTGCTGAGGAGATGTGTCCTGTGACTGGGGAGATCCTCCAAGGACATTTAAAAATGGCGGATGGTGAAAGGCGGTGAGGTGACCGTCGGCGAGGCGACCGGAGGTTACTTGTCTTGGCGGCAGAGCCCCGGGGCCAATTTGGTCATGGCCAAATGTCCTAGACCGATATTTTATGATAGTCCCCTGGAGATATATATATATATATATATATATATATATTTAAATCTGTTGTGAAGAATCCATATCGTAAAAATTTCTGTCCTCAGTTAAGATGCTTCATGTCTCCAGCTATATGATGTATCTTGAAGTTGTACATCATTACTTTCTCGTCATGGCACTCTCATCCAAAACATTAGTATGAGCAGACATAGTGCTGCTAGGACCTTCCCCTGCTCGTGGTCACGCCTGGAGCCCAGATCCAGCAAACGGAACTGGAAGGAGTTCCACGTCCATTTGGATCCTGCTGGCCTCTCTGTCAGGGCAGTCAACCTGATCTGCCCCTAAAAAAACAAGCATTTGCCCGTGACATACCTGGTACATCATAAGGGGCCATGACATGCCAGGTGTGCTGAAAAGGTTACAAGATGTAGAGGCTTACCAGTCTGTATACATCTCTTTCAGAGAGAACAAATCGTAAGCCAGTTTTGGCGACACCGTGTCACTTTAGCTAGGAGTAGATCTACCTCTGACTAAGGCGACGCAGCATTGCCAAAACTGGGCAGGTCCTTTTTATTTCATTGTAATCTTTCGAGGGCCCCATGACGTACCATGCACGTCATTATGGCCGGCACTTTAGGGGCAGGGTACATCTTGCTTTAAATGCTCATTCTCTAGGCGGTGTTTGAGCTCTGTGCTCCAATGGAGGGATGAACACGATGGGAGTGGAAGTGGAGCCCCCTCCACTTCCATGCAAGTCCCGAGGGGCTGCCTGCGACCATGCGATCGTTACACCAAGTATTTTAGGTGCAAATGTTAGCTAGTGCTGTATAGTGCAGGGTTAGCCAACTCCAGTCCTCAAGGGCCACCAACAGGGCAGGTTTTCAGGATATCCCTGCTTCAGCCCAGGTGGATCAGATTGAGCCACCTGTGCTGAAGCAGGGATATCCTGAAAACCTGACCTGTTGGTAGACCTGGATGACTGGAGCTGGCTACCCCTGGTATGCAGTAGTATGTTGTTTCTTTGTCTTGCATGTTTACTTTTTCACGTGACAGAGCGATGGTGCAAAAACAGGCGCTAAATCAATACTAGTGATCACTAATACTAAAGTGAAAATATTTAAACAACCAATATTGTGTGACTTTCAGTGACTTAAATAGTGCAAAGTAAAATATTAAATCCCCTATATTAATCCCCTATATTAAGTCCCCTGCTCAGACCCTCTGGAAGGGACTGTCTTCACTGGTCCCAGATGGTCGATATATATTCTCACAACCCAGGGGGAGCATATAGGAGATATATGCTCCCCCTGGGTTGTGAGAATATATGTTTACTTTTTCATTTAATCTTTTTCTATCTCAAAATTAAATGTTTACTTCCGGCCATCCGAAATTGATGATGACTTTATACTGTATTGCAGAAAAATGCTATTACCGGTAACAGCATTTTAAGGTCAATGAGAAACAAATGTAATTTATTAATGCCTATTAATTTTTACAAATGGACTGATTTTCTAGTTTAATACAATTACTGTACATTGTATGACTCTTGCGATTATATTTGTAATCTTACTATGATGAATAATACTATGTAATAAGAAATTAGTATCGACAATTCCTCCTGCAGAAAGCAGCACTTCTTTTGCAATATAAATAGAAAATGTTAACCCATATTTTGAAATGGGGTTTTTTTTTGTGTAGGAATACATTGGTCCCTAAAATGTGCCTATCCCAGATGGTTTGTGGGAGGGGAAAACATGGCTATCACTGGTGATCAATCAGTATAAGTAACCCCATTACTGGTTAGCATATATTTGTACAGCAAGTCTGCATATCAGGCATATGCAAGATAAATGCACTGAACCTTGCTCCAACATCATCCTTTTATTATGATATAAGATTTGTTTTTCTTCTATCATATACGCAGCAGTGTATATATAAAATTATAAGGTCAATATATCCATACCTAAACATTGTAGGGGGTCTATATATCAAGCAAAAACTGCTGCTATTCTGGAACAAAACACTATACTATACCAGTATCAAATAAACCCCATCCCATTGCTTTCATGTAAATTCTACTGCTTTTCTAGAAATTGCGCCACTTTTGCTTCAATACATACAGTAGACCTTCAAATTGAATTTCCATGCCCAAGCGAGGAAACGTTATTGCAAGTAGAGGCACCTCCATTGAAACTGGGTTCCACTCCTCCATACCCAGTAACTATATACAACACTTTTCCACCATGTCCTGCTTGAGATTAACATCTGCTCGGTACATCACTTTTTCACCTTTTTCAGTACAAGCACGTTGTATTTTACCTGAGCATATCTTCATAATAAAAATTGTGTTTTATTTTTACATTTTTCAGCCTGGTCACGTGCTTTTCTGTCCAATCTTCCAGCAGATTTCAATGTCAGAGAAATAGTTTGGCATAGCATATTATATAGTGTGGTAGTTGATTTGGGAGGGAATGGAGGAAATCTCTTCATCTTCCATTAACTTGCATTGGGTTGGTGGGCAATGTATGTATAATTTTACAGCGTGGTAGTGTGTACAGTATATATCGAAGAACATGCTGTGTGTAATGTCGAGCATTATAATACAAAGTATTGCTCCCCAATTCTCCTTATTCTCTCAATAACACCTTGATTAATTCAAATTACAGTACAGTATTCTAAAAAGAAAACAGTAAAGAAAAAAAGTGTACCAATCCACTCTATTTAATAGATCATGCTTTCCACAAGATCATGACATGGTATTGGACATTCAGTAGAGTTTGGATAATAATTACAATGTTTTTTTTTAAATCGTAGTATTTTTTTTTGCTGCCAGTTAAGCTTCTCCATGTTTCATTCCTTCAATCTGTTTTCTTTTTACTGAACAAATTCTTGCGAAGATCAAAAATAAGGATACCAAAGAGAAGGAGAAAGTGAATCGGCACCAGTTTGTGTTGGGCACCTTCTCAGGTGTTGTTCCGTGCTTGGTGTGTGAGAAGGCGCTTCTGGGCAAAGAGTCACTCCAGTGCTCCAGTAAGTAGCCGTCATGTTTTTAATTGGATACGATATGTTGATTTAGAACTGTTTACAAAGCAATGCTAAACCGCAGGGCGCCTATTTAAGAGCTGTTCAATAAATCTGGGCATTATTGTTGTTTGTCAAATCTGGCTACCGCGTGTTCCTATCAAGGCAATCCTTTCATCTTCCATTTCCATTCGGTTGGGGGGTTATTTTGGTTTATTGAGAATGTACTGTAGAGAAATGATACATTTTAATATAATTATCATGGGTCAGAGGTCAGGAATGGATATGTTCTGTTAAAATTAAGTGACACTAGCTGTATACCTGTTTCAAAGTTAGGTTTATATTTTTGGGGATTCTTTTTTAACAGTTATTACATACTGATAAATTACGGCACAAAGCAATACTTAGTAACTATTTGCCCTTAGTGTTGGCGTTTGCCTCTTGTAAGTATTACTTTGTTACATTGAGTCTTTCACTGTTGCTCCAAAAAAGTAATTTTATCTAACCTGAAACTGGGAGTCTCCAGGAACAGGTCCCAGGTCTTACCTCCAGTAGACCACAGGTTATGCAGTTGTCCCTTAATCTTGGTATGAGGAGGCCCCAGCCAATCAATAGTGAGAATGTCAAGCACCATAATATCCTCCTGGTCATGCCAAGTGAGTGAGGACATATATAGATGAAACTGTTGGTCTGCCAAAGATAAGATCATGGAGGTCATGCTTTAGGAAATGTAAAAATAAAAACAAAACCATACATTTTTTTTTTAGAAATGAACAGCGCAAATGACAGCTTCTGCTCTATTTACTTCTGCTCTATTCACCATCTTAACAAAAGAATGGCAACTTAAATAAAAAACATCACGTTAAAACAGAAAATTAGTGTATATTTCTAACAAAGTAAATAACCTCCTAAATGTAGTGTTCTTAATCTGAATATACAGTATATTGCGTGCAACAATAATTACCTGCTGATCAATAAACATAATAATAATATTAATTTGTGAGTGTGTAAAATTCGCCATGCAACTTGTTAGTGTTGCTCTTGTACTTAGTGTGTAGCATGTGCTTCCCTCTGCTATTGTGCTGTGGATTTTTTGACATTATTAAAAACAATAGTTGGATATATTTATTATGCTAATGAAAATGCTAATTTCTTCCAGATTGCAATGTGAATGTGCACAAAGGTTGCAAGGAATCCACTCCTGCATGTACCAAGGTGAAATAAGCAGTAAAACTATTTAAACATGATGCTCAATTCCCCATGTATACATCAATGACAAACCATTATGATCTATACCTACTGTATGTGGCCTCGTGAAATCCACATGTAATTCCTGCAACGTCCTGAAACGAGCAGATATAATTTACTAGCTGATTGGACTGCACCATTTCCAGCTACACCCAAAGCCTTATGTTTTCTACTGGACTCCTATGGAGCTGTAGCATGTTTACTGTAAATATGACAGTAAAATGTGGCAGATTAGCACTGCATCATGTCAGTTTTTATTTGTAAGTGAATTAACAGATTTGCAGAACACAAGCTGCACAATTTCAAAAAGTCATACAAATGTCCTTTTTATTTGTTTTAAATGCATATTGCTAACAATGTTGCTAAAATAGACACTGACTTTTTGTAAACAATGACACTGTTTGAATCAGGGGAACCAGGTTCAATTCCTGGTGTCAGCTCATTGTGACCTTGGGCAAGTCACTTTATCTCCACGTGCCTCAGGCAAGCAAAAACAGATTGTAAGTTCATCTGGGCAGGGACTGTGTCCGTAAAAAAAATTGTGTGCTGCGTACCATGTGCTATACTGTAATTGTTAAGCACTTTGAGTTCCATTTGGAGAAAAGCGCTATATGAAATAAAGTTTATTATTATTATTATTAACAATCTAATATTGTTTAACAGAAATTCCAGGAAAGATATCACACAAAGAACAAGCAGCCATCTGTCATTTCAAGTAAGTGAAGGAAATAATAGGCTAGCTTTCTGAAAGGTAACTAAAACTTTTGCGAACTCAATTGCTGTTAACTTTAAAAGTATCAAGCCGTATCTGAATTGTGGAGTTCATTTAAAACAGCTACATTAGTACATCTCAAAACTGTCATCTGAGCCAGATCAGTTTGGGCGGCCAATGGGCTATTCATATATAAATGAATCTGTGGTTCTAGATGTATTGGTTATTCCTAAAATCTTATTTGACATCATCTTGGATTAGCTATGAAGGAGAATGGCTACAGGGTTGGGAATGCTGACAATGGGAAATACATGGTTTATAGATACAGATGTACTGTAGTCAGATTTACCTTCACCAGAAGTCATACATAGTTAAAAAGTAATACATAGAATTTACAGTGACTGGAAGAAAATGAAGTTGGTTACTCACTATGCAATGCATATCAATCACCTACTTGCTCTCTTTAGCCATGTGGCTAAGTTGGTAGCTCTGTTAAAAGGAATGACATCAACTGCATTTTGACCCCCCCAGTATTTAAAGCTGCTTGAAGATAAAGGCTCCTGAAATCTTCATCCATTGTTAATCAGAGACATGCTGACCAACTCTTTCTATTTATTGTGGAGACTCTGTTAATAATCAGCAAAATAATGCCCAGCTTCCTGAAAAACTTCCCTCAACCCAGTGCAAATCAATGGAAGATGAAGACATTGCCTTCTTCATAATACTAGTGTACTGCCCCTGCCAGACCTTGGCCAGGGTATCAGTAAAATATATATGTAAACTATCCTAGTGATCAGGGGCCAGACGCAGGTATTGTACATTATAGACCATGAGCCATGTTTGCTAGAATCTACTAACAGTGGCTCATATTCTATCCCCAACTTGAACGGGAACCTGCTTTGCTGTATATACAGTAGCTCTAAACTTCATATATGAATATGACTACATTCCACTAACCTTAGCAGTTCAATATATATTTTTCCACAAAAGTTGGGAATGTACGCATAGTATCTAAATCCAAATAACTCTTAATTAAGAAATGTAGAAAAGGAAATCTACAAAATAAACAAATCTCAGGATATCCTGAACTCCTCCCCAGGAATTATTTTATTTTTATTCTACAGTTGAAATCATTGAGTTATTATTGTACAGGCCAAAGCCAAACAGATAATAGAGAAATAATCTACAGTATTTTGTTTTGTCGTCGCTATAAGATACTGTACCTGAGAAACGGTTCCACTTTGCTATAGTTGTGAACTGAAAAGGGAGAACTGTACACAGAGATGTGGTTTACTGTTAAACATAATACAGTACCAATGTCATCATTCCACATTGTCTTAATGCTTTTGTTTCCTGTGAGCTTCATATGATCTTGGCAAAGTCACTTTATCTCAGTTTGCATTTGTTGATCCAGCTGCACTCCCCCCAAATCTACTTTCAGTTATTTTAAAGGGATATCTTTACCCAATATCTTTCATTATATGTTTTTGTCTAGAGGCAAATAGTTGTATTTGTTTTTGCTGTTTGTAAAGTAAATATGATGCTGTATTTAATTATACAGGTAAGACTGCAGCATAAGTATCTGTTAAAAATGGCATAGGACCCAAAGAAAAAGAAAAACACACACACCCATTTTTACAGAAAACAAATAAGGAAAAGTTCCCCAGTCACAGTTATTGAATGTTTACAATGAAGCTGATTGCATTAATCAGCTGTTTCTTATTTGCCAGTTTTGTGAAGCTGCCTCCTTAATTGTTCAATGCCTTTGCTCATGTTCATGTCAACACCAGTTCTAAGCCTTACAGTATGAGGGCATGTTTTTCTCTTCACTACTGCATTGTTGCTAGTAATTAAAAGCAGGGAAACAAATGACAGTACTGATTTCTGTTGACAAGTGACATTTTTGTGTTGTTTTGGTAACTGAAAAAATTGACCGTTTCCAAGAAATAAACGTGCAAATAATGTTTCCTGCTTTAGATTCTAGGAATTTTAATATAGAATTTGTTGCTGCAAAAGTCATTGATGTTTTTCTCTAGATGTGTCGGATTCTGTGATGTGACACATTTGGAACTGGGTTACACAGCAGCACACGCCGCAGCAGAAGCTCCTTTTTGCTACCAGTTGTACAGACTTTACAATTCTTATTTGTGCTCTGTTATTTATATGCACAGTAGTTGGCCCGTGGTCCCCTTCCTCAGGACCCAACTGAAATGGGAAGCGAGTGTACACATCTTTCTTTCATAAGCTTTTGTTTGTATATTTCGGTGGGCTTGTCTCCCACATGCTCACATGTCTGAGCCTATGCCTGGAGGCTCTGTGCTGTTCTTTGCCTTTAGCCGGCACCCCAAGGTCTATAAGACTATTTAATTGGAGCCTACTGTTGGTACCCCTACATGCATTTATGTACATAGTAAAATGTGTGGAATGTTCTATAAACAATTGTTGCATTCACGTTGGCTTTTTAATTGAAAATATCCTGTTTTAGAGAAATATTGATGTGAAAATAATTTTAGAAGGTGGGCTCCATATTGTATTTCTAAAGCTATATGCAGTTCTAAAATTGTGTTCTGTTGCTCTGTTTTACTAATGGATTCTGACTCCTTTCACAGAGGTGGGTGAGTAAAGGGGGAGGTATCACCTATTAAACATGTTACTGCCACTAGTTTGAGTGGTTCGGTATGGAAATGCCCCTGCAATAAATCAGCTTTGCTCCTAAATTCTAATTTTCTTCAATGGAGCGGTGAACATGACCTTCCCTTAAAAAATGAGACTTGAATGCATGACGTACCCTGTGGGGCCCCCAGAGCGCCAGCCCTTATGACGTGTAGGGTACTTACTGTATATTCTGGGGCCCTCAAAGGGTTTAGTGACTCAAAGCACTTCAAATAATGCACAATTTATATAGCATTTCAATATCCTATTAGTGTCTTTTTTTATCTGATTGTTCATATTTCCCTTTTCACAGATTCATCATTCAAGGACATCCCGCAACCGGTCCCATCATCAATACATCCATCATCTTCAATGCCTCTTGGACTGTCTACTGGCAAGAAAGACATTACTCAATCAGTTCATCCCTTGTCTAAAAGTGTTCCAGTTTCAAGCTTCGATAGGTCTGTTACTGCTCTTTCTTTCTGTGAAGCAAACAGAATTTTTTAAAGCTGAACAAAAAAGTGTATCCATATATCTACATGTACCACATTTTGACAAGCTAGTTTGGGACATTTAGATAAACCTTTTTTTTTTGCCATGATTGTACCCTGCATAATAAATAAAATGGGGAATTCATGTCACTATGTTAACCACCATGAATAGGAAATGTAACAAATGAATTTCTTTAGGACCAGATCTAATAGAGTCCTGCATTGTAAGGGACAGAAAGGAAACATAATGTGATTTTATGGTAACCAATTTCTTGCCCAGCAGTAGTGCCATTAAAACTTAATTTGCTCTTCAGAAATATTTGCTCAGCTACTGTATTGCAACGTGTACTGTGGGACTCAACTTAAGGTTCAACCTAATACGATCCTTTTACTTAATTCAGAAGATCTGAACAATTGTTGGAATCTGATGTCGATACCAGTGGCTGGAGGTCAAGGTCTCAGTCAGAAGAGCTGCTACAAACGATGGGAACCCCTCCATCCATGGACTCTTTTCCAATTGAAGGTGGATTCATACTTTCTCATTGGGTATTTGTAGACAGGGTGACTTACAGGGGGGAGAGCCGGGAAGGGGATAGAGCAAAACTTCTGGGTGTGCTCCTGGCCGCAAACTTCAGGTCAGCCACCCCTTACTCCAACTCAACAATTGGCTTCGGAGCACATCACCGCCACCTCAAGAAATTGCTGGAGTAAAGGTAGTAGCTGGAGTCTTGAGTCCGATTATTCCGGTCATCAGGCTTGTTTGTTTTTGTACACATCTGTTGTTAATTTCCCCTGTACTTAAAGGACTGCCAATTCAGGCCATAAAGCAATGTACTATGTGGAAATAACACAATTATCTCGGCAAACCATTTCATAAGAGTTATTGCATCAATACTGTTGGAAATAGTAACGCATCTGTACATTTTGTCTGTTTTAATCACATCTTTTTTTCAATACGAGTCCCCTACTGCAGAAACCTGACTCAGGTCCTTATTTTCCAAGGCCATGAGACACCTCCTTGTGGCAGAATACAACTAAAAGCCCATTCATTTGAATAGGCTGCAAGGTGTCTTATAGAATAGCACGGCAGATTAAATATAGATTTTAGACTCTTCATTATTAATTTCCTGGTAATTCTAATCAGAAAAGTTGACACATGCATAAATATAGACATGCAGAATTATGTCTCTCCCGGCATACAAATGAGTTACTATGTTTGCAATTATTTTACCTGATTTAGATGTTGTGGATACGCCCCTATGGAGTGACTTCAGCAGCGATGCACTGGAGTTTGAAGCAGAATCATGGAGTCTCGTTGTGGATTCATCATTCTGCAGTAAGCAAGAGAAAGATGTCATCAAGAGGCAAGATGTTATTTTTGGTAGGTACTTTTGACAAATCTGCTTACATCATGCAGTATGCTTTTTATAATTGGCAAATGGTGGTATGGTGACATACTCCTCACAATGAAGAATATGTTAGAAGAAATGGAGACACTATTTACTTAGCAGTGCCATTCCATTTAAGTGAAATGGCTGCCATGTGTCTTCCAGCGCTGGAAAGTTTTTTGTTTTTTTGGGAATAGCACCACTTAGGTAAAAATACTAAGGCCCATATTTACTATAAAACAAAAAACTGTTTGCTATCAAACATACTCAAGTTTTAACATTTATGTTTTTAAGTCAGGGACTAGGTCACATTTCATAGTTCCCATTCAAACCTTCCTTGGAACTCTTTGAACCGTTGACTCTCTTGTCCTTCTTCAGGGGTTGGGCAACTGGAGGAATGTTACTAAAGCCACTGTCTATTTATAGCAACTTTAAGTGAAGTATATTCATAAAAGTGTTTCCAAAAATGAATAATAATGTGTAATTTACATCTTTATTTGATGTGTGAGCTACTGTATTATCGTTGCCTTGTTTCCCGTACAAATTGTTGGCTCCTATTTAGTTCTGTTGTTTGTGTTAGTAGAAAATCCACTTCCCTCCTTCAATAGCACTTCTCATCTTGGGTTTATGCTTTCATAATACTGTACATTCTGGCCTTTTCACTTTACTTGTTGTTTTTACACAGTGGTGAAAGTGCACACACTACATCTAATTTTACAGGCCAATTGGTTTTCCGATCTTGCCGATTTTTCCTTTGCAACATTGCCAAAAGCGTCTCTTTCCTCTGGCGCTCCACAACTGCTGTAAAACTCTTATGAAAGCCCTGATTATCTCCTAACTTCACTATTGCAACCTTCTTCCCTGTAGCCATCTGCCGTCTAACTCCACACTCCAAACTGCTGCAGCAAGATTTCTCTCTCCAAGGGCCATTCTGCCCTTCACCTCCTGAAATCCCTTTAATATCTCCCCATCAAACTCTGTATTAAGTACAAGATTCTACTTTTCTCTATCAAGGCTCTGTAACCTTCTGCACCCTCTTACAGTACATCTCAGCTCTAATCTCCTGCTATACCCCTTCTTGTCCCTTACGCTCTGCTGAAAGCGGTCTCCTCCTCCATTTTTGCCTCTACGGCACTCTCACGTCTCAAACCTTTCACGCTTTTGGTTCCCTACCTGTGGAACTCCCTCCCGACAGCATTCGGCAAACCACATCCCTCCCCATTGTCAAGCCATGCCTTACATCTAACATACAGTAATGTACAGCATGCCTGTGACTAATCCTCACACTCCTCATGCACTTACTGCCCCTTCAAATATGATCTCGACTGGACTTGCTCCTATTGTATTCTGTAAGTCTTTAATTATTCAATTTAGATTGTAATCTCTGTAGGGCAGGGGCTCCCTAACTCCTGTTTCATTTCCTTCTTAATGCATTTGTGTAACATTGTATACTTATTTTCTCCCTGTACTGTCTGTATTTATACCTCTGTAAAGAACTGTGTACATTAGTAGTGGTATATAAATGAACACATCCATACAGGCAGGATTATTAAATGTTATTCTTTATACAGTATTGATGCTCTACGTAACACTTTGAAAATCAATGTTTGCTCTAGAAAGAGACTAAACAATTACAGCAAGGCACATAGATATAAAATGTTTTGCAGAAGGTTATCACAGCTGTCAGCTTGACACTGCTGTCGTTTCACTTTAAAAACAGTGCCCTTATCCTCTCTCTATTCCACTCCTTCTCATATATTGACTGCCACATCCATTTACTACTCATCAATCACTCAGTTACGGTATATTAATGATGCGCTGAGAATCCATTCAGTTCAAGTTCCATTTTTTGGAGAAGGGTTATGACCCAAGAGCTAGATTTACTGCAGAACACAGAAGGCCCTCCCTGGTTAAGAATATCACTCATCTATAAAGCCGACATTATTGCATTTTACATTCTTATTTGTATAGTTTAGCTAATATTATCTCAGCAAGTGGATCGATTTTTCTTCAGGATTGCATGACTGAAATCCACTTGCTCTCACCTACTCGGGAATTTGTTCCTGGCTATAAAATAAATTACTAAAAGTTGATAATCTTTCACATAGCAAACCTATAAAACTAAACTAATCACAATTAATCATGTCAGTAACTTCATGTAGATCAAATCTTTTAAAGCTGCAAAACATCAAAAATCTTGTTTTTTAAAAAAAATAAATTAGTTCTCTAGTATTAGATAACACTGTTTGAAATTTTTTAGCTCCTAATGCTATTTTTAAATTTGTTTTTAATGTTCTTTAGTTTCTACAACAACCATTTAGAAAGTCTTATCCATCCCCTCTTTTGAAACGGGCTTGGACCTTTTTGAGCTCTGCCCTTTGGCAACAAAGTATCACAAACTGATGTGTTGCTGTGTTCCAAACAGCAGACTGTCTATTGCTCTGGAAGCAGTAACAATCATGTGTTACACTTAGTAATACAATGTTATATATCAGCTGCAGCATTTCACAGACTGCAGCACAAAGTTAGAAGGTGACCATTTAGTTAGGCACACAATCGAATTTTTACAGATTTAAAACAGGAGCACAAAATGATTGCCGGCTTAGGTAACAATTTAGAATGATACATTGTCACATGCTTTACATATAAAAATAAGAAAAAAAAGAGGGAATGTAATATTGCTGATTTAAAATGAAAAAGCGATGTACTTGTCTTTAATTAAGTAATAATCCCCGAAGAACAGGGCATTATTGGCCAATAAGGCCCTGGCTGGAAGAGTTGAAGGCTCGAGGCGAAGCCAGCCAGGGCATCATTGGCCAGTAACGCCCTGTTCTGAGGGGATTATTACTATTATAGGCTAAATGTAGGCTTTTGTAAAATTTGTCATAAAAAAAGATACATTTTTGTAGTCATTGATTTTTTATCAGTGTATATACCTGTGTAGGAAAAAGTAGTAAAGTAGAAGATGAGAGGGCTGAGGGGTGGGAGAGAGGTTTAGGGGGGGAAGAGAGGTGTAGGGTGGGGGGGGGGGGAAGAGAGGTGTAGGGTGGGGGGGGGAGAGAGATGAAGGAGGGAGGAAGTGAGAGGTGAAGGGGGGGGGAAGAGAGAAGTTAAGGAGGGGGTAAGAGAGAAGTTGTGGTGGGGGATAGAGGTGAGGGGTAAGAGGGAGGTGAGGGGAGAAAAGGGGTGAGGGGGGAATGGAGGGGGAGAGGTGGGTGGATGGGGGATGTGGGAGAGAAGTGGGGGGACAGTGATATTAACTACAACTAAATAAAAAGAAATACAAATTACCTTACAGTAGCACTGGCAATAGATGTGGTGAGAAATATTACTTTGTTGCAAGCAACAAAGTTACCAGTTGGGATACACAGCTTCTGACAGCACTAGCAGCTGTGAGAGAGAGGGGGAGAGAGGCTGCTTGTGCTGTCTTGTTCAGTGTGCTCAGTGAGGAGAGGAGCAGAGCTGCTACAGTTAAGTTTTAAACTTGCCATTTTTTTCAGCTGAAGCCCCTGCATCTCTGCTTTGATGTGAGTTGACTAGTTGTCAAAAATTCCGGCCATTACTGAATGAATAATGCCCATAATTCTGACCAATCAGAGAGCAGGGATTTCAGTAATGCCCGGAATTTTGCAGCTTTAGCCTATAATTAAGTAATAATCCCCAAAGAACAGGCATTACTGGCCAATAATGCCCTGGCTGGAAGAGTTGAAAGCCCGAGGCGAAGCCGAGGGACTTTAACCCAGCCAGGGCATTATTGGCCAGTAATGCCCTGTTCTGAGGGGATTATTACTATTATAGGCTAAATGTAGACTTTTTTCATAAATAAGACACTTTTGTATTGTTATATAGATTTTTTTATTAAAATTAAATGGTAAATACATGAAACCACCTCTATATACGCTTACACTGCAGATATCTATATCCACACTGCCGCCCCCTCTGTGTACACACACACACACACACACACACACACACACACACCTCAATACACAACACAGCAGCTCAACACACAACACAGCAAATCTACACACACACAAACTGCTAATACACACACACACACAACAGCACACCACACACAAAACAGCACCTCTACACACACAAGCACACACACACTGGAGCTCTACACACACACAACACAGCACCTCTACACACACACAACACAGCACCTCTACACACACACACAACACAGCAGCTCTACACACAAACACACAACACAGCAGCTCTACACACACACACACAACACAGCAGCTCTACACACACACACCACAGCAGTTCTACACACACACACACATACACATACACACACACACACACAACACAGCAGCTCTACACACACACAACACAGCAGCTATACACACACACACACAACACAGCAGCTCTACACACACACAACACAGCAGCTCTACACACACACAGCAGCTCTACACACACACAGCAGTTCTACACACACAACACAGCAGCTCTACACACACAAACTCTGCTGCTAGACACACATGCAACACCCATAAACACTGCTGCTGACACACACACACACTGGAGCTCTATACAAACACACACTGGAGCTCTATACACACACACTGTAGCTCTACATGCATAACACAGCCACTCTACACACAACACAGCCGCTCTACACACAACACACAAACTGCTGCTACACACACATACAACAGCACAACACACACACGCACACACTGCTGCTGCTATACCCATAAACACTGCTATTGACACACACACACTACACACACACACACACACACACACACTGCATCCACAATAAAGAAAATGCAGCCACTTACTAATCTTTGCAGACTCTCTCCCCCCCAATTCAACTGAATCTGCTCAGAAAATCTCAGTCAGCTCGGGAGGGGGAGGAGTCAACCCGTGGCTGATACTTCCTGACCAATCCCCTGCCCTGTCTCAGAGCTTTTACTTCATGCAAACCAATCCCCTGCCCTGACTCAGAGCTGTTACTTCATTCTGATCAATCCCCTGCCTCAGCTATTCTGAAAGCTGATTGGCTGGAAATAATCACATTGAAAACTACACTTTGCATGCTGCTAAAATTCCGGGCATTACTGACTGGTTACAATTCCAGGCATTATCCAATCAGAGAGCAAGGTTTTCAATAATGCCCGGAATTTTACTGCTTTAGCCTATAATATTATTTATTTGCCAAACATTTTACCCTTATAGCCCTGGAGGGCAGCTTGAACTGGATAGGTGCTCCACTTCCACAGAAAGTAAATGAAGCCATAAATGCTCAGCGTCCATAGCTTCAGGTGACACTACATTACTGCGTCTGAGGCTCCCTCTTCCCCTTGTTGTCCCAGGGACTGATACATAGAGTATATGAAAAGCGTTAGAAACTAGTCCTGATAACACTGCTTAGTCCGGATCTACCAGGACTTTTAAGTAAAGTACTGTAACCCTGCTCCTTCTTCTGAGTGACTGGATTGACTGAGAACATAGGGATTCCGAGGGAGGGTTTAGCTTAATCTGGATGTCAAGTAGGAAGATTTAAGTGAAATATTGAAGGCAAAACATTGCCTGACGAAAAGATAATTCTATGGTGATGGAGCAAGTGAATTGTATATGAAAGTGATATAGTGTTGGCAACACGCGCACAGTTAGAAGGCATTATTTTCTATTAGAGCCCTTCTGTTTGGGAGCAGTGAATAATAATGAGCAGTGATGGTTTGGTCGCTTATTGCCAATTCGTTTGTGCTAGCCTCTTTCAATCTTTTGGAAACTAAAATGGTCAAGGCAGCCCATCTCTTTTCCTCCCTGCTTTTAGTTTGTTCCTGTTTATGCTCTTCAATGTCACATTTTTTAAGCTATAGTCAGTAATGTTTACAGTTCCCTGTGTTAAATGATTTTTTCCATTGACTGAATATAAATAGAGGATTATTGCTTTTCTGTGGTTTCGTCTTTGAATAATCCTCAAGAGACCAAAACGGGAAATCCTGATGGGAAAGGTTTAGTATTAGGTCACACAGAATTCAATGCCACAGGCATCTCTGTTGTTTCCCTGGTAGCCTTTTCTTGCACTGGAAGATCTGGAGGTCATTTGTATGTGCCAGACAAGACAAATCATACATGTTAACCTTAAGGACTTCATGATGATCATCTATTTGAAAAAAATAAAAATCTTGTCACATTACAGGGGTTTTATCACAATGTGCAGTCAATCCAAAATATTCATAGTTTAAATCAGGGGTGCTCAACTCCAGTCCTCAAGCCCCCCTAAAAGGTCTGTTTTTCAGGATATCCCATCTTCAGCACAGGGGGCTCAATCAGAGGTTCAGTCAAAGACTGTGCCTCTGCTTGGGCCCCCTGTGCTTAAGCAGGGACTGATTGAACCACCCTTGCTGAAGCTGGGATATCCTGAAAACCTGACCTGTTGGGGGGAGGGGGCCTGAGGACTGGAAGAACATTGCCAATTGAATTGTTTTGAACAGGCATCTCAAATGTATTGTAGTGGGTTGCGATCCTGGACAGGAAATATGAGATTCGCACACATGCAGGGTTTCCCCAAGATTAATTAGATTTGTGTGGCTCAAACACCAATTTTTATACCCCACAATCCTTGTATCTGTGAGAGACTTTAATAATTTGTCACTTTCCCTTGACCATGGTCCCATTTATTACTGGATATCTTGGAGAGGGGAATTCTTTCATTTCCAATTTAATCAGAGTATAAAATGCTTAATAACTCTATAATTATAGTAATGCCAACATTAAATGTGAGAGTTCTCTAAAATCATTGATCTACTACGTGTCATAGTGGTATTCTATCAATTTCCACTTTCAGATTAAGGATTAGGGCCATGGTACATATATTCATACATGATTTAACTACAAATTGCACAGAACATTTATTATTTTAATTTCTATTAGCCTGCAATGATAAAGAAACACTGTTGTGTGTATAGCCCTATGGGTCTCTGGTTTTAGGGAATGTATGAGGCCTTTGATGCTCACAGAACCTTATCAACAGTATCTCTGCGATACACTGCATCTCCCTACACTACATGTCACTAGTATAAATCATCAGAGAGACTTTGTTGTCAAACTGTTCTCTTAAGAAGACATGGAACCTCCTTCAGTGTTTGATTACCAATAAAACCATTAAACTGTAACCTTTAGGGCACATACCGTCATGCAAAGCAGAACTTAAACAACACATTTAGCATGAAGGTTACCTTACTCGACAAGAAACTTAACTTTTACATGGCTTTATCGTGACAGTATTTTAAAACGGGCAGGCTGGTCAAATAGCAGACATTAGTCTCAAGCCCACTTTGTGAAGATAACAAAGAAGTCTCTGGGAGCACACACCTTCTTTTCTCCTTGCAGCTTTGGAATGTGCCCAATGTGTCCAATTCTCCGCACCATATAAACTTAAGTTGAAATAATCGAGACGCCCTTAATTATCTTTTAATTTCAAGCTTCATATCCTAAAGGGGCATCATCAGATTCATAAGAAGCATCTTCCACCTCATTAGACATAGTATCAGGATCAACTATGGGACGGGATCAGCATTCTAGGTCTGTAATAAATGGTCATACAAATGATCAATTAGATGTATTGAGGGTGGTTTACCAATGTAAAAATGTAGCACGATGGATCTCCTCAATTATCTTGGCGGCACATGGCCCAGCGTTCTGGAAAATCATGACCAGCAGCAAACCCGCCAATAACAAACCAATAGCACAAATACTTTGCTGTAATCCCGAAGGAGAAGCGTTGGGCTACTTCCCTATGTTGGTATAAATGGATACACAATGTAGCTTCTTCACAGCTCTGTATGCACCATTAGGAAGCATAATACGTGCTAAATTATTTTAGGATTGTGCTATCCTGTTGTTGTTTACTTTACAGAACTAATCCAGACGGAACTGCATCATATCCAGACCCTGCTCATTATGTCTGAAATATTCAGGAAAGGGATGAAGGAAGAGCTTCAGCTGGACCACAGCACTGTGGACAAAATATTCCCTTGCCTCGATGAGCTGTTGGAGATCCACAAGCAGTTCTTCTACAACATGAAGGAAAGGAGACAGGAATCCAGTGAAGGCAATGATAGAAATTTTGTAATCAGTAGAATTGGAGATATCCTGGTGCAGCAGGTACATATTTTTACTCTGTGTCAAATAACTTCACTTTGGTACACAAATGATAACAGCATTTACAGAGGTAGCCAGCATTAATTTACCTACCGATAATGCAAAATATTGCGTTGCAACGCAGACGATCAGAGTTTCATAGTGTTCAATGGCAGGGGCACCGCAGAATATTGCATCATATCCCACCATGACATGCAAGCCGGCGCAGAACCCTTGCTATATCTGCAGTTTCATTATAACTTTATTGAATGTCATACTTTTTACATTCATAGTTATTTAAGGTTTTTCCAACTTCATTATAAAATATAATGACTCCCAGAACATTTTTATATCAATCCCTCGTAGCTGCCTGTCTTCCCTGGCACTTTGGGATCAGGCCCCTGTTGGAGATAAGATACTGAGCCATTTGGTCTGACTTGTGAGTCATTGGCTATTCTTTATTAACAAAATAATATCAGCTGCATATTTAAGGCAGGGGTTGAAGTGGCTTAGAAAAAGTATCGTTGCTGCATCTGATGTTCAAAAAGATTTACATTGATTAAACCTTGGGGCACAGTTCCCTGGACTATTTTAGAAATATTTAAGCAATATCCATGCTGTAAAAATAGGAAAGAGGGGAGGCTTCCTTAGCAAATACATTTTTTCTTTAAAACAGCAACCCTGCTTTCCTTTTTCTATTTTGTTTAGAGTTATAGGATTGAAGTAGGGGGTCTCCGGAGTTGAACTGTGTTCATTTCAGCTCTGGGGACTCCCTGTTTCCAGAGATACCTCCGTAGGAGGTACCGGTAGCAGCTCTGGCTGGACAATATGGGGCTATCAAAATGGTGGCTTTAAAGCTCCTGGGTCAACTGGGCCAATAGGAAGCCGTGACGTCATCCCTTGCAGCTTCCTATTGGCCTGCGTCACCAGTACATTTAAACCTGCGAAGCTGTTACCGGCTCCCCCTTCAGAGGTATGTATCTTGAGGAGCAAGGGGTCCCCGGATCTGAAATGAATGGGGTACAGCTCCGGAGACCCCCTGCCTACCACCTTGAGGAGGAGAGCATATGCTCCATTAAAATGTATAATTGTGCATTTATAAATAAACAAAGTTGTTGGACCCTGGGTGTGAAAATAAAAATGAAGTGGTATACCGAATGGCCTTGTACCATCACACTTCAACAACTGAAGGACAGGTATCAGATTCTGTACAATAACGAAAACATGGTTACTTATTATCCTGGAATTTTTTTAAAATTGATTTTAGTCTAAAATAATGGCGTGAAAATGTATGGTCTCATTTAACGGTTATTCCACTGCGCATTGCAGAGGAAAATCATTTTATTCAATATTTAATAGCAACTAACACACAGCATTCTGTGCTCTACTTAAAGTCACAGATATAAAAATGTTAAGAGGGTCTAGATACTTTGTCCTCCAAGGCTGGTTCCACGGCTCTTCCGGGTCCTTTACTTTGTCTGTTATATTTCATAATGACCGTTGCAGTGCTAATACGCGCTTCAATTTGTTGTGACGTAGTTTTCAGCAGAAAATGCAAATAAAATGAAGCAGATCTACGGAGAGTTTTGCAGTCACCACAAAGAAGCAGTGAACTTGTTCAAAGAGCTGCAGCAGAATAAGAAATTCCAGCATTTTATAAAAGTAAGTGTAACCCTCTTTACCCAGCTTTAGTCAGGTGGACTATATACAGTACATGGCAAGGCTCAATCTCTCATACCTGTTCAGGGTGCTGGGTCGATGCAGGCTTGGCATGGTTGTGCAGACAGAATAAGGACGGGCGCCAGAAACTTTTATAGTACACAGAACTTTATTTCACATCCGTTTATAAGGCTCGCCATACAAGGACATACTTCATGTCAATTAACTGGTGGCAAATTATAAAGTTACTATGTGCTTCTTCCCCAGGTAGCTGTCACTCCCACGCTGGGGAGGTACTTATGCTTGTTTCCCTTAGTATTGGTTGGATTGACAATCTCCTGCATAGTATCCGTAATGCCCCCATCTCAAGTGAGCCTCAGCTGGGAATAGACTATACTCTCTCTGGGACCTGCATCCTTGGTGCTGCGTACTGCATACCTTTTCCAAGCAAATTGGATCGGGAGTTTGCTAAGGACCTTCCGGTGGGGCCGATACGATTATGCTCTGGAGCTACTACTCCTGAGAACGCCTCTTAAGCATATGCTTCCTCCGTCCCCAGCATGGGAACAATCATTATCCATTACTACAGGCGCTAACTAAATAGTGATCTAAAAAGTGTCTCAGTTTGCGCTTCCCAGTGCTTGAATATTAATGATATTAAAGTGACATTACTAAAGTATATACTTTATATAGTGACATATATATATATATATATATATATATATATATATATATATATATATATGTGTCACTATATAAAGTATATACTTTAGTAATGTCACTTTAATATCATTAATGCTGATATATATATATATATATATATATATATATATATATATATATATATATATATATATATATATGCTCCCCATAAACTTTGACATTCTATGTGTTTGGGACCAAGGAGACGGTTCATTTTTTGGGTTTAAATCAGGGATTTTTTTTGTCTTTCGCAGTGCCTTAATACACCTCTATTGTCACTGATTATATAGCTATTCACTGTGTATAACTGTTTATATACACACACACACACATATTACTGTGATATTATAATATAGTATAAACAAGTGAAAATAAAAGTGTAAACACACTAATAAACAGTGAATAGCTATAGACAATAGAGGTGTATTAAGGCACTGCGAAAGACAAAAAAAATCCCTGATTTAAACCCAAAAAATGAACCGTCTCCTTGGTCCCAAACACATATAGAATTTCAAAGTTTATGGGAAGCAGTGGATGTAGTCCAATATGTGGGAGAAAAGAAAACAAGAAAACCAATCGTCACAAATTAAAAAAATAATGCGCCCTCACATAGAAAGAGCCTTTTTAAACACTGCAAAGAAAATCTCCAAAGCGACAGCCTCACCACGATCTCACCGCCTCCACTGTAAATTGGTGTCTCATGACCGCTCGATCAGCATTTCCGTTTTTTTGCTCCTCTGTTCTTCCTGCAGACCAGAAACTTAGGACCCAACATGTTTCGCTGATGCACTCAGCTTCCTGAGTTCCTGGTCTGCAGGGAGAACAGGAGACGTGTCTGTGTGCCCCGGACAACTGAAACCAGAAGTGCTGATCAGTCAGTCACGTGTGACGCAGAGAGACGCCGAAAGGCAGTGGAGGCGGTGAGATCGTGGTGAGGCTGTCACTTTGGAGATTTTCTCTGTAATGTTTTAAAAGGCTCTTTCTATGTGAGTGCGCATTTTTAAAAATTTGTCCAGATAAAGTTTTATTTTTTTAACTATCTGTACTATTGCATTTTTCTCCGCTAACTAAATAGGGCACGTTCCTTAAGTGAAAACAATAAACTGGGACAGGACACTGTTAACATATTTATCTATACTCTTAAACATATGTACAGGACTCACTATGAGGCCCTCTGCCAGAACTTAGAGGAACCTGCTTCTAGAACATTGGGTGGAGCTATATATACACCCTTCTATCTCCGTATGGTGACCTCACTGGTCATAAGAGATCCTACATCACATGGGGGGAGGGGCAATAATAGGATGATCCCACCCAGTTAACCCATTAAGACTGTTAACCCCTTACATTACTTAGTAGTCTACAAAGCGGGCTACATAAGTATTTTAGAATTCATGTGTTCATTTTTGTTTCCTCTTTAATTTCTACAGCTTGAGCATGTGGTAGATAACATGTATATCTACATGTACAGTATATAACATGCAGGGTACTAAAATGACACTTTTAAAACACTTATGATTTTTAAAACAGACTTGGAATCTTAAAATAATAGGATGCTGCTTCGTTTGTTTCTGATTTAAAATCCATTGTTTTGTTTGATAATTTATTTAGGAAACATTTATATTTTTAGTAGGTTAATTTGACGCAATGCATTATGTTACACTTCAATAAATTAAAAAAAAAAAAAAACCTTTCCAGGCTATATTTACAAGTGCTAAGCCACAAGACACCTTACAGGCCATTCAAGCTTAGCACTGCATAGTAAATATGAGTCGCAGACTTTTGATGTTGCTATTGGAACACAGCCAGCTACAGATAGCAAGTGCTTTCTATTCTAACTCTGGAAAGGGTCTTGTTTACCACACTGTGGTTGAGAATTACCTTTTTTCTGCCACTACCATGTGCACATCCTTTTATGTTATGTGCAGGGACCATAATGCAGTTAGCTATGTGGAGGATTATGGAAGGCCGATTGCCTGTTGACATTTTTGTTATGATGAGAGAGCTGGTTGGAAAATCATTACACAGCTATACCATATTATAATGATACAATTAATATATCATATTAAACACCATCCATCAACTATGCGGCACCCTAACCTGCACATTATTCCTTCTTATTCCCTCTGACATAATAATATATACAGGGCTCGACAAATGCACTTGCCCGCTCGCCGCAGGCATGTTCATTTGGCCCGAAGGCGAGTCTCTTACCGGTGGCAGATGCATCGGCGTGTGCAGCGTCTCCCGGCATTCTTGTGATGTGTTTCCCCCTTCAGCTCCCGTCAAAATGGCCGCGCAGCGTCAAATGCCAAATGTCTAGTAGCAATGGGGCGCTACTAGATGCCTCGATCTCCTCCTCCTCCTCCTTCCCTTCTCCCTCCCGACATCCATCACGGGGCAGTTGTCACAGGCCCGGAGTCAATGTCCGGCGCTTGCTGACCTCTTGTGTCCGTGTCTGGTTGCCGGGCCCCTAATTTCCTCCCCCGCTGCAACAGGTGCCTCCACTGTTGTTGCGGCCTCCCGTGCAGGCCACGCCGGAAGTTCGGTGGTATGTAGGTACGGCACAGAAGGCACGCGTGCGATGTGCAGCGGAGGAGGTGATGTGAGTTACAACGGGGGAGGTGATTTGAGGTACAAAGGGAGGAGATGATGTAAGGTACAGGGGAAAGAGGTGATGTGACGTACAGGGGGGGGAGTTGATGTGAGGTACAAGGGGGGAGGTGATCTGAGGTTCAATGGGGGGAGGGGATTTTAGGTATAAGGGTGTGTGTGTGTTGCATTTTGTGTGTGTGGGAGTGGGGGTAATTATTGTGGGGGAGATTGAGGGAGCAGGATTGAATGAAAGGGAGGTAATTAAGTGACAGCGGAGAGGGGGTGGAAGAAGGAGGTGGGCGGGATGTGGGAGTGTGAGAAATACATGTGGAGAGGGGAAAATAGAGGAGGTGGCTCACAAGGGTGTGAATGGAGGGGGCTTGCAAGGCCGCCGACACGTGGGGGGGCCCCCGGTTTAAACTCTAGTCCTGGGCCCCATGAAATCTGTCAGTGGCCCTGTGTGTATAGGAGGTAAGGCCTCTTCTGGGGGGGGTGGAGGATGGCGCGGCTCCAGCCTCAGTGGTTTTCAAACGGGGTTGCACCTCAGAGGTTTCGCGGCCGGCAGGGGGGGAGAGTCTCCCATGCTGTCCCAAGCCCGGCGGAATAGGACAGCAGGGACCCCTGCTGTGCTAATCTGATGGGCCATTAGTCTGGCCGCAGAATCTCACAGAAATGTTGAGGCATTTACTGTGAGATGCCTTAGTTTTTACCCAGGCAAGTGATCGGAAACTGGTGGCTGGATCTGTATGTCTTTTTCCAACCTACTATTTAACTATTTAACAAGGACTAATTGTAGTAAAGTATAAATTTAATACAATAAATAAACAGTTATGTCAAACACAAATGTTATTAGTTCTTATTAGGAATATATTCAATTTTTTAGTGGGGCGGAGCTAGGAGCAGAGCTAGGTGGTGAGTAGCTTTTTTTGGTTGGCTGAGTAGCTTTTTGGGTATTTTGTCAAGTCCTGAATATATATATATATATATATATAAGTGTAAATACAATTGTATGCTCATCTGCATGTCTTAGGCAGGTCTGCAACCCCGCCTTTCACCATTATCACCTAGCATACAGCACTTCCACTGCAGCAAGGGATTCTGGGAAATGACATGCAAATGAGCACACAGTGCCACTTTTTGCTTCAAAAACCATTTTTAACATGGTTCCCTATAGGCTTAAGCTTGCTGCATGGTCACAGCTTTGAGCACAGCCAAGGTTAAGGTGCATAGCCAGAAAACCCACCCACAGACAGCTGTTTCGACCTTAATGGGTCTCATCAGTGTGGGGTTGATTAACTGGCTATATATATATATATATATATATATATATATATATATGTATTTGCAAACATTCCCCATTCTTCTTTAGAGTTTATTTAACCCTTCCAGTGCCCGAGTGTGGTGCCACCTCCGCAGCCACGGACCCTTCGGCACTTCCGCATCCCATGAACGCTCTTCGGAGCGATGACATGATGGGGCTTCTGTTCCAGCCGTCAGCCGGATGTGACAGGGAGGGGGCAGGCCTTCAGTGTGGTACGGGATCGCGTACAGCCCCTAAAAAACAAGCAGAGGCCAATGACATATGTTGTACATCAAAAAGGGTCCCTGGTGTGCCACTTTTCTCGACGTAGACGTACATTAGTAGGGCCCTGAAGGGGTTAATGAGCACAGTTTAGATGATGGATAGTGTTGAATAGTTTGTAACAGGAACAGTCAGCCGCGTCTCCATAGACTTGACTAATGTAAAGCCTGATTAGACTTGCATACTATTATTACAGTATTCTACGGCCTCTCATCCACATTGATATATTATTATTATTATTATTATTATTTTGGATTATTGTACTTTTGCCTTTTCATTTCATTCAAAAAATGGTAATTGAACTGTAACTTCTGGGATTTGCGACCATATTATCGCATCCGTTGTCCTCCACTTGCATTTCGATCATGCGCACTGCTTCCTTATCATTCCCTATAAAAGGGACATACTTCAATAGGGCCTCTGGCATACAGGCAGGTATATATACTGTAGGGTAGCGAAAAGGTGCAATATTTATCTACAGTGATAAAGCAAAATACTTCCAAGTTGCAAATCATGCTGGAAATGTATAGATTTTACTATGACATTTTCAAGGTTATTTTTTTAAGAGCTATTTATTTTAACAAAACACAAATTAAGAGTACTCGTATACAAACAAACATCACGACTTGAGCAGCATAGACGCAGTTTAAACACAACGCTGAAATATAATAGTCAAAAGCTTTCTTCAAAGGGAATAATAATACATATGCAGATTCATTTTTGTCAGGGAATGTGCATATTCTTATTTTTAATGATGGCCTATCCTTTGAGTAAAACGGGTATCAACGTTTCTAATAAGTATCAATGTTATTACAAAACATTTCAGAAAAACTTTCTGGTTTATGATGTGCTTTGGAGTATTTTATACTGGTTTAGTCATGTGAATCCAAATTGTCAGATGGGATTATGGGACATATATTCTTATGTGTCCATGAAATGTCTGTGAATTGACTGTTTAACCCTATTCTTTTAATGTAACCATGTATTTTTATAACTCTATGCCCAGGACATACTGGAAAACGAGAGGTAACTTTCAATGTATTACAGTACTTCCTGGTAAAACATTTTTATAAATAAATAAATAAAATATTTACTGAGCAGGGTTACTCCATAAAGACTCCATAAGACACCTTATTGTGTGAATTGGCTGGAAGTTGTCTTATGGAGTAACACTGCTTAATAAATATGGCCCTTAATGCTGTAGCTAAAGTAAATACATAGGACGCGCTATGTTTCCCTTGGGTATCTCCTTATTTGGAATGTTTTGCCCTGCCAGTGTGATACTGACTGTTCATAACCCAACTCTCCTAAGCTCTTTGTATTCTGAAATGTAAATTGATACGACTAAAAAATAAAATCTTTGTCTTCTTTCCTAGCTAGACGCCAGCGTTTAGCTGTGAAATTGTTATTTGCAGTTAAACAGTTCTTTGCAGAATGCATAAGTCTATCAAGTTACTTTTTGTCAGTGAACGCTTTGGTGAGTTGTTATTGGAACAATATGAGAGAGGGCAGAATAAGACACTTGACAATTCCAATGATGGAATGCACCATTTTGTGGTGTGTCAAATAGTCCACTGGCTGGGAGAAAGAGACAAGCTATGTCCTAACACAGCACCGCCTCCCAGTGGCTGTTTAAAAAAATACATGTAGTGCCAGATATACAGAATACGAATTAAATGTGCTCATGGTATTAAACCATTCTGATCACCAATTCATGAGGTTTCACTAATAATTGTCATTTCTAAGTACTGTTTGATCCATAACAATATACTATTTCGGTTTATATTGCAGTTCAGTAGATATCTGTGGTTCCGCACTCAATTTCCTACAACACAACTATGCTTCTTGTGTACATAATGCGCGTGGGTCATAAGGTGACTTGAACCAGGGTCTTAAATACTATGGCGAGGTCTTAATATACTTTTGGTATAAACTGCATAACAAAATAATGGAGTTTGTAGGATTGAAACTACTAATTGCTTGGGGGCTTAAATAATTGGTGTATATTATGTTTTTTTTTTTAAATAACTATGTATACAAATGTGAAATTACTTTTGTCTTACGCAATCTAATTTCTGTTCATCGTGTGTTTCTAAGTTGAGGAACAGTAATCTTTTGGCTCGCCGCCGAGGGGTCCCAGAATGCATTCTTCTTGTAACACAACGCATCACAAAATATCCAGTGCTTGTGGAAAGGATTTTACAGTATACAACAGGTTAGTGACACACCAACCCATCTAAAGCAAGATTCGTTATATGGTCATAAGCACCCACAGAAGCTCATTTATACTATTTTATCTGTTAATAACATTTGTATAGCTTCTCATAAGGGCTTTTATTTGCTATTCCACTGGGAAGGTTGATGTAGGGGTGCTGTATATAACTGGCTTGTTGTAACATTCACCACATATTGCAGTATGTCACAGATTCTGTGCATGTTTCTGTGGATAGGCGCGGATTGTATAGAACACTATACTAAGCCATACTACCCGTCTAAAACAATAGTTCAGATCACATATTTAATCTCATCACTGTCTGAGGAGTTTATAGTGCATTGCTAAGCCATGGGGTCCAAGCTTATTTATAAAATGTTTTACCAGGAAGTAATACATTGAGAGTTACCTCTCGTTTTCAAGTATGTCATGGGAACAGAGTTATGATGAATAATACATGGTTACAAATACATAGTTACATTAAGTGAACAGGGTTATACATTATATACAATACATTGCATGAACAGTTAGAGATAATATATGTTACAGCGTATGTAAGCATTACAGATCAGATTAAAATGTGAGACAGCTTTAGTTTTGAAAGAACTTAGACTGGTGGCGGCTGTGTCTAGTTTTGGGGTGCAAGGTGAGAGAAGGAGGAACGGCCCGATACTTTTTTGAACCTAGGGACCATGTACAGTCTTTTGGAGTCAGATCTCAGATGATAAGTGCTGCATGTGGTAGGGGTGAGGAGCTTGTTCAGGTACACGGGTAGCTTGCCCAGAAAGTATTTGAAGGCAAACCAGGAAAGATGAACTTTACGCCTAGACTCAAGTGATGACCAATCTAGTTCTTTGAGCATTTCTCGGTGAAGCTTATCAATAACTGAACAGTTTAAGCTACAACTTTAACTACAACTTTGAGTTGTAATAGTATAGAAGATTGTTTATCATGCGTCTATGTTTTATATGCTGAGGAATATGACAATTTAACGCTGCTATTCTCTTACACGTAGAAGGAGCCGAGGAACACAAGGACCTTTGCAGAGCCCTGTGTTTAATTAAGGACATGATTGCTGCAGTGGATTTAAGAGTCAGTGAGTTTGAGAAGGAAGAAAAACTACTAGAGATCTTAAATAAGATTGAAAATAAAACCTGCAGCAAGATGAAAAATGGTCACACATTTCGGAAGCAGGATCTGATAAGCAAAGAGCGAGTATTGCTCCATGATGGTTTGGTGTACTGGAAAACGGCTACCGGGCGTCTTAAAGGTATTCTATTTTATTAACATTCAAATAAAAATGCTTCTTTACTGTGTTATATTGCCAAGCTAATTTCATAAACATCTTTCAAACACCACTGCCAACCCCATCAATATCAATAAAGTCTCCCATAGCGTTACACTGTCCTATGTTTTTTGAATAAGGTCTTTGCATAACTGAGTCCTTGACTTTACGTAGCTCTCGGAACCTTTTTTGTAAAAGCACTTGTAGAATTACACATTTGTGACTTGTGTATATATTATGCACCTCTCTGAACAAATGTATATATATTTTTCATTTATTTCATGTTGAAGTGTGTGTGTTTTTATACCTATTTCCATATATAGTTTTGGGTAGCAGTGAATGTCCATTTTTTGGAAACAGTGCAGCCTATATGCATCTGTTCTGCTTTATACTTGCTTTAAAAAACAAAACAAAAAAAACAAACATTTGTATACTTTTTTCTGTCTTTGGGGTGTGAACACACATTCTCTAGTGCAGTGGGTTCCAACCTTTTTTTTGTTAAGGAACCCTATGTGAAATTTTGAGAAACCTCAACCCTCTCCAACAGCGTGTCTGAGATCAGATGCATTGTAAGGAACCCCAACTCTCTCTAACAGCGCGTCTGAGATCAGATGCTTTGTAAGGAACCCCAACTCTCTCTAATAGTGCGTCTGAGATCAGATGCATTATAAGGAACCCCAACCCTCTCTAATAGCGTGTTTGAGATCAGCCTCATTGTAAATTCTTCTGTTTTTGGTACAAAATGTTCCTAGGAACCCTGGTTGAAAAACACTGGGTTAGTGTTGAGTAAGTAAAGTGGTGAGCACACTAGACAGTGTGCTCAAAGAAAAATAGAGGGTTGTGCATGATATAATGATGCAATCTGTTGCACCTTATTAGACCTAAACTTAGTATCTACTATGGTGTTTAGATAACTCATTATTCATAGGTGCATTACTGAGTTTTGCCTCTGTTCTTTGTTGGTTATTCCCATCAACACCTAGTTTAACCATTAAATCCCTATCACTTGACAAGTATTACACTGTGTCTGAGTGTTTATTAAGAAGGGATTACTGGCATTTCGTCTCATTATTGTTAGTTTGATTTTTTTAATTACTGTTACACTCACAGTCGGTAATATATGTTTTAAGTTATACTATTAAAAGTTATATCCTAATTGTCAGTGGTGTGCATTTAAGTGATTTTTTCTTTGAGCACACGGTCTAGTGAGCTCACCACTTAACTGATTCACTTTCAGTTCACAGTTTGCACCCACTCATAATTATCGATTATGTCATGTGTTAATTGGTATGGCCTTTAGTTGATCACTCCCTACCACCACTCCCTTTTCCTAGTGCTTGAGTTACCACCATGTATATTAATGTTGCTTTCAATTTGATAAAAAATAAAATCTTGAATGTCTGGTTTTTGTTATATGGACATGGTTAGGTTTAGTGTAAGTTGTTGGTGACAGAGCTGTTGGTGACAGAGAGCAGAGTATGGCAGAAGGAGATGCAGTAATTACCAAACAGAACCTCCAGAACATGTTGAAAGAAATGTAAGTGGGTTTTCAGTCAGCGCTGGATAGAGCATTAAAGGAATTTAAAGCAGAAGTTTTTTTATTAGCTAAAAGAACTACGGAGCTTGGAAATAAAATGGAAATTTATCTCCAAAATCAGGTAAATACTGACGACACAGTCCTGCGTTTTAGTGAAGAGATAAGAGCTAGGAGGGATGGTATAGACCTAGAGAACAGGGAGCAAAGGTGGTAAACCACAGTGTCAGACAGGTCTCCCTCCGTTATCCCGAGGAATCAGCGTCTTTTCTATTTACACTGGATCTGACCCCTAGCGAAGGTACGGGTCAGCACCGAAGACCCCGAGAAGATAACACAGATGACGATCGATCGGGGGAGGGTGCGGTTGCCCAAAGATTCAAGACTGACAATGGTTTTGACGGTCTCTCGGCAAGTCTGTGGCCATCTTCTTGAACGGTGGCTCGGCAACCATCGGCAACTCAGGGAAAGAATCCCGGATGTGCAGCTACATTTGTTTCCTCATTTGTTTCCGCTCTCCTACCAGTCTCCCTCTATACTTTTTCCAATTTATTACAGGGAGAGAAGAAAAAAGAAAAAATAGTGCACTGAAAAGGAGTCAGGTGGTGGAAAAGTATCTATTTATTCAGTAACACTCAAAAACATGACCCCAATAGGGTGAGACAAAAACTCCTACGCGTTTCAGACCATAAGGGTCCTTTATCAAGGAGTATGGGGGGGTAGGGGCAAGGGGTCCCTTTTTACACACCATGTAACTCACAAATAACCAATCACAACTTTCAAAATTGGCCCCAAAATCGGCCCTGCGTGTCATGTCCATAAGGAACTGGATCGCGCATGCTCGGGCAGCACCTCCTCGCAGACGCCAGATCGCGCTGTGTAACCCGGCAAGGCTAGCATGGTGACGACTGGGTGGTGGGAGGAGGGAGTCTCCACCCCCAGGGGAGGGCCTAGGCGCGCCTATGTGGCCAAGTGAAAGCACAACAGCCTAACAGAGACCAGGCTGCTGTGCTCATCTATCCAGCCCAATCGGCAAAGCAACCAGAGGACCAACTCCACAACGGGGCGCACCCCCCCCCCCTAAAAACACAAACCCACATATAAATCCCAACAGGATTAATAAAAAAAGGCCACTATGTAAATGAAACATACATAAAGGGGAACTACCCCCAAAACGGAATACAATAACTATAGCATAATATATGCTCATAAACCGCTTAGCCAAGGTCCCATTGCCCCATCCCTCCAAAACAGACAACTACAATTTTATATAACATAAGCAAACATACATCGGTCCGTTAACATCTCCTAGCACCTAGAAAACACATCATATTTATGGAGGAAAACGGACCTAATAATGACACAAACAAGTTAAAAAACAAAGTGGAATATATAAAACTATATAATTATTCCACTCTTATTCATAAATCACCCATATGGGGTAAATAGCAGGAAAAATAGGCATGATTACAAATATATCTTGGATTATATCTCAAGATCTATTAATGATAATAAAATAAACTAGCAGGTGTTCAGAACATTTTTTCAAAACATTTTTTCAAAGCATGTAACTGATAAGAAACATATATGAATATGTATAACCCAAGAGGAAAAAGGGGGGGGGTGAGAGGGGAACAGGGGGGGGACACAACAAAATAAGAAAGTGAGGGAAGGAGGGGGAGTAAGGGGAAAAAAGGAAGAGAGGGAGAGGAAAATGGAAGGGGGGGGGGTGTGGGGAGGGGAAAGAAGAGGGAGGGGGGTGGAGGGGGAAAGGGAAAGGGGGGAAGGAAAAAGGGGACGGAAGGAAAAAAAAAGAAATCCTCTTACGGATAATTGCAACTCATATCACATTTATTCGGCATACATATTGGGGATTAAGAATCAAAAAAGGCCCCCACCTTTGGATTTGTAGACCCACATTTTGTACAACAGTGGATTACCACATTGGACCAATGTTCGTTCAAATTAATAGAGCTGATTATTGAACAAAAAGCTAAAGAAAGAAAGGGGTTAAAATTCAAGTTAAAGAACTACAGACCCAGTTACAACAATTTCAAGATCTAGACGGTTTCAGAGGCTATGATAAGATACTATCTGATACCGTCAAAAAGGTAGAAAAGGACATTATGGCTAAAAAACAAACTAAGTATGACAGAAATCGTACCGATTATGAAAGAAAACAAATCTACAGTTGGCAGAGAATCACCCCTAGCAGGGAACGTCCGTTTCAGGCCCCCTCAAAAAATGGTGAAAGAGAAAAAACAATGCGATCCACACCTCGTAAATCAATATTGAAAACTAGGGGCAGTGATTTACCTAGTGGGGACTGATATTTCGGACGTAGAGACTCTGTCCCACACTGTGTCTTTCTCCCAAACAGATAGATCTGGGTATAAGTCATTCATTACCTCTGATACAGCAGGCCAACGAGCAGCAGAGACAAGGACCTCGAGATCTTACCATGATGGGCCGTCAGATAATCAGCAATTTTCTAATCAACAACAACAACAAAAAAACTTCCCTCTTTTTAAAAAACAAAACAAAAAGAACCCAAAGAGGGAAAAAGAAGAGAGGGTTACAAAAGGCCAACCAAGAGGAAGAAGCCGTAACTGAGGAGTCTACGAATGTTATCAATATTTCAGGTTACGAAATATCCCCCTCAGAACTCTCGCTTTGGGGGAAAGGACTGAAATATGCTCCAACAATGGAGTTTGATTTATTTAATACTGCCATAGATGTATATAAATTCGTACGCAAATTAACACTAAAATCCTTTTTTCAGAAACTTGCTTTATCAACTGAGGCAGATCGAAGAAATGATAATTACACTGTTCCCTCACTATTGAGTGAAGAACCTAATTTTTCCATTACTGAGCCTTCCCTGGGGGAGAATGATGAAGTTGATGAAAGGGGTCAAGATGGGACCTTTAGAGAGGCATATTTTTTTCAGGATATTAGTGATCTCAATGAATTATGGGAGGAATTGGGAGATCAGCCCTCTGGGGTTGATATCCCAGAATTCAGTACCTGGAAATCTAACCCCAAAAGAGGGTCAATCTTTTACCCCCAGTTTGTTAAAAGTCCTTACCTAACGACTTTTGAAAATCTGGTGATCAGAGATCTGCGGATGTTGGCAGAAGGGTTCTCATTTTCACAGGAGGTTGAGAACAATTTAAGTCAGAGTGAAAGACAAGCTATGTATTCATTACAAAAAAACTCTTTGATTGTAATAAAAAATGCGGATAAAGGTTGGGGCGGTGGTGGTTCAGAGTAGGGCTAGATACCTCAAGGAAGCCTACCGCCAACTTGGGGATGCTACAACCTACTCTGAGCTACCAGGTGACCCTACTGACACCTTTTTAAAATCATTTAAAGATCTGATTGAGTTAGGACAAATCACCAATGTCCTTAGTAAAGACGAAATTGTGTTCTTATGGAACCCACATCCTAGAATTCCAGTGTTCTACCATCTCCCAAAGATCCATAAGACATTGGTCGACCCTCTGGGGAGACCAATTGTCTCCTCTATTGGATCTTTGGGAGATGGACTTTCTAAATACATTGATATATATCTGCAACCATTTGCAAGGGGTCTCCCCTCATTTCTGCTGGACTCGGGGGATTTAATTACTCAATTGAAGGGGGTCAGGTGGGGCCCACAATCATTGTGGGTCACCCTTGACGTTACTTCTTTATATTCGGTCATTAAACACGACCAAGAATTGGCAGCTGTTCGCCACTTTTTGGAAGGTCCAGATAATAATTTGTTTCATACCATTTTTATATTAGATTCGATTCATTTTTTACTCACAATTATTTTTTGTTTGATCACAAATTTTATTTACAGCGGCAGGGGACAGCCATGGGCACAAGTTTTGCACCCACGTATGCTAATTTATTTATGGGGTGGTGGGAGTCAGTTTATTTTTAGTAGCACTAATCCGTTAAGAAAACATATCACATTCTACAAACATTATATTGACGACTTGGTTATGATTTGGGAAGGTGATTTATCCACTTATTTTTTTATTTCATTAATCAAAATCCTAATAATTTAATATTCACTTTTGACTTTAACTGGCACCACATACATTATTTGGACCTTTACTCTTTATTGATATTAACAGAGACATCCAAACGGATGTCTACAGAAAACCCAATTCTAGAAATATGTTGCTCAGGGCGGACAGCTGCCATCCTAAAGCGGTCATCAAAGGTATCCCCAAAATCCAATTCCTCAGACTGAGGAGGAACTGCTCTACTGTAGAGGGTTTTGTCCGTCAGTCTGGGGAGTTGGCCAGGCGTTTTCAGCAGAGAGGTTATTATGGTCCTGAGTTACAGCAAACACTAGAGGAAGTAAGAACACTGGACAGACAGTCCCTACTTCCTACGTTGGGATATACACCTTCGAAGGGACAATTTATAGGGCAAAAAAATGTGCGCCCAAAAGTTAATACTAAAGAGAAAACTTTGGGTAAGGATAACAGACAGACTTAATTCATGATGATACACCTTTAATGATCACACAATATAATAAATGTAGTAGACAAGTACAACAAATTATACATAAACATTGGGACATTTTAAAAATGGACCATAGTTTAGACAAATGTGTTAAACAAGGGCCTCGTTTTGTATATAGAAAGGCTAAAACCATTGCTTCTTATGTCTCCCCCAGTTATGTAGCCTCCCGTATGGTGAGAATTTCTAATACATTTTGTACAAAGGGTTCCTTTAGATGTGGAAGTTGTGGCATATGTCGCTATATGCTACCTTCTTCCCAATTCTCAGGTTCCCAATCAACTAAGTCATTCCCTATTACTTCCTTTATTAACTGCAACACACAATATGTTATATATCTGTTAACATGTCGTTGTGGGGCAAATTATGTAGGAAGAACAACACAAGCTTTGAAAGTCAGGATCATGGAACACCTTAGATTGATCAAAAAACAGGATTGTTCTCACCCGGTGTCCAAACACTTTACGGAGTGTAGGGAAGGGGGGACCAAAGCATTGACGATTAAAGGTATTGAGAGAGTGTTCTCACAGGAGAGGGGAGGAGACAGGCTCAATTTGTTGGACCGCAGGGAACCTTATTGGATTTTTATGCTTAAGACATGGGCTCCCTGCGGTCTTAACATTGAATGGAATTTCAGTCATTTTTTGAAACAGTAAGTCTCTAGATAAGGTGTTTTATAATAAGAATATAAGGGATATAGTTGTTTTTTCAGTTTCTATCTTCTATGGTTGTCATCATTGGTTATTTATATATATTCTGATATGCGTCTTGGTCGTAGGATAGTGCTTTTGTTGTGAAGGAGGGGAGAAACAGTGTTTCACAACCCAATATGTATGTCGAATAAATGTGATATGAATTTCAATTATCCATAAGAGGATTTTTTTTCCGTCCCCTTTTTCCTTCCCCCCTTTTACTTTCCCCCTTCCCCCTCCCTCTTCCTTCCCCTCCCTTCCCCTCCCCACAACCCTCTCCCCCCCTTCCTTCCCCTCCCCACAACCCCCTCCCTTCCCTTTTCCTCTCCCTTCCCTTTTCCTCTCCCTCTCTTCCTTTTTTCCCCTTACTCCCCCTCCTTCCCTCACTTTCTTATTTTGTTGTGTACCCCCCCCCCCCGTTCCCCCCTCCCCCCCCTTTTTCCTCTTGGGTTATACATATTCATATATGTTTCTTATCAGTTACATGCTTTGAAAAAATGTTTTGAAAAAATGTTCTGAACACCTGCTAGTTTATTTTATTATCATTAATAGATCTTGAGATATAATCCAAGATATATTTGTAATCATGCCTATTTTTCCTGCTATTTACCCCATATGGGTGATTTATGAATAAGAGTGGAATAATTATATAGTTTTATATATTCCACTTTATGTTTTTTAACTTGTTTGTGTCATTATTAGGTCCGTTTTCCTCCATAAATATGATGTGTTTTCTTAGGTGCTAGGAGATGTTAACGGACCGATGTATGTTTGCTTATGTTATATAAAATTGTAGTTGTCTGTTTTGGAGGGATGGGGCAATGGGACCTTGGCTAAGCGGTTTATGAGCATATATTATGCTATAGTTATTGTATTCCGTTTTGGGGGTAGTTCCCCTTTATGTATGTTTCATTTACATAGTGGCCATTTTTTATTAATCCTGTTGGGATTTATATGTGGGTTTGTGTTTTTAGGGGGGGGGTGCGCTCCGTTGTGGAGTTGGTCCTCTGGTTGCTTTGCCGATTGGGCTGGATAGATGAGCACAGCAGCCTGGTCTCTGTTAGGCTCTTGTGCTTTCACTTGGCCACATAGGTGCGCCTAGGCCCTCCCCTGGGGGTGGAGACTCCCTCCTCCCACCATCCAGTCATCACCATGCTAGCCTTGCCGGGTTAGACAGCGCGATCTGGCATCTGCGAGGAGGTGCTGCCCGAGCATGCGCGATCCAGTTCCTTATGGACGTGACACGCAGGGCTGACATGCATAACGTCAGACTGGCGCACGGACGATTTTGTTGCCAATTTTGAAAGTTGTGATTGGTTATTTGTGAGTTACATGGTGTATAAAAAGGGACCCCTTGCTCCTACCCCCACATACTTCTTGATAAAGGACCCTTATGGTCCGAAACGCGTAGGAGTTTTTGTCTCACCGAATTGGGGTCATGTTTTTTGAGTGTTACTGAATAAATAGATTTTTATACTTTTCCACCACCTGACTCCCTGGCAGTGCACTGTTTTTGCTTTTTTCTTCTCTCGCTGAACTACTCCTTACAGACTGCACGCCATTTGGATGTACCAAGCAGGACTTTTAAGGACAGATGGAGTGGGTAAGATTTATTTCATTATTTAATTGTGATCTCTATAGATGAGTACTATCGATTACACCGTGAGGTCTCCACTGAGGTCACTTTAGGGTACTTTTTAACATTCCTATTTGTCACCTTCAGGAGACTCACACATCACAGTTCATCTTTATACCCACTCTGTCATTTATTCTGCCCGTCAGTCCTGCTCAATTATTATGGACATTTATGTTTGAGGTTCCACCATCTCTGGAGCACCCATTTCACCATATACCAATTTATTACACTCTGCACTCTTCCCCGAGGCATTTAAATTAAATGCCGGGGGATCGCGTGAGGCCTCTGCAACTCACTTACCATGATTCTGGAGATTTGCTGTGGCTATCGCCATGGCAACGCGGCATCAAATGACGCTGCGGTGTCATGCGGAGGGACGTCACACGTCAGTCTCCATGGCAATGGGGCCACGTGACCCCGCGGCGTCATTTGATGCTGCCTAACAAGTGGAGGGGGGTGCGAGACTGAGGAGGAGCAGACATGGGGGTGCCGCTAAAAAAGTTTGCGCTCCCCTGGTTTGGAGTCGGCTGCCTGCTTTTCAGGTGCAGGTTTGCTAAAGCTGATCGGACGAAACCGGTGAATACACGGAGTGAGAATCCCAGCGATGGATGAGAGGGCCTTGGCACAAAGATTTAGAAGAACTGTTTTTTCTGTTGCTTGGTTATAGACGCAAAGGACATTAAGCCTCAACGAGAAACCAAGAGCAATTTACTACTCGAAAATTTTAATGCTAAAAGATATTGAACATTTAAAGATAAAATGTGAATCCGGGGTTTTATACTTTTATATCTTTATATTTCTATCCAGGATGTCTATCCCTATAAGTATATATTAACATGAAAAGTTTTATATGTTTATGTGTCTTCTTTTGTCACATGTTAGGAAGGCAGTGCTCTGAGAATGAAGTTACACAGGGTCAGCACCTTTTGGTCCAAAAGCAAGTGTGAGGGTTTTTTGTGATCAAGTGAAAATGTCCCATCTCTGCCCATGCATCTGCAGGAAAATGGTTGGGGATGCCTTGACATCTGTCTCATCTGTAGTCTCTTGAAAACAAGAGATAACACCCATGGAGGTTGCGGATTCAGCATGAGAATGTCTTTTATGAAGAACGTACAAAACTAAAAAGGGCTAATGTATGGAAATAACCATTTGATGAGATTATATGATTGGGAGTGCTATTTAAATATGTTGTGATTGCTAAGGATGAAGAATAAAGCATATGTCAAAATGGCAGGTTACAGAAGTGCAATTTTTCTATAGCTTGACTGTCTGGCTGAGTGACCGTTTCATTTCATTTTAGTAAGGTTACTTAAAGGTCTTAAAATATGAATTTGTGTTGTAAATGGTTTCCGTATGTCAAACATTATAATTGAATTTGTAGGAATAATTTTTAGACTGAAAAACAAACCATATCATCCTTTTTTTTTTATATAGATATTCAAGCACTTCTTTTAACTGATGTGTTGCTGTTTCTTCAAGAAAAGGATCAAAAATATGTTTTTGCTGCTGTGGTAAGTTTTTAAAGCAATACTGCATGTTCTGAACTCCTACTTCTAGAATGAATATGCTTTTTTCACTGAACTCAAGGGACTGAACTGGTTGAGTAAGCACTTAAAAAAGTCTGAGAAGGTGCCGGGGCTTCTACAACAGTGCAGAACCCAGTGAATTAGTGTTTCCACATGGTTGTAACAAATCATCACTGTTGCACTTTATTGCATACGCGCTGTAAGAGATGTGTGCAGAGGTACATTTAATGGAGACTGATTAGGGTGAAATTAAATCCTGGCTTTGTTGAGCCTGTTCCTTTAACAAGGCAAACACACACAAAAAGAAACAAAATAAAGGCCTACTCCACTTTGGAGAATAACAAAACATTTACTCTAGCCTTTTCTAACTGGATGGCTAGCTAAGCTAAGCTGGTTACTACCCCAAACATGTATTCATACAACTGTCCAACAAGAAAGTCTCTTATCTGTTTCTGTTGCTGTAGTGAAAGTTACAACAAAAAAGAAAAAAATATGAAGCGCAGACAGTGGGGGTTGTGATTAAACTAATGTACTTTAATAAAAGAACTTGTCCCAAGAAAACATCCTCTGGGACAACAATAATATCAATATATAAATGATAATAAAATAAAATAATTATATATAATGCTGGTTGAAAAGATATGCGGTAACACTTGATCAGTCTACAGGGGATTGAAAACGGGAATTGCCCGATGTGAAAGTCTTAGTCCTGTAGGTAGTGCACTGCCCGGGCAGGTATTAGTGAAGAGGGGTACCCCAGGGTTGAGACAATGTTGGAAAAGCTCACCCTTTGAATCTTGTAGATCCTTGATGGTCCTGTTTTCCCTCAGAGCACGAAAAAACTGCTCCGGTGCACACAGCTTGAATGTGCTGCACCTCGCGATACCACGCAGCCCTCCGGGTGTCCAGGTCTGATGTCACTTCCGGCTGTGACGCACAGACCCTTCCCGGTAGTCTCTGGGCTCCGTCTTTCAGCGCTACTTCTCCTGATGGTTGTAAATGACCATACGGACAGCGCAGCGGGTGGTATTAACCGCTTCTCTCAAACGCACTCAATAGCAAGCAAACACTCTATTTGCTCCTCCTCCTACGCGTTTCACCAAAAGGCTTCGTCAGGGATAAAGTCACACCATGCTCCTTCATAATTTATAGCTCAGTTGATTGCAATCGTTTAAATGCCCAATTAATGGCTCATTGATTTTGAACTTAAATTCACATAGGTACCACTAATGGTACAGAATGGTGCAAACAGTAAATATGGCTGGCTCATGTCACATCATAAAAACAAAAAATAAAAAAAAACACAAAAAAAGAACACACACAAAGTTTATAAACAATACTTAACAACTTATAAGTGCATATAAGTGTATTTAAAATAAGCATTTGGATTGAATTGATATTAAAATTGATATTTGACAATTAATAGTACAATAAAATGAACTGAATATATTCCTTAATAATTTAAATAATAATGGTCACTGTTGGACACCAACATTCAATGGTAAATAAATATTGGTTTCTCTTATAATATACATTTTCCATTATATAGTTTAAATTTGTTATTAATTTTCAGTGTTCAGGTTTATATATTGGCTGGATTGTTACAACACATTGAAGGTTCAAAATAAATAGACAGAGAAATAATACATAGGTTATATTTCTACATAGATTAAATGAAATGAATCATTCTGGAACTGTTATATATATAGTCTATTATTCTTAAAAATACATAATTGAAGGTTCATACTACAAATTTTATCGAATAGAATGATTACACACATAGATACAATAAATCAATACATAGTCTTTATGACAAAAAATTTTAATAATTATTTTATGTTTAAAAATATATATTTGATATAAAATTTATAAAAAATAATAAAATAAAATATAAAAGTGGTGTCAGCTCTATTATTTTTCACCTCTATTATTTTTCACCTTTTATTTATATTATTAATTCATTATTTTTATTATTATTTTTATTTTTTATATTTAATTTTTAATCTCTAATCTTATTTTTAATCTTTAAACTTTCTTGTCATATATAGGCTTTGGTTGACAGACATCAAACTAGTGGAAAGCTAAAAGATCCAGTTCTTCGTTCAGACCTACTGGACTCATCGTTTGTAATTTAAATATCCAGTAGGTCTCCTGTTTCCTAAGTTTTAGACGTCTGTCACCCCTTAGAGTTGTATGGCTGATGTGTTCAATGCCCACAATCGATAAACCTCCTACATCTTTGTTGTGGACCGTTAAAAAATGGCGAGAGACCCCATGTCCAAGAAAACCCCTTAGAATGTTCCTCCTATGCTCAGTGAAACGTTCCTTTAGGCTTCTCTTCGTCCGGCCTATATAGTAAAGGCCGCAGGGACAACTTAGCAGATAGACAACGTATGTTGTATTACAGTTAATAAACTGTTTTATTTTGAATTTCTCTCCCGTGACATTTGATGTATATTCAGTACACTTATTTTTAATGTGTTTGCAGGTTAGACAATTTGTACGCCCACACTTATAGCAGCCACTTGGGCATGATGGTAACCACGTTGTTTGTTCAGAGGATGTTTTCTTGGGACAAGTTCTTTTATTAAAGTACATTAGTTTAATCACAACCCCCACTGTCTGCGCTTCATATTTTTTTCTTTTTTGTTGTAACGGTCATACTAGGGACGGGGGGTTCCCTTTTATTAGAAGCTGCACTCACCACCGGGTTGTGATTATTTTACTTTGATTATTTTACTTTCACCTATCTTTACCTTCAGTATTAGCAAACACTCACTTGCACCGGACTGGTTCATGTCACATGACCTTTTTTAGTTTTTTGTTTTTTGCTTTTTTATTTTTGCTCCATTGCCGATATTCAAACTTAAAACCCATTCGGCGCTTTTATATTTTTTTGTTTTTTCTTGTTGTTAATTCCACACCTCAAGAGCTGCCTTATGGGTTGCTAATTTTGAATATTTGGTTCTTTGTTCCAATTGGAACATTATATATTTGTTTTTATAACTGTGATTGTTTAAAGTATTTTTGTATATAAATTTATCTGCCAAGATCCCATTGACCAATGGCAAGCTTCAGAACAGGAAGCGATAGATTGAATAGGAGGAATAGACATCTCATTGGCGAAAAACGCATCAATACAACAACAATTGTAGAAGAAGATGTGTGTGATCTCTCGTCTGAGTTTGTCAGATTAGAGAACCTCCTGAAACTGGAGGCTCGCCATTGGTGGGATGTATATTTCCTCAAAAAATATTTACAAGAAGGTAGGGCTCCAAGAGGCCTAAGGCTTCTAAAAGATCCTACATTTGAAGACCAAGATTTTACAAAATCTTGGAATGAAATTTTGGATGTTAGTACCTTTGCACTGATGAGATTACTCATTACATATAGGGAAAAGGTTTTGGAAAATTTAGCTGAGGAAATAGACCAACTTCAGAGTGAATTAAAATTGTTTAGTGATACAATGGAATTTAATGATTTATCTGAAAGTACAGATCTGACACTTGAGAGATTTGAGGAAGAATTAATATCATCTAAAAATAAAAAATTTGAAAGAGATTATATAGATTATTCCACAAACAAACAAAGGAATTGGGCAAAGAAATATGAGAAAAATGAGAAATTTAGACCCAAGAATAAGAATCCTAATCAGACTCGGGCTAGGTCATATCAAACATCCTATGAAAGTGTCAATCTCGTTACTGGAGGATCACAAAAAAAAACCCCTGATTCAGGGAGGAAGTTTGTTGTCCCACAAAAATCTAAAATCAAGGAAAATGAGAAACCCAACCATAGACCCTCAAATATGAATTCGGGAGTACCCAATAGGGGAGGTTACTCAACGCCTAAAGATTTAGGCCATGATTCATTTAGACCAGCATCAGATACATTTAGAATTAACGAGGTCTCACACATTGAAGGGAATCTAGGAGCAAGACCTAAGACAAGGTCAGGTTTCCTAGAAAGTTTCAGGAATACGCCTAGTGGGTCTTTTTTAGAGAAAGGAAGGAGCGGAAAGAACCTAGAGCATCAAAAGCTAAAACAGAAAAAAGATCCAGATTTAAAAGAAGCTCGGGAGAAAGAGATGCTACTTCTAGAAAAGAGAAAAAAACAACTAGTACAGACACAGAAAGACCTGAAAAAACTAGAAAAAGAGGTAGCAGAGGGGGCAAGGAGGTTCAAAGAAAGAGACAATATAAAATAGCCAGGGAATCTAAGAAGGGAAGTATTTTCAATTTGTCCAGCTTTCCACTCACTTTAGATCAGAATAGAGTACTAGAGAAAGGCCTCTCTTTTGCCCCAACTAGTAGACCAAATTTATTCGATCTATTCATCGACCTACATAGATTTACAAGAAAGCTAACATTGAAACGCCATTTTTTAAAGAATGGTACTAAGAATGTCCCTATATATGACAGTTCTATGCAGAATAAAGAAAAAGAATGTTTAGCATCAATGGTCGCACTGCTTGAGGAAAATGAGGGGCCTTCAGGAACAAATTTACTGTTGAACGGATCTGGGGATCAAAACGTAACGATACACTCCAACTTTAAACCAAGATCTAATTTTAATCCAACCCAATCAAAGGGTCCTAATGTAGAGGTATTTTTTGACCTTGTTTTAAAAGATTTGGAGATCCTCTGTGAGCATCCCCCTAAAACAAGATCTAACCTAACACCCATTGAGATTGAAGCAGTTGCTGATTTGAAAAATAACCATAATATCGTTATCCGCCAAGCTGATAAAGGCGGTGGGATAGTGATACAGGACAGAACTGACTATGTGTTAGAGGCCTGTAGAATTTTGGGAGATGGTGAGTCATACTCAAGCCTCAAAACAGATCCACTGATAATTTTCCAAAAAAACCTCATGCATTTATTAAAAGATGGGAAGCAACAAGGTGTACTAAACAAAGCAGAGTTTAAATTCCTTTATGTGGAAAATCCTAGTACACCAATAATGTATCACTTACCAAAGATCCATAAGAGTCTAATCAACCCACCTGGTCGCCCGATTATTTCAGGGATAAATTCTCTTACTTCAAATTTGTCTGAATTTGTGGATTCTTACCTCCAAAAACACGTAAAAAATTTGCAATCATACACGAGGGACACAAAACACATTTTAGATCTATTGATGAACATGAAATGGGCTGATGACCTCATATGGGTTACTTGTGATGTTACTGCTCTTTACACGAGCATTATCCATGAAAAAGGAATAGAAGCAGTAGACTATTTCCTACAAAAAGACCCCTCTATGAGTAATGAGCAACGTTCGTTCATACTTAAAAGCATTGATTTTATTTTAAAAAACAATTATTTTTTATTTGATAATAAATTTTATATTCAGAAAATCGGAACAGCAATGGGGACAAAATATGCCCCCAGTTTTGCTAACCTTTTTATGGGCAAATGGGAGATAGAGAACATCTGGCAGAACAATCCTTTTTTTAACAACATCTATTTTTACAAACGGTTTATAGATGACCTTTTAATAATATGGAAGGGTACCCAAGAGGAACTTTTAGGATTTTTTAACTATTTGAATAAAAATGAATTGAATTTAATATTTACACATGAGCATCATCCGGTCACCATTAATTTTTTAGATTTAATTTTATTTAGTGAAGGTGACAAAATTTTAACTAAAACATTTTTTAAACAAGTAGATGCCAATAGTTATCTAGAGCGGACAAGTAATCATTCAAAAGCTTGGATCAACAACATACCCTATGGGCAATTTTTAAGAATTTTTAGAAATTGTTCAAAAGACTCAGATTTTATTGAACAATCAGAAGTACTCTTCCAGAAATTTTTAGCAAAAGGGTATAGCAAAGATAAACTGGATGCAGCATTTTTAAAGGTGAAGGGGCAAAATAGATTGAGCTTAATACAAGAAAATCAAAATTCTAATAAAAATAATAACAATAAGGAATTCCCCAATCAAATAGACTTTCAGCCAACCGCAGATTACAAAGATAAAGATAAAGACGAATGTTTATTCATTACAAAATACACTGGGGCCAGTAATGAAATTAAGAAGATTCTCACTAAACATTGGGGTATTATTTTAAATGACCCGGTCATAGGTAAGACATTAAAAAACAGACCAGGGATTGTTTTTAGAAGAGCAAGAAACCTTAAGAATGTCTTAGCCCCTACAGTTTTAAAACAAAATAAAACCAATCAGAATGCATTAGGAACTGAACAAACAACGTGGTTACCATCATGCCCAAGTGGCTGCTATAAGTGTGGGCGTACAAATTGTCTAACCTGCAAACACATTAAAAATAAGTGTACTGAATATACATCAAATGTCACGGGAGAGAAATTCAAAATAAAACAGTTTATTAACTGTAATACAACATACGTTGTCTATCTGCTAAGTTGTCCCTGCGGCCTTTACTATATAGGCCGGACGAAGAGAAGCCTAAAGGAACGTTTCACTGAGCATAGGAGGAACATTCTAAGGGGTTTTCTTGGACATGGGGTCTCTCGCCATTTTTTAACGGTCCACAACAAAGATGTAGGAGGTTTATCGATTGTGGGCATTGAACACATCAGCCATACAACTCTAAGGGGTGACAGACTTCTAAAACTTAGGAAACAGGAGACCTACTGGATATTTAAATTACAAACGATGAGTCCAGTAGGTCTGAACGAAGAACTGGATCTTTTAGCTTTCCACTAGTTTGATGTCTGTCAACCAAAGCCTATATATGACAAGAAAGTTTAAAGATTAAAAATAAGATTAGAGATTAAAAATTAAATATAAAAAATAAAAATAATAATAAAAATAATGAATTAATAATATAAATAAAAGGTGAAAAATAATAGAGGTGAAAAATAGAGCTGACACCACTTTTATATTTTATTTTATTATTTTTTATAAATTTTATATCAAATATATATTTTTAAACATAAAATAATTATTAAAATTTTTTGTCATAAAGACTATGTATTGATTTATTGTATCTATGTGTGTAATCATTCTATTCGATAAAATTTGTAGTATGAACCTTCAATTATGTATTTTTAAGAATAATAGACTATATATATAACAGTTCCAGAATGATTCATTTCATTTAATCTATGTAGAAATATAACCTATGTATTATTTCTCTGTCTATTTATTTTGAACCTTCAATGTGTTGTAACAATCCAGCCAATATATAAACCTGAACACTGAAAATTAATAACAAATTTAAACTATATAATGGAAAATGTATATTATAAGAGAAACCAATATTTATTTACCATTGAATGTTGGTGTCCAACAGTGACCATTATTATTTAAATTATTAAGGAATATATTCAGTTCATTTTATTGTACTATTAATTGTCAAATATCAATTTTAATATCAATTCAATCCAAATGCTTATTTTAAATACACTTATATGCACTTATAAGTTGTTAAGTATTGTTTATAAACTTTGTGTGTGTTCTTTTTTTGTGTTTTTTTTTTTATTTTTTGTTTTTATGATGTGACATGAGCCAGCCATATTTACTGTTTGCACCATTCTGTACCATTAGTGGTACCTATGTGAATTTAAGTTCAAAATCAATGAGCCATTAATTGGGCATTTAAACGATTGCAATCAACTGAGCTATAAATTATGAAGGAGCATGGTGTGACTTTATCCCTGACGAAGCCTTTTGGTGAAACGCGTAGGAGGAGGAGCAAATAGAGTGTTTGCTTGCTATTGAGTGCGTTTGAGAGGAGCGGTTAATACCACCCGCTGCGCTGTCCGTATGGTCATTTACAACCATCAGGAGAAGTAGCGCTGAAAGACGGAGCCCAGAGACTACCGGGAAGGGTCTGTGCGTCACAGCCGGAAGTGACATCAGACCTGGACACCCGGAGGGCTGCGTGGTATCGCGAGGTGCAGCACATTCAAGCTGTGTGCACCGGAGCAGTTTTTTCGTGCTCTGAGGGAAAACAGGACCATCAAGGATCTACAAGATTCAAAGGGTGAGCTTTTCCAACATTGTCTCAACCCTGGGGTACCCCTCTTCACTAATACCTGCCCGGGCAGTGCACTACCTACAGGACTAAGACTTTCACATCGGGCAATTCCCGTTTTCAATCCCCTGTAGACTGATCAAGTGTTACCGCATATCTTTTCAACCAGCATTATATATAATTATTTTATTTTATTATCATTTATATATTGATATTATTGTTGTCCCAGAGGATGTTTTCTTGGGACAAGTTCTTTTATTAAAGTACATTAGTTTAATCACAACCCCCACTGTCTGCGCTTCATATTTTTTTCTTTTTTGTTGTAACGGTCATACTAGGGACGGGGGGTTCCCTTTTATTAGAAGCTGCACTCACCACCGGGTTGTGATTATTTTACTTTGATTATTTTACTTTCACCTATCTTTACCTTCAGTATTAGCAAACACTCACTTGCACCGGACTGGTTCATGTCACATGACCTTTTTTAGTTTTTTGTTTTTTGCTTTTTTATTTTTGCTCCATTGCCGATATTCAAACTTAAAACCCATTCGGCGCTTTTATATTTTTTTGTTTTTTCTTGCTGTAGTGAAAGGCCTCTATGCTCTCCTGGGTCAGCACCCTTGTGTGCGACGTAGTATCCCTCTGCTCAGACCTTTTTCTCCTCTCTCAGCACCCTTGTGTGCTAAGGAAATCTCTGTGTCCAGGCATAGAGGTCTGGTTCCCTCGTGTCTTGCTGTTAGCACACAGTCCTGCTGTGTGCTTCAAGACTCTCTCCTCATGTCAGCACCGTGATGTGCTAAGGAAAATCCCCCCTCTTTTTCTCACATGAGGCTTTTTCTCAGAGTTCTAATTAGCCAGCTGGAGCCTCCTGCTGGATTTAGAGGCAGTTTTTCTTAAACAGGGATAAGTCCCTGTTACAAGCCTATCTATCAAAGTCTCCTACTATAGCTGAAAAACTTGGCCAATATGTGGTGGAGGCACCAGATGTACCCCGAAATTAGACAAAACATAGAAAGCAGTGGTGTTTTCTTTTGATAAACCTGGTCATACAGGTGAGCCACGATTCAGCTTCCCATAAGGATTAACACAGTGGGGATCCCTGCTTTTGAATGGGACTCACGTTGCGTTAATCCTACCAGGTCGCCACCAGTCAAGATGAACTGCGCAGAGAGAAGCGGTCCTTCTCTGTGCACAGCTTTAACCAGCGGTCGCATTGTTTTTATTTTTAGTACATACTGTAGGATTGAAGCCGGGTGTCTCCAGACACCTAACCACCCAACCTGGGGCAACTACGCCCTTCACTCACCCTCTCTACCAGCAACAAAGTGGGTATTGGTGTTTAATCCCTTCATTACCTTAGTGGTTAGCCACTAAGGTAATGAAGCTCTAATTTAATTTAATTTTTTTTTTAGTACACAGAATTAAAGCAGGGGGTCTCAGGAGCTGAACCACATTATTTTCAGGTCCGGGGACCACCTGCTTCCTGAGGTACAAGCCCCAGTATGCAGGGCCGTCTTAACAGCATTATAGGCCCCTGGGCAAAGCAGTGCACTGGGCCCTGCCTACACAACCACTCACAGGAATAAAAATGTAAATTATCGATAAAATAAATTTATAGTTACAATATTCTGCTTCCATAACATTGCAAGCAATAAAAACTGCAACATTTCTCTTGCGAATGCAGACATGCCAACTCTCCGCTACAAGTCGTAATTTTTCTCCTTCTACCGAGTTAGCGGGAGATTTGAATGTTGAGGCGGGTGATCGGAAAATTAGTGTTAAATTCTGGTCTGTGCATAGATTAGCATGGGCACCCTATGCTCCTGGGGCCCCCGGGCAACTGCCGAGCATGCCCATGCGTTAAGACGGCACTGACAGTATGGGGTGCTGGTACCTCCTGCACGTTTAAATGTCCCAGTCACGTGGGCCATGACGCGGGACATTTAAACTTGCAGAAGTTACCGGCACCCGATATGGAGGCCTATACCTCAGGAAGCAGGGGATCCCCGGACCTGAAAGTAATGCGGTTCAGCTCTGGAGTTCCCCTGCTTTAATTCTATGTGCTAAAAATAAAAAACAGCGCGATCACCTATTAGAGCTGTACAGAGAGAGGGACTGCTTCTGTCTGCTCTCACTGTGCAGCTCTTCCAGACTGTTGCGGCCCGGTAGGATTAAAGCAGCAGGGGACCCATTCAGAAGCATGGACCCCCACTGTGTTAATTCTTATGGGAAATTAGTCTATTGAGTTTTTGGGAATAGGGAAGCTGTGATCGGGCCGCGGTCAGCTACAAGATCCTTGCAGCCGAATTCCAAATAAATGATACTCCATCTGTATCTTTTGCACAAGTTCTGCAGTTGGATGACTTTGACACATAACCTCCCGAAAATGCTTCTCTCTTACATTGAAATACAGACCCCAACCTCTTTATTTGGCTTATTTAAAAAATGAGAGCTGCTAACATTAATTCTTGCCCGTACAGTGTTGTATTTACTAAGCGGTGCTACCTATAAGAAATTTAACTGCACTTTAAGACATCTTGTGGCCCCTTCACTTGAATGAGCCTGTTAGGTGTTTCTTGGTTTAGCACCATTTAGTAAATATAGCCTTGTGTCTCTTATTGAATGTGCATGTAGGTGAGACAATGAAAGATTTGGTAGCACTGTATTGAATTAGATCATACTAGGCAGTAGAGTGATGAAGGTGATGGGAAAAGGTGGATGTTAGTCTGCTAACTAGTAATCATGCTGAGACTTGGGCTTTAATACGCATGGACCCAGGTGTGTATTTTTTTAGCCTGCTGCAACATGGCAGACAGAAATCTTGTACAGGAGTCTGTACTCACCCATACAGTCTGTGCTCACTGCATACAGCCTTCCAATTTTCGTGTTTGTACGTAGGTAAAGAATTAAGGATATTTGATAGCAATTGATTAAATGTGCAAAATTTCACCTTGTATTTCCCCATTATATTATATGAACAATATATATATATATATATATATATATATACACACACACATATATGACTTCCTCAGGGGGGATTGGCTAGCACAGGCTGACAGTTTAAATAGTCCCACATTTATGCAACCACCAATAACAGAGATACAAACAGTACATTTAAACGCTTGATATTCTTTTAAATCTATTATATTAACTTTTTAAGTCCTCGCACGGCGGCCATTTCGCGATCCCGGTGTACACAACAGGGCACAAAAAACCGACGCTTCGCTATTTAAAAATATCTACTTATCTACTTGACTTACCTGAGTGCTGACCTTTAATTTAGTTTTTGAATAGTATCGTATATTTATCTATTGTTTATGGGATGTGCACTTACCTGCATGACTTGCCATTGGAGTGCCGGCTGTCACACACATTATATATTATATATGTACGTACGTACATACATACATACATATATATATATATATATATATATATATATATATATATATACCCCTTTGAGAAAGTCGCAGTTACGTGACGAAACGCGTCAGGGAGCGGTATTACGTCACCACGCATGCGCATGACGGGCCGCATCGAGCGCGGATCAACATTGCGGCCAGCTACAGGAGACACTCTTTGAACTCCAAAAGACTGAATTTGTTTGCCGGAAGGAGCCTCTGGAGTCCTGCACCAGCTACCATCTTCCCGCAGCTTCAAGTGAGAGTTGGACTGCGGATCCTGGATGCTGACTGACCAGATTGGCGGTGATATATATCACAAATTGCCTGTTTTATACTTACCTTTGGGAGTGAATTTTCACCCCCACTCCCTTCCCCCCTCCCTTCCTTTCCAATAAATGTACAATTTTATGCTATGGGACGTGCGCTGTCTTCTCTTTTTCATATACATATATATATATATATATATATATATATATATATATATATATATATATATATAATCAAAAAATAAATAGATGATACCGTTCTGTGGCTAACTAAATGCTTTTATTTGTGCGAGCTTTCGAGATACACTGATCTCTTCTTCCGGCGATGTTACAATGAATGAAGCAAGCAAAAGCTATACTATAAACAGTGTCTATTGGAATGTTATCTGTGCTTGTCCTTCCCCCGGTGTGGATGTGTTTTATGGCTGGAGGTGTCAAAAGGTTCCTGAAAGCAAGTGATGAAAGAGTGTGTATGTGTATCAGTGTGAATTAACATGAATGGAGAGCCCACAGTATATACAGTGCTTTACAAAAGGTGTGTGTGGATACTATTTGGTTCCTATTGGTGTATAGGGATGGAAAAACAAGGAGTATAAGTATGTGTGAGAGACAGCTGTGTGTGCATACATATAGCACAGTATGTACAGACATGGCCTATAGCGCTCATGGGAAGAGATATTTTTTTTTATATTGTTTGTGCAAATTATTATGCTTTGATGATACTGTCTTTTTTGTTTGTGCAAATTATTATGCTTTGATGCACGATTTCACTTTTTATGTATGCTGGTGCATTACAGTGTGTCAGATACCTCAGGTCCCTTTTAGTCAAGAGCCACCTGTAGCAATGTTTGCTGAGAGTGTGACACAGCATGTATTCTAATTTATTACCAGTTTCTCTATTTGACATTGTCTGCATTATGTATTTTTGTTGGTTTTTTAAGGTGTCGCTTCCTGACATGATGCATAGAGTCATTATTGCATTATCATTTCTTACACTATGCATTAGGCGTTATATGGCTGAGTGCTTTCAGCATTTATATATTGTCCTAGATTCCAGTCAGCCACGTCATCCACACGTGTGTATATATGTTTTAATCCCTCACATTTTTTTGCACATTTATGGTGAGCACATCAGGTGTTTCACATGTTTCGCTTAACTTGCAGTTACAATGTGTATTTTGCACGTCCCTGAAATAGTTAATCTATCCAGGTATCAGCTCCAGATCAGTTTAGCCCATGCGCACTCTCTCCGGTTATCCAAGATATCGCTGGGTCTGGCAGACTTATGTAGTCTCTCAGCAGTAACATTATGCAATTCCTGAGCCTTTTTGCGCATGCCTAAACACATATCAGGTAAACAAATATAGAGTTAATATATTCAAAATGGATGCTCTTTACCTGCTGATACTGTGGATGCATGTCACATAGTCAGGTGAGGCTAATTAACTGTGATTGGTTTTGTTGAATTGCACTGGGGTTTGGGGTATATATATGTATTGTGCACTGCATTCAATTGCACCACCTTGAGAAAGGTCCCACTGGGGGACCGAAACGTCGGTTTTTGTGTTTTCTATCAAATATAGAACATTTTTGATTTACTTACCTGCGTGCTGTCCCTTGATGTCGTGTTGCAACCGGTATCGTATGGTCTATATATATATATATATATATATATATATATATATATATATATATATATATATATACACACACATACATACATACATATATATATATATATATATATATATATATATATATATATATATATATATATCATACATACCATAACATAAAAAAGAAGATTGTTACGTCTTCCAACCCAGTACTGGAAGACAAACCCTATGAGGAAATCTGTGTGGAACTATGCCTGCTGCACTGCACTTTCTCTTGGCATTCTAAATGATTAGAGGAGAGAAATTTAAACTCCCTAAAGAGGCTGTGCCTAGGACAGAGAACACTTGCTTGCAGCCGGGATGTGGCCACGGAAGTCGTGCATAACGCTATTGAACTCTGCTTATCGGCATAGTGCCATGTATAGAGGGCAGTAAGTCCCTTAGCAGGAAAAGACCATTTGTCATTGAGAGAGGGAGGGTGCACAGTGCCAGCAGAACACACTTGGCTGTTTACTTTTTGTGGTAGTCCTGAAAAGGGATGAATGACACTGGCGGAAAAGCTCTTCAGGGGAGGAGGGACACGCTTTTTGTGTCAGACGGATATATATTTGTACCAACATTGACACCTGACATTCAGGCAAAAGAAGTATATTCACGGTGGGCTGTGCAGTGACTCCAGATTACTGAATTTACTGAATGACTACAACTTTACAAATATATGTTTTGTATAGATTCTTCATAATAATGTTGATTGTTCAGAAGACTTATGACTTCTGCTAGAACTTGGTTGTAGTTGTATTTATGTTTTATCTTCTATCTATATAAGATATGTAAAATAAACATAGATATACACCTGCATTAAATCAGGGGAGCACAAACTTTTTGAGCTGCGCCCCCCTGCCTGCTCCCCCCTCGCTTTCACGCCCCCCCTCACCTTGTTTGACGGCGTCAAATGGCGCCGCGGGAGCACGTGGCATGACGTCACGTGACCCAGATGCCATGGAGATGGACGCGTGACGTCACTCCACATGACACAGCGACGTCATTTGACGCCTCTTTGGCATAGGAACGCATCTTACCAGCTCTGCAGAATCCTGGGAAGTGAGTTGCAGAGGCCTCACGCGATACCCCGGCATTTAATTTAAATGCCTGAGGGAAGAGTGCGGGACCTCTGCAACTGCCCGCCCCCCCCCCCCCCAAACAAATTCAGCTTACCCCACTTTGCGCACCACTGCATTAAATCATACATAAATAGAAAAAGAGGAACTCCTCTGGTCTTCCAAAGATTACAAAACTTACAAGCATCAACGTTTCAGTCCATGTGCGAACCTTTGGTCAACCTTTGGATTATTGAAATCATACATAGAAATGCATTAGCCGATGCTGGAACAGAGTCAACTGCAATGTTAGATACGAATACCTTATTTTTATACTAACTTCTTGCACGTGCGAGAGAGATTAATTATGACTTATGTTTGTTTCAATGTTTAATGAAGGATCAGAAACCTCCAGTTATATGTCTTCAAAAACTGATTGTAAGAGAAGTAGCCAATGAGGAACGAGGGATGTTTTTGATAAGCGCTTCATCTGCTGGCCCTGAGATGTACGAAATTCATGCAAGTTCCAAAGAAGAGCGCAATGCTTGGATGAGACAGATCCAGGAGGCAGTACAGAGGTAACATGCTCTTAATCCCTTCGCTGGCAGAGGGTTATGCATTGCAGGCCACTGGAAGCAGAGATTACACTGTGTTTTTATTATTTCATTCAAGACCAAGAAGGAACCCAGATGTGACATTTACATGTCTTTTTACAATGTGTATCGCTACACTTTTTGCTCCTCCATTGGCCAATTTGCTAAAGCATATTGATTAGAAAATAGATTGATAACAACATAACGATCTCAAAACATTATCATCAACAGTTACATGAGTTATCGGAGATAATTCATACCATGCATGTGTATTGAAAAACTATTGTACACGTGTTTAGGGGAACATCTTATCAACCAATAAATCTGGGCCTCCTGTCTATACAAAGCAGCTGGAGATGCTGTAATTAATAAAAAACTAAGATCCTTAGCACAGCCCAATAAATGCACGTAAATATACTAGTGAGTATACAATACATTTATCAGAGATAAAGCTTCCCAGTTCAAACATGGATCTTGCTTTCTTTAGGGGACATATCAGTTACATCCTATAAAGTCATACAATTGTATTTCATGGTTTTTATGCTGTATTATACATCTGCATTTGTGCCAACTTTCTATTCCAAAGTTGTCCAGAAGAAGACGAAGGGAAAATGTGCGAATCTGATGACGATAAACGAGTGGCAGACGCCAGGGCAGCCAAAGTTCAGAAATTTCAAGGTGTAGTATGAGTGGCATTTTATTCATTTCTTTTACCTCTTGCTTTCAACATTTTCCTTTGTGAAACACACTGCATAGTAATGCCCAGAAATGTTGTGTGGACTGCATTTTTATTCTGACGTGTTTTGTACGTTTTCAAATGAAAGTGCCAAATCCTAACACAGGACATTAGCAAACCCCCAAGAATATATCATACATACCAGTTAAGAAATGTATCTCTATGTATGTATGTATGTATGTACAGTATAGCTTTATTTATATAACGCCATTAATGTAAATAACGCTTCACAGCAGTAATACACACCACATAATCCTATAAATAACAAATAACACATAACGGTAAGAAGTGCTTCAGACATAAAAGTAACATTTAGGAAAAGGAGTCCCTGCCCCGAAGATCTTACAATCTAATTGGTAAGTAGGAAGAATGTACAGAAACCAGTGGAGTTTTTTAATTTAACCTTTAGCAAGCTCTATAAACATACCTGGTACGTTATGGGAAAATAATATTTTTTTAGGGGGGGGGGGAATCGGGCTGATCGCTCCAATGGAGCGGTCAGCCTGATTACAATGGAAGTGGAGCTGCTCCTTCCACGAGGGATGACGTGACATGGAAGAGCCAGGGCTCCGGAGGCACCAGACCCCTGGCACTGTAAAGGTCAATACACTTATGCAGCCGGGTGGCTTTGATCCATGACCGCCTAGGTATTAAGGCAAAAGTGCAATTCTGGGGTCATTGATTCCAAAGAGATTTTTTTATTTGATACAAAGGGTGCAGACTTTGTGTCCCCAAAACACAACATTTTTACCTCAATACGTAGGCCCCTATTTGTTTTTAGAAGACCAACCCACCTATAAACAAATGAGTAACTTACACTACCTTTCCCACGGGTCTCGTTGAGCACAACATACCCGGTTTACTTCTGGAATACGCTCTGACCTGCAGTGAAGCTCTGGCTTCCGGGATGGAACAATAAGGCCTAACACTGCGCCAACCTGCCCCAATATGTTACATGCTTTCAAACCTCTCAGGGGCCTTCATCGGGTATGGAAGAAATACAGAAGCAGAATGTAATATACAGTGTTTGTAAGCGGGATCTCTGGTTGCAATGGATGTTGAGAAGAAATGAAAAATAAGATAGCAACAGGTAGTGTGACGATTAACAGTAGAGACAGAAAAGGCTATTCTCTATTGAAATGCAATGGCGACCTAGACAGCAAGGAGACGTGAGGGGGGAGTGGAATGGGACTAGACAGTATGTGTATAAATATCAACTAATAAAGAGATTGTTATACATCTTTGAAATGTTCCTATTATTGAATAACTCACCAGCGGTGATGTTGCTAGTGACTGATTCATCCAAATTATAATGGCCACTGGGATCCAGAAGAAAGTCCACATCTCAATATCCATATAAAAAACCCATAATGAATAAAACAGTCTGCACGATTTGCTGCTTTAAATGTGAAGTCAATTCTGATCCCATCTAACTTTCTTTTTAATATAGAAGTTCTGAGTATTCATGACCAACAGATTTGTAATTTTTTGGAGGAAAAGCTGCAAATCTATGCAGAGCTGGCAGCACTGAGTGGAGGGAACGATGTGCACTTGGAACCACAGCTTCTTATCAAGGCCGACTCAGGCGAAATCCCACAAGCTACAACACTATTAACAGCAGCACTAAAAGAAGGTAAGTTTACCCAAATGCAACTTGTGCAGGGGTGACCAACCTGTGGCCCAAGGGACACATGTCACCCTTTAGAGTTTCATATGTGGCCCCTTAAGTGGGGAAAACAACTGGGGGCTCTGACTGCAGTCAGTGCAAAGAGACCATAGAGACATTGAAGTGGAGAAGCCAGAGCGCACCCTAGCCTGATCCACTCCTGAGCTTCTATGGACCAGCGAGCCTTGGTGGGCTCCCAAGCAGCACAGGGTACAGTGAATATACGCCCCATCTCATCTTGTCACCCTGTCTCCCTATGTGGCACCCCACTTCCCCCCTCCCCATGTGTCACCCACTCTTTCCCCCTCCCATGTGTCACCCTGTCATCCCCATCCCCATGTGTCATCCACTTTCACCCCATCCCATGTGTCACCCACTCTTCCCCCCTCCCATGTGTCACCCTCTCTTCCCCCTCCCCATGTGTCACCCTCTCTTCCCCCTCCCCATGTGTCAACCACCCTTCCCCCTCCCATGTGTCACCCTCTCTTCCCCCTCCCCATGTGTCACCCACTTTCCCCCCTCCCCATGTGTCACCCACTTTCCCCCCTCCCATGTGTCACCCACTCTTCCCCCCCATCCCATATGTCCACCACTCTTCCCCCTGTCCCCATGTCACCCACTCATCCCCCACCTCTTCCCATGTTCCCCCCTCCCATGTGTCACCCCCTCTTCCCTTCCCACTTGTTCTCTGTGTCAGGTTCCCTGTGTAAGTGTATAGTGCCGTCAAGTTATGTCCTGGATCAGTCTGTAGTGCTGGCTACATACTCTGTCAGTGTATAGTGCCGTCAAGTTATACTCTGCACTATACACGGACACAGAGAATAACCTGATGCACTACACACTGCCACAAAACATAACCTGACCTGGTCATGTTATGCTCTGTCAGTGTATACAGGTATTTATTTGATTTGATATTGTGGCCCTTTGACCACCAATTCTAGCACCAACTCCCAGTCAGGTTGTTCGTCCCTGAACTAGTGCATTAGTGATTTTGGATTTAGAAACTATGATTCTACAAACTAAGGCCGTGATTATACCAAAAATCGCACGCTGCCTGAAAAACAAAATAAAACAAACCAATACGAGTGCACATACCAAGCGCGACATAAGCGCTGCGACCTACTGCAAAGCGTCTGTCTCCTCAAGCGATTTGAGATTTTGTTATTCACACACGATAGCCGCATCACGGGATTTGCACGGCCAATCACAGGGCATCATCAACCAACCAATCTGGCCATGTCTCCCTGCAGTAGCGCTACAAATCTCTTTGGCATGTTCACATGTAGCACGGCGACGTCGCTATGAGGACGTCACCGGATCGCTATGATGACGTCACCGGATTGCTTTGCAGCTCCACAGTTTTTGGTATAATTAAGGCCTTAGGGCCTCATTCAATATGTTGTTGCAATCAGTTGCTTGGGAACATTTTGGGGGTTGTGCACTAAAGTGTAACAGTTGCCATCTGGTACTACCACACGATAACGCTTATTCAAGTCAATGAGAGTTTTTGTGCGGGTAGTACCAGATATAAATGGTCACACTTTAATAAATAACCCATATTGAAGCAGGCACCTTTTAACATGTGCAATTGATTGTGTGTGTGCAGAAATTATCACCTTACTTGTAATGGCAAAACGTATCCAACAAACAATATACTGTAAGTACAAATATAGGATAAAGTATCTGCGTCTAAATTTAGCACAGGTTGAACCTAATGGACGTATGTCTTTTTTCACCCACATCTACTATGTTACTACTTTATGTAACAAGGGGTTGCTTGTGCTATTGTGTTCTAATGTTAAAACTTTTGACTTATTAAAGCTGCAGTTCAAGCTGCCGTTTGTAAAAAAATTTAAAAAAAATTGTGATTAGCTAAGCTGCAGATCGATCCGTTCTCCTGTAATCGATTGCTTGCTCCGGGTTATTTAATTCAGTTCTTGCACAGCATTGTGGGCAATGTAGTTCTTAGAATATGATTGACTGGGCAGTTTCAATTGGTGCACTGCTAGAGAGAGGGCGGGGCTCAAGAGCCAGAGCCTATCAGAAGGGGAAGGGGCTGTCACTTTGGAAATGCGTCCTATATTAGAAACATTAAAAATGTCTTTAATAAAAAAAAAAAAAATATATATATATATATATATATATATATAATATATATACTAGCTGAGAGACCCGGCGTTGCCCGTAATGTTAATAGGTAAATGATTGGAATAAAAAGTATATGAATCAAAAGTAATGAAAGTGTAACATATGTAGCACATATATTGAACATAAAAAGTTTGAGTCATAGATAATAATATATACGTGTATATATATATATTTTTTTTTTTTAAATGCTGCAAGAATTTTCTCACAGTACAGAACTGATTTATTTAAAAAAACACACATGTAGGATATTGCTTGAACTACTGCTTTAATTAAAATGTTTGTCATATATATATATTTTTTAATCCTACAGGGTAATTTAAGGGTTCTGTCTATATTCATGAAGTAGCACTACGATATGTTTAATTTAGCGATTTTGGGGGGAATAGAAGTCCTGAAAGGGTCATTCTCATATATCAAAACATATGACAATGGACTGTAGTGTTACCTAAATCCCTTTCAATTGAATGAAATAAAACAATGTACTGACCTTTTATACATTCCCTCAAAAAACATCGGAAAGATGTAAAATGTTGAGTACGGTGTTTCAAGTACAATTTGTTTACGATCTACAGCAGAGCTGCTTTATAAATAAAAATGGAAACTCACCATTCTTATTTAATACAGTACTGTATTCACACAACATCACTCCATGTATTTGCCATGTACATGTGTACAGTAGAATAGCATTCATCATAAATGCCTGAAGCAAACAATGTGGTAATAACTTGTTACTGAACTCTTTGTTACTGATAAGCTGAAAATCTCCACACTGCTGTAACGTCACAAATGGAAAACTCCAGCTCTGTACCCGAGGACTGTGAAAAGTCCAGCACACCAAAGAGATGTGTCACCGCTGAAACGTTCGAAGAAGCCCCGGAACTATCATCTGATTGTAAGTATTATATAGGCAATCTGCCGACCCTTAGTATTGTAGGCTGTTCCTTTGCTATCCTCTTTTAGATACAAGTTTTAGCTTTTCTACATTTTCTGCCAAAAACCATCCCCCAGAAAACTAGCTAGTTACAATGTATTCCAAAAATAAAGTGGAATTGCATTTACTGATATGATGGTCCATATTTATTAAGCAGTGCTACTCCATAAGATACCTGGTGCTGGAACACACATTATGGTGAACTACTGTAGCAGAATACTGCTTAGAAAGTATGCTCCTATACGTCTTCTGCTGTTTGACGCAGAACATCTACAGTACAGCTTTGCTCTTGAATCTCTTGTTGCAAATGAATTTAAAAGTGTGTCACTTTTGCAGCCCTGACTACCGATATGAATGTGGGGAAAGAAAGTTCTTGTTCTTCTGATCTGAATCTTTCTCATATCATAAGTGATGTAGACGTATCTAGCACAGAAGACAAGGTAATTGATAGCATCTTACTATTCGTTGAAGTTACCCTCTAAGCCTGGCCGTGCTGGAGGAATTACAGTAAATGACTTTAAATTGTGGGGTTTGTCAGAAAGATGCAGCTTACTTTGTTGACAGGGCACTTATGACACCCAAATGAAAAATATAGAAACCCAATGCAATGTTTAGATAAGTAGTGGCACTGTGCAAAAAAATAAAATATGTCTACATTTATTAGACATTAGGGCAAAGCTCTTTTAAGAAACATGCATGCTGTGAAATAGCAGAGGGGACAGACTTTCTAGACGTTCTTCTTAAAAACATTTGTAAATAAAAAAGTAAAAGTACCTTTGACATTGGAAATAATAAAGTAAATTACCCTCTAGTACATGGATGGCCAACTCCAGTCCTCAAGGGCTCACAAGGGGGCAGGTTTTAAGGATATCCTTGCTTCAGCACAGGTGGCTTAGTCAGAATGACTGAGCCACTGATTGAGCCACCTGTGCTGAAGCAGGGATACCCCTAATACCTGGGCTGTTGGTGGCCCATGAGGACTGGAGATGTCCACCCCTGCACTATCACACTACACAATCACACTTCAACCAGTGCAGGAAACCCAATTATTTAAGTGCTGATGAGCAATAAACCCAGTGAGAGTCGTACGTGACTTGTTAATAAAACCCAGCAAGGTGTTGAATACTGTTCAATGTGTTACTTATTCTACCTCTTAATAACAAAATATTATTCCCATTGTGAAAGGTATTTTTTTTTCTGCCTCTTACTACTTATATCTTACAGATATAGGTAAGTAACAGCTTGGCTACTGTTTTTAAGGGTTATTTAAAGGGAAAGCATACAGATCTAATCAACATATAAGGGGAAATTGAGAGTGAAATAGCTGTTAACGCACAATGGCGGCTATCGCTTTTTCTGGTTAGGGTGTTGGCATATATTATACTTAGAAGTTAATCTCCGTTGAAGGAGAACTTCAGATTGAAATTATTCAAATGCCTCCACAATGCTCCGTTAAGGCCGTGTCCATACTCCCCCGGGCGCAAACAAAAGGCCGTACCTCTATGAGGAAGGCAATATCGCTCGCGACAAAGTGCGACGGCGCTCGCGATTTGAGGCGACAAATCATTTTGATTTGGGCGCGTGATGGCCGGGGGGGGCGTGCGCAGTTCAGCCAATGAGGGCAAACCATTTGCGTGACGTTACCGCCACGCCAGCGCCATGCCTCCGTCACGCGCACCTACTACATCCGCGGCCTAAGTCAGGGAGCATAATGTGACATTAAGTAAAACAAAATCGGCCGTGAAGTGCCCCACGTAACGTGGTATCTTCAAAACTAATAATATGCCAAAACAGCGTCCGAAATACATCTCATTAGAAGCGACTTAACGTCACATTATTGTAGCAGAACGTTACATTTCAGTAGCATTACATTATGTCAGTTTTGGTGTTACTCCATTCCAGACTTTTTGGGCAATTTGCAGCAGCTCTACGCAGATAAATGGAGTCCCAAGTTACAAAATGGTGTGATTTGGCGCCCAAGCACGCAGAAACACTGCAAAAGCCCTAGTTCAGTGTCTGAATGTGAGTAATGACAAGTGTCGGTACGACTTAATTAACGTAACGTTTAAGTCCCTGCGTTAACCTTAACAGACTTTAGTGGATATAAGATTCTATAATAGCACTTTGTTTGTATATGTATTTGCAATATCAGAAACGCAATGCTCTCAATTGAAAACATGACACCGTTATTGGAATGGTCTTAGGGGATACATCGATACTCATAAAGTGAGGTAAATCTCAAGTTAAGGCAGTGGTTTTCGACCTTTTTTTGCTTAATAATTATATTGGGAAATTCCCCAACCCTCTCTAACAGCGCGTCTGCGATCAGATGCATTGTAAGGAACCCCAACCCTCTCTAATAGCGCGTCTGAGATCAGATGCATTGTAAGGAATCCCAACCCTCTCTAATACCACGTCTGAGATCAGATGCATTGTAAGGAACCCCCACCCTCTCTAAGAGCGCGTCTGAGATCAGATGCATTGTAAGGAACCCCCATCCTCTCTAATAGCGCGTCTGAGATCAGATGCATTGTAAGAAATCCCAACCCTCTAATAGCGCGTCTGAGATCAGATGCATTGTAAGGGACCCCCATCTTCTCTTATTGCGCTTCTGAGATCAGACGCATTGTAAGGAACCCCAACCCTTTCTAATAACACTTCTGAGATCGGATGCATTGTATATGCTTCTGTATTTGGTACAATTATGAAATGATCTGAAAATAGCAGGGAACCCTTTAGCGATGCCTGTGGAACCCAAGGATTCCATGGAACCCAAGTTGAAAAACATGGCTTCTCTTTAAGTACAGCCTACGTCTTACCACAAGAGGGCTGTAGTAGCCCACAAATCAGTGTAAATCTGTCGAGCAAGTGATCACCTTTTGTAGACTTCAGAAATCTTTTGGCTGCAACTGCCACTTAAATTGGTGAAATAAACAGCATCAGGTGAATCAAATGAGCAAAATCTATTGGGCAGCAATAATAAATAAATACATAAATAAACCAATCCGGTATCACCTTCTGTAACTGTCTTTCCTGCATTTTGCGGCCCGGAGACTTTTATAGATGGCCCCTTTCTTTCTCTGTTAGTGATGCCAGGAATAAAGCCGCTTGTCTGCAAACGTAACTTTCAGATTCACAACCAACGCTAATAATAACAGTAGTCATTAGAATAATGTAAAAGTTAATGGAAGGGTTTTGTTTATGACATTCAATTAAATGAAATTAGGGCATCAAGATTGGGTTTCCCACGTTAAAAGCTGCCAAACAGGCTGATCCTAGCTGTTTGTACTCCGCAAGCCAACATACTGTACCTACAGAACAAATAGCCGCTTATTATTTGAAAGAGCTCATGCCATCAGTTTTCAGCTGTTTTCCAATGCAAATCAGCAGTCACTAATAAGATATGAGAGAATACTACAACATGGAAGTGCATTTGTGCTCTTATATTAACACCTAAGATATGCATTTGGGACCTAAATGTACGCGTTGTGTCAACTCTTTGAATACCTAATCAATAATATTGTTTCAGAGAGAAAGGTGCAGTAATTGTATGATGGTCTCGCCCTGGTATATGCTTGGTATTCACCTACTCATATAAATATTTGCATAGATTTTAAGTATATACACAATACTTTATACTGCAGTTTAGTGTTTTTCAACCAGCGTTCCTAGGAAGCCTTCTGCAGGCATCGCTAAAGGGTTCCTTGCAATGTTCAGGTCATTTGAAAATTGGACCAAATACAGAAGAATTTACAATGCATCTGATCTCGGACGTTCTATTATAGAGGGTTGGAGTTCCTTACAATGCATTTGATATCGGATGCGCTATTATTGAGGGTTGGAGTTCCTTACAATGCATTTGATATCGGATGCGCTATTATTGAGGGTTGGAGTTCCTTACAATGCATTTGATCTCGGACGTGCTATTATAGAGGGTTGGAGTTCCTTACAATGCATTTGATATCGGATGCGCTATTATTGAGGGTTGGAGTTCCTTACAATGCATTTGATATCGGATGCGCTATTATTGAGGGTTGGCGTTCCTTACAATGCATTTGATCTCGGACGTGCTATTATAGAGGGTTGGAGTTCCTTACAATGCATTTGATATCGGATGCGCTATTAGAGAGGGTTGGGGTTCCTTACAATGCATTTGATCTTGGATGCGCTATTATTGAGGGTTGGAGTTCCTTACAATGCATTTGATCTCGGACGTGCTATTATAGAGGGTTGGAGTTCCTTACAATGCATTTGATCTCGGACGTGCTATTATAGAGGGTTGGAGTTCCTTACAATGCATTTGATATCGGATGCGCTATTAGAGAGGGTTGGGGTTCCTTACAATGCATTTGATCTTGGATGCGCTATTAGAGAGGGTTGGGGTTCCTTACAATGCATTTGATCTTGGATGTGCTATTAGAGAGGGTTGGGGTTCCTTACAATGCATCTGATCTCAGACACACTATTAGAGAGGGTTGGGTTTCCGTACAATGCATCTGATATTGGACGTGCTATTAGAGAGGGTTAGGGTTCTTACAATGCATCTGATCTCAGATGTGCTATTAGAGGGTTGGGGTTCTACAGAATTTCACAATATAATGATAGATTCCTTAACCAAAAAAGGTACGAAAACGCTGCTCTAGGCGATCAAAAAATGTCGTGAGCTGTGAATATCAGAAATTTAGCAGAGATAACTGGGCTGAGTCTATTCTCAGGCGGCTGATCCTAGTCAATAGAATCAACCCCAAAGTGACCTGCACAGTCTTCAGACAGGTACATGGGGTATCAAACCAGGTTTTCCCCTATTCAGGGTAATGCACAAGTAATCATGCATTAGCTTCCATTTCAGTGTGAGTTGATGAGCTTTACCCCACTTCTCACAATATTGAATATTCACTCCCTTCACTACTGAGATGTATCTTTTCCATTGTGGGATTGAAATGTTGATCACGTAATTGCAGTAACGCATACAAAAGAAATGGTTCAAATTCATGTTTGAGCGTAGTCACTAATGTGCTGAAGCCTTTAGCGCCCACTAGTGTCCGTGTAAGTGTATCGGATTTCACACTTCAATGAATAAACGCCTTTATACTTATCATTAATATATTTATATTTGAAATTAAAGAGAGCCAAGTGTCCTCCTGTTACCAAAGCCAGAGCCTGCAATAAACAATTGTTTTGCTTTTGATTTTAATTATACTGCATATGTACTTTTTTTTTAGTCCGAGTCAGCACCTTTTCCCGGCAATAATCAGGCTGAGGTAAGCATAATAATAATGAGCACAACATCTACTGAGTATTTTTATCTATTTACTGCCTGTTAAGGCAGGGAGTGCTCAACTCCAGTTCTCAAGCCCCGCCAACAGGTCAGGTTTACAGGATATCCCAGCTTCAGCACAGGTGGCTCAATCAGAGATGATTGAGCCACCTGTGCTGAAGCAGGGATATCCTGATCTGTTGGTGGCCCTTGTGGCTGGAGTTCGGCCACCCCTGCTGTATAACATTTGAGGAATTTCACATTTTTAATTATAACAAAATGCGTTGCATATAAAATATATTTTTTTTTCTTTCAGATTTTACAAGTTATCCAAAACTTAACCCGTCTTTTGTACAGCATGCAGGTGACCCTTTCTTTTTTTCCCCGCAACTGAAGATATATATATATATATATATATATATATATATATATATATATATATATATATACTAAAACATATATATTCTTTGAACAAATTAATGGGCAGCTTAATAAAGCGACACCAGCAGTTTTGTTTCGGGAGCACCCTAGAAGTGAAAGGTAGTAACCTTTCCCCGCTCGTCACAACTGGCTGTGGGGCTTGAAAAAAAAAACAATTCATTGGATTAAACAGGGCAAACAAATAATACAGTATCATAGTGGTTTAAGTTGAAAAAAATACTTACCGTATGTCTATTGAGTTCAGTGTTTGTTAAATTGTACTTGGGTGAGTTAATCCTACTACAAATAGATTTATAATAACAGTGTTGATCCAAGGAGGATCAGAAAGGTTCCCTCTATTTGTAGCACTCTATGATGGATTTAAATAGGCGGACTACAGTGGTCCAACAGATAATTACTGTTATTAGGTCTATTGACCCATAGGAACCGGGAAGATCAAAAAACAATAAAGTTTTATTAATTCAAATATTTGTTAAAAACACACACAGATTCATTCATACATTAAAATAACCCCATAGTGAAGTGGCTATATAGGCAGCCTTCAAGGATAGGTATATCTATGTATCATGAGTTCGGACTGCTATCTATAAACATCTATTCCAAATAGATCCAAATTGTATTTAGGTCAGTAGTTTTATCCTGGCATCAAATAATAGGGCTGATGGAAAAATACAGTATATAAATTTATCTTGAAATAAGACTGATATATTCCATTCGTGAGATTATAGGCTCGTCAGAACTCTGTAATCAGATCTTGCATGTTTCATATATAGTAGTACCTGGGTATAGTTTGGATGTATATTCCCACTGTATGTAAGTATACACCACCTAATTAGTATCCAGGAGCATATCTGTATGTTCAGTGATTAGGATGTATATCCTTAGTGGTACATTTATTCCCACACTATCATCTCAGTTCGAGATAACCACAAGTCATGAATACCTATGTACACATACTGTAGGAAAACCTCCTATGCCGGTCCTAATAGGATCCGTACTAGCGCACCCAAACCGGAACACAACAGTCACAGATGAATGGTAGAATTAGACCACAGCGGGTCAAAGTTAACATGGAAGGTTCCGTAAATGATACAAGCCTGACTGTATTGACACTCGTCTGGTGCCTGGATAAAAGATGCCGCCACTTCTGATGACGTCACTTGTGACGTATCATATTTCCCGACGATTGTTTCGCGTGTACACCACGCTTCTTCAGGGGGAGGAGTCTATTCCCTGATCTAGCCGGTAAGTATTTATAGTCTTTTGAGAAGGAGATTCCCGCCTTCTATGACTCATAGAGACGGCGTCTATGCCTGTGATCCAATCAGGTACATAGTGTCTGTGCATAATTCTACTCCAATATCGTGTGTAGTTGGATCAAAGATAGTATGGCAGCGTCCAGAGTATACGTATTGATAGCAATCATAGGTATAGTAAGTATGGCATAACCGTATAGAGAAAACTATATACCTATAAAGATGTTAAAGTCATGTCCTTGTGATGGCAATAGTGATGTATTTTTGTCATATAGAGGTAATGAAATTCAGTGACATTTTGTGTTAGAGTATAGTACATCGAATAGTTCCTTGATGGTAAGTATATTGTATTTTAATGTATATATAATTATTTTGATTCTTTTTCCGATCCATTAATAAATTCATACAGGTTTATGCGCAAGTGAAGCACAACCTTTTTTCCACTTATTGATGCATGTTCTGTACTGTAATCGTCATATACGTGCATAACTGATGTAAATAACGCATTTGTAACAGGCTCTATAGTCTCCCCGCTTGCGCACAGCTTCGGTACAGGTAGGGAGCGGGTATTGCTGTTCATGACGTGCGTGAGCTGCCATTTGCCTATTGGGCGATATGTCCTTACTTGCGAGTGTACTTAAAGTGAGTGTCCTTAAACCGGGGTATGCCTGTATATAGTTTTCTCTATACGGTTATGCCATACTTAATATACCTACGATTGCTATAAATACATATACTCTGGACGCTGCCATACTATCTTTGATCCAACTACACACGATATTGGAGTAGAATTATGCACCAGACACTATGAACCCGATTGGATCACGGGCATAGACTCCGCCTCTGAGTCATAGAAGGCGGGAATCTCCTTCTCAAGAGTATAAATACTTACCAGCTAGATCAGGGAATAGACTCCCCCCCCCTGAAGAAGCGTGGTGTACACGCGAAACAATCGTCGGGAAATGTGATACGTCACAAGTGACGTAATCAGAAGTGGCGGCATCTTTTATCCAGGCATCAGACGAGCGTCAATACAGTCAGGCTTGTATCATTTACGGAACCTTCCGTGTTACCTTTGACCCGCTGTGGTCTAATTCTACCATTCATCTGTGACGGTTGTGTTCCGATTTGGGTGCGCTAGTACGGATCCTAATAGGACCGGCATAGGAGGTTTTCCTACAGTATGTGTACATAGGTATTCATGACTTGTGGTTATCTCGTACTGAGATGATAGTGTGGGAATAAATGTACCACTAACGATATACATCCTAATCACTGAACATACAGATATGCTCCTGGATACTAAATAGGTGAAGTGTATACTTACATACAGTGGGAATATACATCCAAACATATGCCTATGTTACTATACCCAGGTACTACTATATATGAAACATGCAAGATCTGATTACAGAGTTCTGACGATCCTATAATCTCACGAATGGAATAAATCAGTCTTATTTCAAGATACATTTATATACTGTATTTTTCCATCAGCCCTATCATTTGATGCCAGGATCAAACTACTGACCTAAATACAATTTGGATCTATTTGGAATAGATGTTTATAGATAGCAGTCCGAACTCATGATACATAGATATACCTATCCTTGAAGGCTGCCTATATAGCCACTTCATTATGGGGTTATTTTAATGTATGAATGAATCTATGTGTGTTTTTAACAAATATTTGAATTAATAAAACTTTATTGTTTTTTTTGATCTTCCCGGTTCCTATGGGTCAATAGACCTAATAACAGTAATTATCTGTTGGACCACTGTAGTCCGCCTATTTAAATCCATCATAGAGTGCTACAAATAGAGGGAACCTTTCTGATCCTCCTTGGATCAACACTGTTATTATAAGCTTTCTTTCCCTCCAAGCACCTGCTCAAACTTACCTTCATTACTGTTTATGTACATACATATGGGATGAGCGGTCTTATCTCCTTTATATACAAATAGATTTATACAGGTATTAAAAAATACATACTATATGCAAAAAAAGGATCGGTGTACTCAAAAACATTTTCAATCTATTATGGAGAAGTATGTATAGATAGAAGTGTAAATAAGTGACTGATAGATCTATGCGAGATTAATTGGTACTGTAAAGATAACAATTTGGCAAAGAATGTAAATTTGGTTTCTTTGAATAAGTCGTGGAACCCGCCCTGCCCGGCTCCTTGGGAGCTTACATCAATGTGCAACGATTGACTACTCAGCAGGGATTACCTTGACTCAGGGTGCTGGATTCTGGCGGCTGGCCGGGGAGGTAGCAAGAATGTATAAAAATGGACTCTAGGAACATTTGTAGTAAAACTGTCATTTATTCGTGTCCCCAAGCACAGGGCCTGCTGCACTGTATTTTATATCAGACATACATGACTACAGTTCTTTCATTAGTGCCCACTCATAACACTCGAATAGAGGTACATTTACTTAGTTCTTTTTGCGTGTTGGACCCGGCTGCCCTTTGTTGCTTCGGGATTATAATGTGTATAATCCGATTACTCCGGGCCCCTACAGGAATCCTTACGGTCTTTCTTACATGACCCAATACCTTTGGCCCGTTTCGAAACTGCCACTTTCATACAGACTGATGAGGAATATTATTGCAGATCCGCGGTTAGAGTCGATCCGACGACACCCGGGAGCCCTCTTTCCTGAGGCCCTCTATGGCGTGCCGTTTTCCTTTTCCTTAACTATTCAGGACTCCATTCCTTATTTTGGGGATCCTAATTTTAAGGGTACTGTTCCTATCAACACCATAATAAACAGGGGACCCTGGTCTGTGCGGTCACTTTATAAACATTACTTATCTACTCTCCCTGAGGTTCCTCTACTCTTGTCCTCCTGGAACCTAACCTTCTCGAACCTTCCCCATCTCTAATATACTCTCTGTGAAATCATGATCACATGGCAACAGAGGGTGGGGCCCAATATACTCCAACCTTCTAGTAACCTCTTTAGGAGTTGGGGGGGGGGGGGGTTACAGTTCTTATGCACATTATGGTTTGACAAAGCTAAGTTAAATAATTAAAAAGTCATTAGATATATTCAGTTTAATAGGTAAGAGTATCAAAGAAAACAACATTATATATAAAGGGAAGCTGCATTTTCACTAGTACACGATATTGCTGTATTGTTCAGGCGAGAGAGATATACAGAAGTAGCAGAGGTTACCGCTTCTGCTAACGTGTTGCCTTAATGCTGGTGCGTGATTTAACAGTATCACTATCGAAAACAATGGTTAAGGAGATAATGCACGTGTTGTTTTGCGTTAATGGGCATAACGTCTTCTACATCTTTATACAAAACGATGCAAGCAGCCTGTTTTTATTGACTGTCGTTTGGAAAGAACATATTGCATTCCATTTCTGATGAAGATTGTCCTTGCACTGCATGTTGTGCTTTTCATTTACAGCGTTGGTTTCCTATATAATATTAAGTACCTTTCACTTTTGCAACAAAGGGTTTTGGTGGTGTCATCATTAAGTAGCAGGCTGGTAGTTTCATGCTTGACTCTCGTAGCTATAAAACAGTACATATAATTATATGCTAAGTATATCTCTATCAACTTTTTCCGTGTCCCTGTTTCACTTTGTTTACCAAGCCATCATGACATGTAACAAATAATTATTCATATATTTTTCTTTTTCCACCCTCCTTTTCATTGGGCAGGCTACTGTAGCCATGCAAGATAGCCACATAGAGCTCCATAAGGTGCTTCTTCAGGCGCACGAGTTAGCCAGCAGAAGCTACTGTACCCGTGGAAACCTTCTGCAAGAACAGGAAAAATATCGCAACCTGGAAAAGCACCGGGGAGAAGTGGTCAATTTGCACAAACTTCAGCACCAGTTTCACCAGGAACGACAACGCTGGTTCCGCGAGTGCGAGCAAAAACATCGGGAACATGACGAAAAAGAGAGCATGCTTCAGCAGAGGGAGAGAGACTGCCAAAGCCAGGAGCATCTCTTGCTGGAGAAAAGGGAAGAGCTGGATCAGCAGTTTCAGGAATTCCAGCAAAACCTGGAGAGACTGAACGAAGGTCAGCGGCTCGTGGAAAAAGAAAGGGAAAAGCTGTGTGTGCAACAAAAGCTTTTGAGACACTGCAAGCACACCCGCCAAAGCAGCTTGCCGGGGTTTCTTTCCCACAGTATAAAAGAGGTATGCAGCTCCGACTATAAATGCACAGTACAACCTTATGGCTGCAGTTATGTTGAATAATGAATGGTAATTAATGCAGTGGCTAAAAATAAAAATAAATGCCGACCCCTTTCATATTTAATTCTTTAACAAAACAAAAAGAAACATTGGGAAGTGTGCAGTATTTCATACGAAGGATAAAGAACACTTATTACGCGCACATTTACAATGGGAGCTGAGGCGTGCTAAAGCTTAGCACCCTTTTGTGTATCTGGGCCTATAAGTCTGGGCCTTTAAGTACATGTCATTACCCAGAATGCCTGGATGCAGTGGACGCACTGTACACAGTGTTATTATGAATAAGGGAGGTATGAGGACCTTTCTGAACCGTGAATATACTCGTGGGTTTTCTTTATCCTTATTGTACTAGAGGGGTATGTCACCTTTTTTTTTACTCTGTGCCAAGGTGTCAGACCATATATCACATAAATATAACTCAATACTGTATATAGCAAGCAAATATGAAACAGTATGAAAAACCCTCAAACAAAAATATATATTTGTTTGAGGGTTTTTCATACTGTTTATATATTTGCTTGTTATATACAGTATTGAGTGCTAACTTTATTTTTCATTTATTTGTTTGAGTGTTTTTCATACTATTTCTATATTTGCTTGTTATATATTGAGGGATATTTGTATCATATTACCGCTAATGTGGGTTGTCATGCATTGTGACATTTTCCCAATACAACTTTGTATTTTTGATGAATCTGCATAGCAGTGTGACTATTCTAGTGACTACATTTGCCCCATTTGATCTACATTTACATACTGTATGGCATGGGGGGAATGCCTTAAGGACTGTTCGTGGGTCACATATTATATTATTGCCCTTTATTTCCTTATGGGGCTGGATGTTTTAAAATCCTTCAATTTGTCATTTTTAACCCACCATAACTCGTTTGTGTACTTAATAATAAAAACGAATTGCTACTGTATAGTTCAACCTCTGTTGTCTCCATGGGCAGGATTCTGTGTTCTTAATCAGATTAACAGAAAAGGTAAGAGATATGTCGAAACATTACATGATAGTTAAGAATGTGAACTGCTATTGAGATCAATTCTATTGACCGTTTATGGTTTTCCATTGCATTATAAATTACATGTTCTATTTATTTCTGACATTATCCACGGTTGTGAAATATCCTATGTAATATATGGAAGTGGTAGCTGTGTGTTTCAGTAATAGTTTCTATATGATTCAGTTCTACAGTACTTCTACTGTATGCCATTCACTAGTATAACCATGGTGTTCCCTCCCAGCTCAATAACAATAATTGATGCCAACCTTTATTGTGAGAGGCAAATAGTACTGGATGTGACAGAAGGTTAGGAAAAGAATAGCAGCTCATGAAAGGTCTTGCAAAAAATAAACAAAATGTATTTGAAAGGATAAATGTTTAATTCACGGATCTTTGTGAAGATAAAGGTCAGTGGTTGGACCGATGCGTTGATCCAATGCCGATACGTTGATCCAATGGCAAAATCCAAATAAACGTTGTGTATTTTTTGCATGAGACCACTGGGAGTGCTGCTATTCTTCTTTTCCTGATGCTTACACGTTTTCCTGGCTGGTGGACTTGATCTTGATATGCACCTGAGGCAGTATATCTACAGTATCATGAGTGGTCTTTTCTCTGGACTGTGACAGAGGGTTGACAAATTGATACAGTATTAGGAGCAGAGTGTGCTGTTGATGCCAAGTGTAAGAGGGTGATGTGACGGTAAGGGTAGATTTGGCTGCTTTTAATAAAGAAATAAATGATAAAAATGGATATACAACATACAATGATTCTGGGCACAGGGTCCTTGGAAATTCCAATGATGATGGTGTTGTTACTGTAGGTTACCTAGTGCATGAGAAACAAATGAAAAACATACATAGTACAATATGATCAAACAGGTGATAAATAACCGAATAAAAAACACATTTATTAAAATAAACATTAAATCAGTGGCAATTTTTTACAAGCAAAAATTCCTACTAATCCTTCAGCTACATTAGGTGAATTTCCCACTTACTAGATAGAAAGTGGTTGTAGGCAGTGGATAGTGTTTGAGAGCATCCCCTCTCGTTTGTGGCACGTCTACTGCAAAGCGACTGATGTTATCATGCAGTCAGCGGGTCCCTGGCAGATATCCCTCCTAGTAGGTTACCGGATCAGTGGTCTCCCTTCCCAGACTGGAGCGGGAGTCGGCAGCCGCTGAGGTATCTCCGTTCTCTGCGTGTGGTCCACTGCCAGCACTCAAATCTTGTGGGGGTCGGGTGACGACAAAGCGGAAAAGCCGGTTCCGGTCTGGAACAATTACAAAGCTTCCCAGCTTGTTGCAAAGTAGCAAAATTGTGCATAAATCAAACGAGAGCTGCTAAGTGTAAGTAGGATAACCCTACGCGTTTCGAAAGTCAGTCTTTCTTCATCAGGGGTATGATGGATGTGAAGTTAATCCAATGAACATAGTAGGGAGAAGCATCACAGGCACTTTCGGTTTACTTAATCTATTATTTATAACAAGGAGAGACAACAGGAAAGGGATAGGGAGTGATCACAAAACCATACTAATTGTGTAGTTGTATAGATATAAATCAGGTAATCGAATTGTGGGTGCAAACTATGAACTGAAAAGTGAATCAGAAAAGGGGGGAAGGGAAACACAAAGTGATTGTGCCCCTAAAAGAATTCACTAAACTACCACTAAGTGTAAAAAGTAACTTTTAATAAATTGACTTAAAACATATATTACCAAAGACGGTGTAACGTGAATTAAAAATGAATTAAATCAGCAACATCAAGCATCTATGTCATCTAGTATATATGATTATGATATCCCAATTAACCAGCTAATGATGGTGGGATATAGAAGGCATAAGATGCTATAAGTCAGGGTATTAACTCCTCTGGATCAGCTGTTAGACCAGATGGTAAATATATAGAGGTCAGCGAGACCAGATAAATAGTAATGGAAAAATATCCAATCCTCCTAGTGTAATCATATCATTGAACACCTCTGTGGTATCTTATCAGTCTTGTGAGGTGCAAATCCTGTGAGTAAAGAGACTGACACTCACAGCATATACTCTGTGAAGACACATAAACACAGAGATAGGAGGGATAGCAACAGTGCTCGCTAACTACAGAACCTGGACTGAAATAGCCAAGTACTGTGATCTGTGCATACTGAACCAGGAAACTACAAACACTGCATTAAAACAGCTCCAAGTAGGAGACTGACAACATTGCACGTCCAACGCGCGTTTCCCTCCAGCAAAGGAGCTTCTTCAGGGACAAGATGCTTGGTGTTGCTGATTTAATTCATTTTTAATTCACATTACACCGTCTTTGGTAATATATGTTTTAAGTCAATTTATTAAAAGTTACTTTTTACACTAGTGGTGTGCAGTTTAGTGAATTCTTTTAGGGGCACAATCACTTTGTGTTTCCCTTCCCCCCTTTTCTGATTATTTATAACAACCAATACACTGTGTATTGGCTGTAATAAATTAGATTAAGTAAACCCGAAAGTGCCTTGTGTTGCTTCTCCCTACTCTACCATTGCTTTTACATCTTTCTTATAATTGTTTTATCTCGGGTTTATCTTGAAGCCCATCAACTCTCTCCCAGTTCCTGTCCCATAAATTCTCCACCCCTTCCTTTTGACCATCATTTTTTTGTGCTATTACAGCCATCAAACTAAGCACCTATTTTCTCATCTTGTCATCATTCTGCTTTTTGTTTTACTCTTGGAGACGCCAAAGGGTGTGGGTATCAAGGCAAAACTTTTTCAATTGTGGGAAAAATTAGGAATGAAAATAGAATCATATTGCTTTTAGTGGGATTGTTTCTTTTATAGATATAATGCTGTTTTCTTGCCCTAGAATCACTTTAGCTTTGCCTTGATACATATATTCCTTTGGTATCAATGACTCTGGTAATCTGCCAATAGCACCCTATTTATACCCGTGCATTCCGACATATCCATTATCACTGTACTGTTTCCCATCCCAGTAACTTTTATTCACTGGCAAGCAGGATGCTAGCCAAAAAAAGTACAGCTCCAGATGTTTGTTTTGCCTTACACATTCTCTCTTACAGGGAATTAGGGTTACATTTACATTGATGACAGGCTTTGCATCTGCCATGAAAAGTCATATTTTAGCCATTTGTTTAAGGTGTCATGTGATAGGTTTCACAATATGAAAAGCTTTGTTGTTCCTGATGGTGAAAAAAGAGGAATTGTGGTTATTTATGAATAATTTATAGTTGTGTTATCAAGATCAAGTATAAAAGCATTATATATATATATATATATATATATATATATATATATATATATATATAATGCATTGAGCAATACACACAACTAAGGTTTGGATTTCTTTAAATTAAAACTTGTATGCTTTAAAAATCCAGAGCGTGGAAATTTAATAAAGTGAGGACAGAGGTTAAGGAAAAAAAAGTGTCAGAATACATATGTAACCAAATGATAAGTCTGTTCTGGTTTGTGTAAACGACACCAGTGAACTCATATTCTCACATTCCTTTCTGCCTTACAGGGTGTAGGAAACCCCCAGTCTGACAGTTTACAAAATGAAGACTCGGTCTACATTAACAATGCTTTGGCTCCGCTATCACTCAACAATGGCAAATCAATTCCAAGCCCGATGTCTTCCGATGCTCTCATGGACAATGACTCCAATTCAAGCTTTTCACCAACTACTGAGAACAATGCAATGGACTCTTCTAATGAACCTTGGAGCTCCATGGTTTCGCGCCACCAGAAAATGGAAAGTTTCTCCCGTGTCTCCAGGCACAGCAATAAGGATACGTTTAACAATGGTACTGTAAACGAGAGATCATGGGGTTGTTCATAAACTGTGATAGCGCTGATCTGGGCAGTATCACACAGAAATTCCCAATGAGGAGTTAGTTACATGACAGACATGATGAGATGTAGCAAACTCTGCATCTCTGTGTCACTTTTTTATCTTGTATTTGCATGAACAAAAGGGGCCGAGTCTGAAGTAGTGTAAACGTTTCTGGCTAACAATTTGTGTCAAGTGTACTAAACACTTTCTAGTGTTCAATGCAAACGCAAGCACAGAATAAAACTTTTATTCACACTTTTCTTAATACATCATTTTTGGATTCAACTAACATCATGGCAACAGAGATACATAGGTTATGTTCCATGATCTTATAAGACCATAAAGCTCATGTTCAGATGCAGAGATATCAACCTCGCAGTATTGAAATCAGTGAAATTTGGGGGTTCTGGACCAATTCATGGAATTGTAATGGAAAAAAAAAATCAGTGAGACTCACATAAAATGAGTCAGCATGTGAGGAGAGACGTGCCCGTGAAGCTTACCTACAGATGCAGCAAAGAGTATCTGAACACTTGCCTGTGAAAATCTGGGGCAATCTACCAGTAATGCTGCAACATTTCTGTGACATTTCTGCAGACAGACTAATGGCCCATCGGATTAACACAGCAGGGGTCCCTGGCAGTCTCATTCAGTTTGAATGGGACTGCCAGGGACGCCAGTGTGTTAATCCGATGGGCCATTAGTCTGTCTGCAGAAATGTCACAGAAATGTTGCAGCATTACTGGGAGATTGCCCCGGATTTTCCCAAGCAAGTGTTCGGATACTCGAAGCTGCATCAGTACAATAACAATATTTGAATATAATTGCTTACCGCAGACAATTAAGTGATATCATAGCCTGCACAAATCCACTTTCACTAGTAGCAATGCAGCTACAAGTTTTGAAGGCCATTTCTGCCCTAGATGGATTAAAGGATGGTTTCAACCGTAACATAATTTTTTTTATAGGATAGTTGCCATGTAGCCGTGTCTGACAAAAGAAGAAAACCTACAGTGCAGATGAATATTTTTGTTCGGGCTCCAGATAAATCTGTTGGATTGTGTCATTGTCATTTACATAAGTACTTGGCAGCCAAAAAAACAGGTTTGCAAAGGGTTGATTAAAAAAAAGGCATTGTTCTGTCTCAAGAACAATTGGATTGGAGTCAAAGATTTTACCTATAACTTTTACTAGAACTGCCGAAACTAACCGACTGACATATTAGCTAAAAATTTCTATGGTGCTTTTAAATAACACAATACTGGTACAGTGTATGTAATGTGGTACAAGAAAATAACCTAAGAGCTGAGGTGCTAAGTTCCATTAGTTAATTAGTAAGCAATTTAATCTATATATCTATCTAGCCATCTATATATTTCTAAACATCACTGGACCATGGATGTTAAAGGAGCAATCTAAGCGGGTGATTTTTTGCTTTTTAAAAAATATATAGGTACAGTAGGATTGAAGCAGGGGGTCTCCAGATGTGGACCTCATTAATTTCAGCTCCAGGAACCCCCTACTACCAGAGATATGTACATCAGAAGGAGGTGAAGGTATCTCTGCAAAGTTTAAAGCTTCGGCGTCACGTGGGCCAATGGGTAACCACATCGGATGACGTCACAGATTTCTATTGGCCCCCAGGACATTGGAGCTTTGAAAAGCAGCCATTACGTGAACACCAGCTGGCGACCCAGAGCGGCTACTGGCACCCCCTATGTATTTAAGTATCTCCGAAAGCAGGGTGTCCCTGAAGCTGAAATCAAATGGGGTTCAGCTCCGGAGACCGCTGGCTTCAAACATATGTATATATAAAAAAAAGGGGGGGGGGGAAACGACCAGCTTTGATTGCTGCTTCAAAATAGATAGATTTTCAAGGGCAGATACGCAAGTGCAAGTTGAGTCTAACCTACTTACAGGAAGAAAATGGGGCAGATTAATTCAAGTCAATGTATGTATATCTTTATTTACATAGCGCCCACAGCTGTACTTGGCGCTTTAGAAAAGATACAATACAGTACAGGGAATTATTATACAATAAGTGCAACAAACCAGATCAGACAATAGGAAAGGAAATCCCTGCCCCGGAGAGCTTAAGTAGCCAGGTGCCCTATCACGTACCGGCACTTATCCTGTGTCTTGAGGCAGCTATCTTCAATTTGTGATATCACAAATTAAACTATAGAAGGCTCCACGGAATTGAAATTCATTACTAATAGCTCTGATTCATAGGTTCAGATTCTGTAAGCAGCGTTAGCATTTTTAACATGATAGTGTGGGCATTAACGACATGCACCACAGCAGATAGTTTTACACCCGTAAACCGCTAAGCATTATTTTTTAACTCTCAGTATGTAAATATGGATGCAAGTGAGATAATTAGGGCATAAATCATATCCATCCAGATTCACTACACAGTGCTATGGTTAACACTGGTATGGTTTTAACTCATACTTAAGTTCTTTGCTATTGACACGTTTGTTTTGTGTGCATAGTTCGAATAGATCCATTGCTCCTTGAGCAATGTAGATTTGTTGTAAACAGCGATACCTGTGGACCAACAAGACAGTTTATAGAAGTAATAGTGGCACATGTGGTGATTGCTAAGATCTGTCAAACTCTTAATATATCTGTAATGTCAAACTGTGCTCACATTCATGAGTTATATGTGAAGTTTACAACCTGTGCATGCACTAATATTTTTATGAAGAACTCTCCTGTAAGAAAAGCATAGCATCCCAAATATACCACTCAGATCATACCATCATAGGCACTTCACCAACTAACCAACCATTCTGTGACCACACTGTGAAACACTGAACCTCAACACCCAATAGTGACATCACATTTCCAGTGTCTTGGGGGACTACCACTGCCGGTATCTTTAAAAATGAAAATGCCCCACTATTGCCCCCACATGACCTTGATGCATAGATTTCTAAAACACATAAGCTAAAACTGAATTGATTTGAGAAATGTCAGAAAAAAGTAAAATATTACAGAAAATGTTAAGCTTTTCACTCTTTGTGTTGCAGACCTTAATGCAGCCCATGTTATTTCCTGCGGCACATTATTGGCTTCGTCTCCTGGAGGACATCATGTAACTACCGGGTGCTCTGAGTCCCAGCCAGCCACAGAATCATTGGAAAATCCACCTGCGGACACCTCGCAGAGTGTAGAAAATGGAAGAGTTGAAGAAAATATTGTTTACCTCTAATTGTGTTGTGAATGACATTGCCATTTTGGACCATGAACTCTCTGACGTGCTGGTGGGACCTGCAAACCCTTTCTCTTAAATTGGGTAACTGACAGCAATGGAGCTAACCATTTATTTTCTTTTTTTAATATGAGTTTTCATTGATTGGCAAATTTCTGCAACATCATATAATCACAATGACTAAAATCCACCCATGGAGATCAATGCAACCAGTAGTACTATGATCTACTACTACCAGTCAGTGTCTTTAAGACATCTCCCAATAGTCCACTATCTGTTCATGTCCACTGTAGAAATCTGTTTGCTGATTTATCTGGAGTTATGGATATCTGTTACATGATGTTCGAAGAAAATTTTCATGGACTATATGTTGACCACTACCCGATATGAATATTTAATGGTTATTAACCCCTTCAGCACCAAAGGGGTTGCTTTGCAGGCTGTCTCAGCGCTGAAGGGGGTCAACGTAATTTTTTTTTCTTGTGGAAAACAACGTCTAAGTTATTTTTTTAAGTATGCTGTAAATTATCATTATTGGCTTCAACATATACAATCACAGTTATTGGTGTACAATCTTTCTGCTTGTGTAATTACAAAGAAAACAGCATTCTGCATTAGCTGTCTAGAAGCAGTACAGCATTACACATTATATTATAGTCTTTAAGCTAGCGTGAGTGCTGTTTTGTCAATGTTGTGGTTAAAAAAAAAACTAAGCGCCTTGCAGGGAAAGATGGATTTAGTATATTTGTTCTTTACTTTGAATATTGCAATTGAGTATACACGCATGGTGATGAAGCTATGGGTCCATACAACTGCCCTTTGTCGACATAATATCCGGTCAAGTGTTAGATCTGGATGTAGAGTTTTTGAACAGTCCTGACAAATATAGCATGATTCCAGTTTATGTGCATGTTTCTGGAACAACATATATGAGAATCAGAAAAAGAAAAAAATGTTTCCAACTTTCCCTAATACGCAATATAATGCAAAGTCATTAAAATGTTAGCGAAGCGTTTAGTTACAATCAAGTACAGTACATAGAAGTTAACACGGCACTAAGAAGGCCCTGGTGACTTCTCCCAAGACCCCCCGCTTACTGAGTGTTAGAAGAGAGAAAAAACGATGTTCTGACGGAGATTAAGATTTCTCCTTTAATGCTGGCATTTATTGCCCCGGCCTGTGTAAATTCCCATTGAAAAATAACTAGATCTTTTACATGGTTACAAAATATGTTTCCGTTAAGCTTCTGATATTAAGTTGTGCTGGTCTTGCGTCATTCGTATTACGTAAAACATAGGAAAAGTAGAACTTTGCTACATACATCAATACAAATGATGTCACAACTTGCCCCACAATTGTCCTCTTTCTCCTACTTTTCTGACTTCCTGGGTATTTTCAAAACTAGAGTACTGTCAGTATGTAACATAAAAAAAAAAAAACAATGTTTAAAACTTCATTTTTGAATACCAATAAAGAAATACTCCATACCTCTGTGTAAAGTTTAAGTATATTTGCTAAAGTAAAATTCTATTTATTAAAACGGTGTGAGTTTTTTTTTGTCCTTACTTTTCTTACTAAGTGTCCATCCCTCAAACTAAATGTGGCCCATCCTCCCATGTAAAGGGGATTTTATGTGCACCTTATGGCTTAGAACCTTTTAGTAAATAAGGTCCAATGCGCGTTATAGGTAATGACAGCTATTACTGGATTAGAATAAATTCTTCATACATGCACTCAGCAGATTAGCTCCTGAGAATTTAAGGCTTCTCAGAGATCAAATACAAAGCCTCGTACATGGGCTACTTTTATAAACAACTCTCAAGATGGTAAACTTATTTATGCAAAGCACGGGGCTCTTAAAATGAATGAACACTTAGTCATTTTGTTCTGAAGCTAAAAGGGCCTAAAACAATCATCTCTTTATATTCCTGATATACTTATGTCATAAATGTATGTGATTTGTGTACATATGCTGTAGAGCAGTGAAGCTTTGTGCATTATTTCATTTGGTTAGGACTGAAATTCATGTTGAATGCTGTGCATTATGTAGAGCCGTGGCCAGCTTTATTGTTATCCATTCGCTCACCAGAATTCATGCCCCTGAAATATTTTTGCAATACTGTACATGCAGCTTAAAGTGAATGCTGATAATCGGATTGTGTCATACCAAGAGTTCTGTTTTGTTTATTAGGGATGTATTTTTTTTAAACGTAGTCTTCCTGTCAAGGGGAGACTCCTGGAGTGGGTAGGACCTCGGTGGCCGGAACAGCTGGGAGCAGGCAAGGATTGTTGGGGTCACAAGCAGGGTTCGTTGTCAGGCAGCAAACCGGATCATCGTGGTCGCAAGCAGGGTTCGGTGGCAGGCAGCAAGCAGGATTGTTGGTGTCACAGGCAGGGTTAAGTGGCAGGCAGCAAGCAGAATAGTCAGGGTCCAGGCAGGGGTCGGCAACAGGAAGGCAGGAGCAGGGCAGGGGAGCAGGAACTGAGAATAGCGAGCAGGGACTGAGACCAGGGGACAAGCCAGATCATGGGCAAGGGCCTTTAATAAGTACCGCACTCAATACAGGACAGAAGCATAAACAGAAGTATGGGCATGGGAGTCTGAATACAAAACAAAGGCAATGTATGAACAGGAAACTATAAGGACAGAGGACAGGAGCACCAAGAGGAGACAGACAGAGGAACCCCAGAGCAGACAGAAAACAGCAGTACACCCGGTGGACAGAGAAAGGAACTGTGGCTGGGAGCAGGATGTCTAGGAGACCCTGACATTACTCCCCCATCTCAAGAGCGTTCTCCGAACGATCCTCGATGCTCTTCTCCGGAAACCTTGATGAAAGGAAGACTCAGGGTGACCCACCTCTGGTAGTTTGTTGACGGGCAAAACACTTGCTGCGACGGCGCAGGAACCAGTTACCGGTACATCGGGCATTGCAAGGAACTTCCTGATAGGTGTTTTTAACTTAATTAAAAGGGTTAAGGACATCAGGAACATGGGCATCAGGAACGGGTGCATCAGGCTCTCTGTACGAGTCAGTGGGGACATTGAGTTCATTTTCCACGGTCTCTTTTTGTGACCAACATATCTTTTAGTTTTGGAATCTCTTTCTGCAACTTCATCTTTTCAGACTCCAATTTAGCACTAAATGTCTGTTCCTTGTTACCCTTGCTCAGGTCTAGCAAAGCTTCTGCCAACTTTTGAATTCTGTCTGATGTCCAAAATCTGTTTCTACTGTCCCAATCTCCTGCCGTTTCATGGTATAACTTAATGAGCATTTAAGACCAGCTATTTGAGTTTTCAGCTCTTGAAGCTGTCCTTCTGCATTTATTTTCCCACTCAATGCAGTTGCCAGTTCAGCTTCTTTGGAGTTGAGTCGTGATTCCACATCTCCCAGCTGACTCAGAGCAAAAGCTTAAATCTGTTTCCTTTTCTTTCTGACCTGCAGCTGCCGGTACTCCTCCCAGACCTTGCCCAGCTCCAGCTGCAGCCAGGCCTTCTCACGGGCTGTGTGATCCAGCAATTTGCAGGCATCAGCCATTTTGACCTCATAGCGCTGTGTCAGGCCAGCCACTTGACAGACGGACACTCCTCTCTCCCGTTTTGGTGAGCTGTATCTTGAGCTCAGCGATCTGCGCCTGCAGAGCTGCGAGTTGCTGGAATGTGTGTTTAGCTGCCAGCTTTAGCTCTTCCACTTCCTGGCTTTGCTGCAAGTTCCACTCCTCAGTGAGAGACCCTTGTCTCTTGAGCGCATCCTGCAATTCTTCTCTCAGGGCCTTCATCTCTTCACTGTGCTCACTCTGAGCTTGCTTCCATGCATCCTTCATTAAGTTTTGGAGCTCTGCCAATTCCTTCGCAAGGGTCCCAGCAGCTTGCCTTTTCCAGGTTTCTTTCTCCTGGGTGTACTGACTATTAGGGAAGGAGCAGTGTCTCTGCTCCTCTAGCTCTTGCTTCAGTTTCTGGACCTCCTCATGCTCTCTCTCATACAGAGTTCCATTGTCTCCATGCCCCTCCTCCAGCAAGACTCTGGTTATGCTCAGTGTGGCCTTCAGCTCCTCATGCTGCTCTCTGGGGACACACTAGGTACTCAAATGCTCTTGCAGAATTTTTACTTTGTTAGCAGACTGGATACTTTCTTCATGCAGAACTCGCTGCTTCTCGGCATTCACCCGTTTCTCCTTGGCGTCCTGCAGACTCGCACACAGTTCTTGTAGCTGGCTCTGCAGCATATTCACTGCTTGTGTGCACTGCTCCAGGGAGACACGTTCTTCTTGCAGCAATCTCTCCGCATTCTGCAGTGCTGCTGTATGTCTAACTTTTCGTGGGCTAATTGTTTCTTCTCCTAATTCATGGAGTCTCTATCTCCTTCACTGGCTTGGACATCGAGGGCCTTGCACATTTGGTTTATAGTCTAAAACCCACTATTCAACTCTTCGAGGGCCTCTCTCATAGAATGTCTCTCCTCCCGAGAGGCTCCCATCTCTGTATTAAGCATGTGAAATTACTTTTGAAAGGCTTCAAGCTCTGTACTACACCTGTCCATTTCCTTCAGAGAGATTTCCAGTGCGGTGCCAACTTAATCAATGAAACTCTGGTCCTGGGCAGAATCAGCGTATGCCTTCTCTAGCTTACTTGACAAGATCACCCTGTCACTCTCCAACTGCTCCTTTTCTTTCTCCTGGAGTACACACAGCAATTGCTGTGAACAGACACTTTTGTAGTGCAGCCTTAGCCTCTTGCTCTTTATATATAGCGTCCATAGAGCTAATCAATCTCTTTCCATGCAGATTGAAGTGCCTGAGTTAAGGCATCTTTACCTTGGTTAAATGCATCCTCTTTCTTTTCCACTATTCCTGGGAGGATTCTGTGAGTTGCCTTAGTCTGCAGCATATCTCTGTTTTCTTCTAACGCAGGCTTTCCTGAGGTTAAAGGGTCATCCTTAATTCTTTCTGCAACTTCCACTGTAACACGTCCTCTCTTCTTCTTCTTCTTTCTCTTTGCTTTTAGAAGCTCTGAAGAATCAGTGGTGCTGTGTTCACATTTATTGCTCAAGACTGTATTCAAAGTGGGAGCCATAGTTTTCGGACATAGGGAAAACCAACTTCCCCAAGAAAACCAGTAAAGAGGAAAAGTGTCTTTAAAGCAGAAGCATTGGAATGAACAACAGAGATATTAGGCACAACAGAGAGACAAAAAAATAGGAGAGCTGACTTTTAGATTTGAGACCTTAGCATCAGTCACAGAAATATCATAAATTGCTGGGAAAACCATAGACAGAAATTTGCAGTTACATCTGAAACTTTAGAATCAGGCATAGGAATATCATAGATTGAGGGGAATCACAGCATGCAGCAACAAAATAATGGGAGCACTTTTGTCTTTTGGAAATGGACCCTGCGAACCAGCAGTGGTATACCCAAGCAAAAAAATCAGAAGCAAGTCTGAAAATCTGCAGCGGCCCACCCAAAAATGCAGAGAGAGACAAGCCCTCTCCATGGAATTTAAGTATTGGGAGTCTAAAATGGTGACACCAGATACTGCAGAAAAATGCAAGGTTTTTCTTTTTTTATATAAAGGAATTCTTCTCAGGGAGAAAATGCACGATTAATCATGCAGAACACTTTGCAGCAAAACAAACCTTCAAGATCCCAAACGGGGTTTCCAATAACCAAAACAAAAGTACTTATCTACCTCCAATACAAGCGGATGTCCTTTGTTTTCTATCAAGGGGAGACTCCTGGAGCGGGTAGGACCTTGGTGGCCGGATCAGCAGGGAACAGGTAAGGATTGTTGGGGTCACAAACAGGGTTTGGTGGCAGGCAGCAAGCAGGATAGTTGGGGTCCAGGCAGGGGTCGGCAACAGGAAGGCAGGAGCAGGGCAGAGCACAGGAAACTGAGACCAGGGATCAGGGAACAAACGGGGATAAGCCAGATCATAGGCAAGGGCCCCTAATAAGTACCGGACTCAATACAGGACAGAAGCATAAGCATAAACAGAAGCATAGGCATGGGAGTCTGGACACAAAACAAAGGCAAAGGAGGAGCAGGAAACTATAAGGACAGAGGACAGGAGCACCAAGAGGGGACAGACGGACAGAGGAACCCAGAGAAGACAGAAAACAGCAGCACGCCCGGTGGACAGAGAAAAGAACTGTGGCTGGGAGCAGGATGTCTAGTAGACCCTGACACTTCCTTTGTATATTAAATTGGTGTTACCTCTTGGAGTTTGTGGGAAGCAGGGGTGTCTCCGGAGCTGAGCTGCGTTCATTTCAGCTGCGTGGAACCCCTGCTTCCTGAGAAATTTTACCTATAATGGGACTAGAAAGTGTCCATTTAAAAGGTCCTGTGGCCAATAGGAAGCCACGACATCATCCCCTGTGGCTTCCTATTGGGCCATGTGACGCGGGACAGGTTTGAGTTACCGGCAGCCCCTTTACATATACAGTGGCGAGAAAAAATTGTGAACCCCTTAGGATTGTTACATATCTTTTATATTTCAAACCTAAAATACTCACACAATGAGTTATTTACTAAAGTGTCATGGCTGCAACACGGAGAATAAAAACAAATGCAAATAAAATTGCACCAGGTTTATCAGAGGAAAATCCCAATTGCGGGGTCTCTGGAACTGAACTGTTAGGTTTAAAGGTCCCAGTTACATGGGCTAATAGGAAGCTGCAAGGGATGATGTCACAGATTCCTGATTTAAGCCACCATTTCGATAGCCCAGCAGAAGCTGCTACCGGCACCCCCTATGCTGGTAAGAATTTCAGGTAGCAGGGGTTCCCGGACCTGAAATTAACACGGTTTAGCCTTCGGAGACCCCCTGCTTCAAAATTTTAATGCTAAGAAAAAAAAAAAAAAAAAAAAAAACTAATGCAGGATTGCTTCTTTAAATACCTTCAATTCTGTGCTTCTACAAGAGAAAAAAAATATTAAAGCCTCTTTTTTCCATATACTGTAGCTATGCATTAAATTGTCAATTGAAACTGTAGTTGAATTCTAGTTGTATTCTGAATCCTTCCCTGCATGTACTTTGGTAGATTATTTAGCCTACATGGAATTATGCTCTGTACATGCTGCAGAAGCAGGTCTTGCAAATGTTTGTTTGTACAGGTAAGAATTGGCATATCAAACAGTTCACTTTCTGCAACTTGTTTAACTCTCCAATCGTTGGACACTTATTGATATTGATCACGTCGTATGCCATCTGCAACTCGCAAAATGAAAATGTCCCACCCGTCATATATTTTCTTTTTTATTTAATCCCCTGCACGGTTTTGAGTCAGACAGCTGGTTCTCTGGGAAATAGTTCTATTTTTACCTTTTTCTTGAAAAGGAAGAAATGGCTGAACATTTGCTCCTAAAGCATTGTTCATTTAGAAAGAAACCTGATTTCATTCTCTCTAAGTAACTGCACATATTCCGAAGCCATCAACATTAATAATGAAGCAAATCCTTCTCCCAGCTTTTATTAAAGGCCTTGTATGTTGCTGACATATATAAAATGGTTCACCTGTGGTTATACTATAGAGAAGGGATCAGGGGGGAGGGGGGCGGGACGCAGGGCAGGAAACAGGTGGCTCTTTATTTCAGAAGTGTAACTACAGTAACACGTAGACAGCAGACCAGGTTGCCATAGGCAGGTGGTCTTCAAGATATGATCCATTACATGCTCCATCCATCATCTTGACATTTCTAATGGTTAACGGAATCAAACATATACCTTTAGAGTGTAATGCAAATCCACACAGCAGTTCAAACACAACTACAGGGAGGATCTTTTCAGCATCAAACATGACCTTTTCTTCCTTCTCGTTCCCTTTTCATGTCAAAGTTTTATTAAAAAATTCCTCAGGTCCACTTTAATGGCAAACACCATTTCAAAGAATTATTTCATTTCTGTGGGGTTTTTTCACTGATGCAGGCAGCTGTTAACCATTTCAAAAGCCACCATGGTAGGGCCTAATGGATGCTTTGATTAGTAGGCACCAGACATTATTGGTGTGCTTGTTATTAGCTCCTCACGTACAGTAGATCCCTAACCTCCTTTGTTAAGAGTCTTTAGATTGTGAAACTATGGCCCAAATGTGAAGATAAACTATTAACAAACATTATTAGCATTTTCTAATAATAAAGTTGTCAGGAATAAAATAATGTTTATCTCCCACAATGTAATAATGAGGTTTTCATTTCAAGCACCTTTCACTCTGTTTTCATTAAGGTGATCCTCAACGGTTAGCCCTTTAGAGCCTGTGGGGCATGTATTGCTAATCTGGAGTACGGGTAACCAGACAGCCTGCCACGTTTAACATTGGACAGCCTGCGAGCGTGCCAAAGTGAATTTCCTGCATGTATTGCTAAGCCATATGTTGCGAACCTATTTAGTACTAATAGGATTAAGGTAAAGACCAGGTACATTTGTTTTATTCAAGCGGAGGCTCTAATAGGTATTTGGTTAGAGGGCATTCTGAAGGATCCTGATCTAAAGGCGATTCACATGGGCGTAATGACATGGGGTAGGTTTTGTCTCACCTGTCATTTAGACTGCAGGGAGGAAACATAGCTTCAATTATCTAGCACCATGAAAGAAAAGGATGCATGCAAGATTCTATGTACTATAGCAGGTTGGTTTATACAGTGACTACATGCACATTAATATACAGTACAGTATTGAATGGAAGTTACTCAATAGCTACTTTACCAATAACTGAGCATTATTCCCGTCTCACTATATTATATAGGGGCATCTTAAATTCAAATTTCCGAAGTCTAATGTTACTTCAAAACATACAACGTTTTTTTTAAACACTATAAAATATACTGATTTGCCTCCATGAGTTTCATATACTGTACTTTTTGTCCTAGTACAATAGTAACCCAGGTCACATACCCTTACCTCTAGCTTTCAGGGCACAAGCTGACACATTTTGGAAAGCTTTCTTTAAAATCTTTTAGTATGTCACACTTCCCACATGTCAGGAGCCAAATATTTCATATTATATATTATATTTATAAAATATATGCATGCATAGATAATTTTGTAATACTGTTGGGAGTGGTTTACTGCATCTTGATTCGGAAACAAAAACCTTCTTCTTAGCCCAAAGAAACTTGTTCTGGAAGTGAGAAAGTGCTGGAATAAATAAATGTTTGTTTTTTAATTTATAAATCTGGTGCAGTTTGTTTGCCCCGGTTTTGTGTCATCCTTATGGGTTTTTTTTTTTTGCGGGCATTATGTGGGGGACGTGTCATAGCAAATGTGGAGCAAAATTGATGCAAATGGTTTAATTTTCATCTTGCGTCTCTTTGCGTCGAAGTATCAAGGTCTTTGCTCCAAGTTTTGCGCCATTTGAGTCTCCATCCGATTTGGCGAGTGTTAATAGTACGAATTAGGGAGCAGTTTACATGATGCACCGATTACAATGAGATGTAGAAAACTCCGTGTCCTCATGCGTGACTTTTGTATCCTGTATTTGCGGCAGAAACATCCACCAGGTCTGAGGGGGCGTCAACTTTTCTGGTCAACAATTTGCGTCAAGTGAAGGAAAATGTTTCTTACATTTGACGCAGATGCGAGTAGAAAATGGAGCAATGCATAGACTAACTTCTATTTGGACGTTTTTTACGTTGATGCATTTCCCCCAACGAGTCCTTTCCCCACAGAGCATACAAGCTAAATGCAGGGCCTAAGGCACAAGGATGTTGCCCACGGTTATCATTCTGTATCATTTGAATAATAAGTTACATGTAGATGGTCCATGATGGTCTACTAGAAAAAATTCAATTTCGGTTTTTATACACGATGACCAACCAGACTTATTGCTTAATGTAGCACACTAATCACGAAGAGGAGACAATTGTAGCAATATCATTATGGCCTTAAAACTGCACTTAAAAACCGAATGGTCAGTAATCAAACGCAAAGTCATATGCACTGTTGATGAATGCAAAGCATTCTTGAAGGATCAACACTTCTGTCCCCATCAAGGACTTTTGCCTCTTTTATTTGCAATGTACAGAACCATCGAATAAGTTCATATGTTCTATTCACCCTCTAAAACATTCAAATCAGATTCTCACTGGATCACTGCTTGAGGAAAGTGCTGCCTGCACATCTGGGAAATCCCTATAACTTTGCCATGGGTCACCTGAAACTACCTTCACATGCAATGACCAGATCAGCCACAGGAGGTCACCAATGTTCAATAAAAGACAACACAAGACGAGGACTCTGACAGTGAGATTTCCAGGCAGTCCCACATAGTAGACAAAGAACAAAATATCTTTCTAAAAACTAATAATGTCATTGCATTTATTTAAAGGATTGAATTAACCCTAATATGAAAAGAAAAATATACTGGTGTGTTCTGTAAAATGAATATATATAATATATATTCATTTTACAGAACGCAACTATATATAATAACGCAATTATATATATATATATATATATATATATATATATATATATATATATATATATATATAGAAAAAAGAACAAAAAAGAAACAGGCGCACACCTAGTGCATTACCACAATAAAAATGTATTGAATGAACATAAAATCTAACAAATGGCCACTCACAAGGATACAGCAAATAAAAGCGTTTATGAGATAGGCTCTCATGTGCCTTGCAGCTCAATCACCAGCATCCGTCCGCAGTCAGTGGCGTCGTCACGTGGATCACCTTCGTGAACCGGAACCGGAAGAGGGATCTTTCACCTTCAGTGCTCCATACCATTAGTCCCTCCGGGAAACAGGCACCTCAGATATAATATGTATAAGGTAGCAGGCCGGGAGAGCAGCACACGGGAGCCAAAAGTTCTCAGTCAATCTGCATCAATGTTTGTGGGCAAATGGCGGCCGGATTCTAGCCACGCCCTACGCGTTTCGTCATCAAATGACGACTTCTTCAGGTTTGATGACGAAACGCGTAGGGCGTGGCTAGAATCCGGCCGCCATTTGCCCACAAACATTGATGCAGATTGACTGAGAACTTTTGGCTCCCGTGTGCTGCTCTCCCGGCCTGCTACCTTATACATATTATATCTGAGGTGCCTGTTTCCCGGAGGGACTAATGGTATGGAGCACTGAAGGTGAAAGATCCCTCTTCCGGTTCCGGTTCACGAAGGTGATCCACGTGACGACGCCACTGACTGCGGACGGATGCTGGTGATTGAGCTGCAAGGCACATGAGAGCCTATCTCATAAACGCTTTTATTTGCTGTATCCTTGTGAGTGGCCATTTGTTAGATTTTATGTTCATTCAATACATTTTTATTGTGGTAATGCACTAGGTGTGCGCCTGTTTCTTTTTTGTTCTTTTTTCCAGATATCACTAGGGACTGGTGATCCCTTTGGAACGGGCTGCAAGAAACCAAAGACATTTCCACTGGAAGAGGACTTTATGTATTGAAGGTTTTTTATTATATATTTTTATTTTTTGACAATTTTTTCTATACATTTTTTATTAATAAATACATTTTTTAGATTTTTTTACATTTTTTCCTTTAGGGTTTTGTCAGGAGATTGTATTGCTATTTGTAATTTTTATAAAGTTTTATCATAGTGTATTAGCCCTATCTAGCTGCCCCTTCAAGCCTATCCAATCAGCTATTGTCTCTCCTACTAATATCTATAATTAACTGGTTATTTAGCGGCGCTACTTCATATTGTGTTTTTTTTGATATATATATATATATATATATATATATATATATATATATATATATATATATATATATATATATATATATATATATATATATATATATACTGAGTTAAGTTACGGTGAGTAAAAAAAGTGACAAAAACCCTCCACAGGAAAGCAAATATGCAAATACAACTGTATGCTCATCTGCATGTCTTAGGCATATATAATATATATATATTATATCTCTCCTGGATCAGAAATACAGTGCTGAAGTAATTACAAAACTGATAGAATACATCCTGACACACAGCAAATTCAGCTTCCAGAAGGGCATTTATCTACAACTAATGGAGACTGCAATGAGTACCAAGATGGCACTGCAATATGCCAATCTTTTCATGGCAAAAATTCCAAACTACATGCCCCCTCAACCCTACAAATACTACAGATATATTGATGACCTGTTTATAATATGGACAGAGGGTGAAGGAAACCTAAAACAATTCCACGAGTACCTGAACTCATTCCATCCATCAATTAAACTCAAAATGGATTATTCGGCAAACCTAGTGAACTTTCTAGATACAACAGTAACACTGAAAGATGGCAAACTACACACATCTGTATACAAGAAACCAACAGACAGATGCAGTTACCTCCTCAACTCCAGCTTCCATCCCACTCACACCAAACAAGGTATCATACACAGCCAGGCTATAAGATACCACCGCATATGCTCTGACACTGAAGACAGAAACAGACATCTCACAACCCTGACCGATTAGTTCAAACAGAAGGGATACACGCCTAAAACTATTGCCAGAACTATCACATCTGCACTAAAAGCCCGACGAGAACACCTACTACAATACAGGCAGAAAGAACATACCACACGCATACCACTAGTGGCCACATACTGTACAACCCTACCCTAGAGGGAATACAAAAAATAATCAAAGATCTGCAACCCATGCTGGCAGAGGATGTGACATTAAAAGAAATCTTCCCCAACCCTCCCATTCTTGCGTTCCGGCAACCACCGAACCTCAAACAGAAATTAGTCAACAGAAAACTTCACAACGAACTTAAATACACTGATAATGGCACACAACCGTGCAGCAACACACGTTGCAAACTCTGCAAACATATCTGCCAAGAACCCACAGCCAGTCACAACCATGGAACATTCAATGTTAAAGGATCATACAGCTGCACATTCAGTAGTACAGTATATATGATTCAATGTAACAAATGTGACCAAGGATGCTACATTGGGGAAACCAGCAAAAACTTGAAGGCAGAATCAATATGAACAGACACTCTATACTCCACCATGAAGAAGGAAGATACTGCTCACCTGTGGGACATTATTTATCACAACCAGATCATCCCATAAATAATTTAAAAATCGAAATCCTCAATGGAATGTTTAAACGCACCCAAGAACGGCAAACATTTGAACTCAGAATGGTAAGACTCTGACACCAAAACAAGAGGACTTAATGTGGATATGGCGTTTCTCACACTATCACAATTGTTTGTAATTATCCTGCCTGCCTCTCTACCAATGTTCTTATCCACACCTTTCCCTTCCAGCCCCCTCCACAGCATTCACCATTATCACCCAGTGCTTCCAATGCAGCAAGGGATTCTGGGAAATGACATGCAAATGAGCACACAGTGCCACCTTTTGTCTCAAGACCACATTACATGGTTAAACCCTTCAGCCAATGCATGCTGCTTTAAACACAGATTTTAAACATTGCCTGGGATGAGATGCAAAGCCAATAACCCCACTCACAGACAGACTGTTTCAATCTTGTGGGTCTCATCAGTGTGAGGTTGGTTGTACTGGCTTTGCAACTTCAGACATGAGTACAGTAGAGGCAGCGATTATTCTAACAAAAACCAGTGGCAATTCCCCAAAAGACCCAGGTACACCCAGGTACATTCTGAATACATGCCTTAAACTTTCCTTAAACTAGCCCCAGCATTTCTGCATTGATTAATGGCCAATCAGATTAACAGCGGGGGTCCCTGACAGTCCCATTCAAACTGAATTGGACTGCCAGGGATCCCTGCTGTGTTAATCCTATGGGTCGTTAGTCAATGCAGACATGCCTTAAAAGTGCCTCAAACTAGCCCAGAACATACCCAGCACATACCCAGCACATACCCTGAATGTAACCCGGCTAGTTTAAAGCAAATGTTAGAATAATCGTTGCCTCTACTGTATGTCTTCACCACACATTATTTAAGTTATGGTGGGTGAAAAGGGGATTAAAAACCCTTCACCATATGGCATATCTACTATATATTTCTCAAAGTGTCCTATGTGTCGTTGTCTGTCTGTCTGTCTGTATGTATGTGTCTCCCTGTGTCCCTCCCTGTGTCCCTCCCTGTGTCCCTAGAGGCAATCAGATTGTCTCCCTTGGCCCGCCCCCGCACACCTCTCATTGGCCGGACACACACACACACACACACCCCCCCCCCCCCCTGTGTCCGTCCCCCCCCATCACGTGCGCCGCCCTGCTCCGGACGGAGGGGACACACACACACACACCCCCCCCCCCCCCTGTGTCCGTCCCCCCCCATCACGTGCGCCGCCCTGCTCCGGACGGAGGGGACACACACACACAACACCCCCCCTCTGTCCGTCCCCCCCCCATCACGTGCGCCGCCCTGCTCCGGACGGAGGGGAAGCACGGCGCGACCCTCCTACCCCAGCCGCCAACGCTCCCTTACCTCCCCGGCGCTACCTCCCCCTCAGGTAAGTCACAGCACTGTGTGTCCCACCTCAGCTTATGGCGCCAGTAACTCACCTATTTCACGCGCGCAGCCTCGCGCCTCAGGCCCACACAGGCCCCACACAGGGCGCTTCCTGCCGCCGCCTGCATGCCTCACTCAGCCGGACGGCACATCCCGGGCACCGGAGGGGGGTGCCGAGTCATGGGGAACAGGGGGGGGGGGGCACCCGCCGAACCAGCGGGGGGGGGACGGCATGCACATACATAAATTATGACAATACATATGCCCACTGATCTCCACCCCCCCCCCACTCCCCTTTCCCCCCCCACTCCCCTTTTCCTCCCGCCCTCTGCTCCCCTTTCCCCCCCCTCCGCTCCCCGTTTCCTCCCCCCCTCCGCTCCCCGTTTCCTCCCCCCCCTCCGCTCCCCGTTTCCTCCCCCCTCCGCTCCCCTTTTCCTCCCCCCCTCCGCTCCCCTTTTCCTCCCCCCCCTCCGCTCCCCTTTTCCTCCCCCCCTCCGCTCCCCTTTTCCTCCCCGCCTCCGCCTCCCTTTTCCTCCCCGCCTCCGCTCCCCTTTTCCTCCCCGCCTCCGCTCCCCTTTTTCTCCCCCCATCCGCTCCCCTTTTCCTCCCCCCCTCCGCTCCCCTTTTCCTCCCCCCCTCCGCTCCCCTTTTCCTCCGGTCCCCTTTTCCTCCCCCCCTCCGCTCCCCATTTCCTCCCCCCCTCCGCTCCCCATTTCCTCCCCCCTCCGCTCCCCTTTACCTCCCCCCCTCCGCTCCCCTTTACCCCCCCCTCCGCTCCCCTTTACATCCCCCCCTCCGCTCCCCTTTACCTCCCCCCTTCCACTCCCCTTTACCTCCCCCCCTCCGCTCCCCTTTACCTCCCCCCCTCCGCTCCCCTTTTACCCCCCCCTCCGCTCCCCTTTTACCCCCCCTCCGCTCCCCTTTTATCCCCCCATCCGCTCCCCTTTTATCCCCTCCGCTCCCCGTTTCCTCGCCCCTCCGCTCCCCTTTTCCTCCCCCCCTCGCTCCCCTTTTCCTCCCCCCCTCCGCTCCCCTTTACCTCCCCCCCTCCGCTCCCCTTTACCTCCCCCCCTCCGCTCCCCTTTACCTCCCCCCTCTGCTCCCCTTTACCTCCCCCCTCCGCTCCCCTTTACCTCCCCTCCTCCGCTCCCCTTTTACCCCCCCTCCGCTCCCCTTTTACCCCCCCCCCTCCGCTCCACTTATATCCCCCCCTCCGCTCCCCTTTTCCTCCGGTCCCCTTTTCCTCCCCCCCTCCGCTCCCCATTACCTCCCCCCCTCCGCTCCCCTTTACCTCCCCCCCTCCGCTCCCCTTTACCTCCCCCCCTCCGCTCCCCTTTTACCCCCCCTCCGCTCCCCTTTTACCCCCCCTCCGCTCCCCTTTTACCCCCCCTCCGCTCCCCTTTTATCCCCCCTCCGCTCCCCTTTTATCCCCTCCGCTCCCCGTTTCCTCGCCCCTCTGCTCCCCTTTTCCTCCCCCCCTCGCTCCCCTTTTCCTCCCCCCCTCCGCTCCCCTTTACCTCCCCCCCTCCGCTCCCCTTTACCTCCCCCCCTCCGCTCCCCTTTTCCTCCCCCCCTCCGCTCCCCTTTTCCTCCCCCCCTCCGCTCCCCTTTTCCTCCCCCCCTCCGCTCCCCTTTTCCTCCCCCCCTCCGCTCCCCTTTTCCTCCCCCCCTCCGCTCCCCTTTTCCTCCCCCCCTCCGCTCCCCTTTTCCTCCCCCCCTACGCTCCCCTTTCCTCCCCCCCTACGCTCCCCTTTTCCTCCCCCCCTCCGCTCCCCTTTTCCTCCCCCCCTCCGCTCCCCTTTTCCTCCCCCCCTCCGCTCCCCTTTACCCCCCCCCTCCGCTCCCCTTTTACCCCCCCTCCGCTCCCCTTTTACCCCCCCTCCACTCCCCTTTTACCCCCTCTGCTCCCCTTTTACCCCCTCCCCTTCCCCCCCTCCTCCTCCTTCCTCCCTTCCCCCCCTCCTCCCCTTCCCCTCCTTGCCCCCCCTTCTCCCCCTCCTCCCCTTCCCCCCCTCCTCCCCTTCCCCACTCCTCCCCTTCCCCCTTTCCCTCCCCTTCCCCCTTTCCCCCCCTTCCTCCCTTCCCCCCCCCTTCCTCCCTTCCCCCCCTTCCTCCCTTCCCCCCTCTTCCTCCCCTTCCTCCCCTCCCCTTCCCCCCTTCCTCCCCTTCCTTGGTGCTTGAGGTGGGGGGAATTTGATGCACTTTAAAATATTTATATATACATTGATACATCCTGCCCCCGGTCCCTGGTGCTCCCGCTGTCTGCGCGGGTCTGGAGATACACCCCCCCCCCTCCGGCACTCTCCCGCTGTGCGTGAGGGTCGGGAGATACCCCCCTCCGGCACTCTCCCGCTGTGCGCGCGGGTCGGGAGATACCCCCCTCCCCTCCGGCACTCTCCCGCTGTGCGCACGGGTCGGGAGATACCCCCCTCCCCTCCGGCACTCTCCCACTGTGCGCGCGGGACGGGAGATACCACCGCCCCTCCGGTACTCTCCCGCTGTGCGCGCGGGGCGGGAGATAGTAGCCGGGTGTTTCTCCCCCCCCCTCTCTCCCCTCCAGCGCTCCTGAGATACTGTGAGGTACTGAGAGAGAGTGTGTGTGTGTGTGTGTCACCCAGTCAGTGATCCCACCCAGTCACCCAGTCAGTAATCCCACACCCCACCCAGTCACCCAGTCAGTAATCCCACCCAGTCACCCAGTCAGTAATCCCACCCAGTCACCCAGTCAGTAATCCCACCCAGTCACCCAGTCAGTAATCCCACCCAGTCACCCAGTCAGTAATCCCACCAGTCACCCAGTCAGTAATCCCCACCAAATCAGACACCCCCCCTTCCACCCAATCCCCCAGCCAGTCACCCCCATCAGTCAGTCACCCCCCCGTCAGTCAGTCACCCCCACCCCTCTCCCACTCTCTCCCAGTCTCTGTCTCTGGGTCTCTTTCTCTGTCTCTTGGTCTCTGTCTCTTGGTCTCTGTCTCTTGGTCTCTGTCTCTTTCTCTGGGTCTCTGGGTCTCTGGGTCTCTGTCTCTGGGTCTCTGTCTCTTTCTCTGGGTCTCTTTCTCTGGGTCTCTGTCTCTGGGTCTCTGTCTCTGGGTCTCTGTCTCTTTCTTTTTGGGTCTCTGGGTCTCTCTCTCTCTGTCTCTCTCTCTCTCTGTCTCTCTCTCTCTCTGTCTCTGTCTGTCTCGCTCTCTGTCTCTCTCTCTCTGTCTCGCTCTCTCGCTCTGTCTCGCTCTCTCTCTCTCTGTCTCGCTCTCTCCCACACTCTGGATATCTTATTTACCCTATATATATCTTAACTGCCCTATACTACACCAAAATAACAAATACTGCTTTCTTCCAGATCTGACTGTGGAGCTTCACACGGCATCAGAATCCCCCCTAACCCAGAAGACAGGTAGGGAACACCTCCCCTCCAACATATAACATTGCGGGAATGAGGGTACCTGGATATTGAGGGACTGCGGATCAGGTAAGATCCCAGGCAGGATTGCTGCTTTAGATATTGTGAAGAGGGGGCGTCCAGACACTGATTAATGGGTGCAGGAAAATAGTCACACACACGTAACAAGGACTAATTGTGGTAAAGTTTAAATGTAATACAATAAATAAACTTATGTCAAAAAAGAATGTTGTTTTACTAGGAATTTACTTTAAAAAAAATTTAAGCGGAGCTGGGGGCGGAGCTAGGGGAGGGGCTAGGGGCGGGGCTAGGTGGCGAGTATATTTTTTTGTTTGGCGAGTAGATTTTTGGGTGATTTGTCAAACACTGTATATCTATCTATATATATATATATATAAAAAGTTTTTTAGTTTTTTATCAAGCCCTGTGAAATTCTTGTATTTTCAGAGTTATCACCTTCCCCTTTTAACTGTTTAGCTAATGATATTGTAGCATCAGAATTACTTTCTGGTTGAAGTTAAGATTGACCACTTTGGGGGTTATTCCTTAAACTGTGATAGTGCCGATCAGGCCACCCGTTCGGCACTATTGCAGTTTACGGATCACCTATGCTTAATACATAACACTATCATTAGTTTATTTGAGCATCAATGTGAGTGGCAATCCCTCCTATGCCCAAGGTATACCAATGATATACCTATATCCCATACCTATAAGTATTTTACAATATTTTGTTTTGGTTAGTGAGTAACCGTAGTTAAGTGAGTCTTGGGAAGGGTTTGATTTCCTCTGGCTACCCACTTTTGTCTGATATCTTTGGGTATTCATTCAACAAGAGTTTGTACAGGCAAGCCTCGCTCTTTTTGCATCCCTTACCTTTATTCGCTCTCTGATAAGGTAATGGTGGAATAAGGGTAGATAAAATACTCCACCATTCATCAAAGTAAAGGGTTTTGAGCATAATTTCCAAAACGTACAAACTCAGATACATCTTTGTTTTAAGAATGGTTACATTTGTTTGGGGAAAGCCAAGGAGATTATTAAACATGTTATTTTGGTCGATTACCAAGGATTGCACCCTTAATCCCTAGAGTGGTGATACTTTGTTTCTTGCATACAGTATATATTTACATCTATTTTGGCACCTACCAATGCAGTAGACCAGTTTATGCACTGGGTAAGTAATATATGGCTTGTGATAGTTATCTCTGTAGGTTGGGTGGTGAGTGCTGACTACTGTATAAATGCACCTAACAGGGTAAAATTAGCTGTTACAAACCATCACGAACTCTACATTTTACATTGAAGAGATATTAATGTAACCTAGAATAGACTGGTCATCAGGGCTGCCGCCCAATAGCACAGTTCAAGCTTTGGTTCTTGTTGACGTGGAAACACATTTGGAGTCTGGTACAGTTTAAGCTCACAAATAAAACACATTTTCAGATCAGGGTTGAAATACACAGTTCATTCAGGGTTTGTTGTTGTTGTTGCAACACTTTTCCGTAAACACCCTACTATGATGTATAACACAATTCAATTTAAAGTTCATTTAAAGTTCATCTTTCCTGTCTTGCCTTCAAATTATTTCTGGGCAAGCTATCCGCCTATCCGAACAAGCTCCTCACCCCTGCCTCATGCAGCACTTATCACCTGAGATCAGACTCCAAAAGACGTTTTACGGTCCCTCGGTTTAACAAAGTATCCGGCTGCTCGTCCTTCTCTTACCATGCACCCCACAACTGGAACAACCAACCTCAGAGTCTCAAAGCCACCACCAGTCAAAGCTCTTTCAAAACTAAAGCTGCCTCACATTTTAATCTGGTCTGTAACTGTTAACATACGCCTATAACATATATTGTCTTTAACTGTTCATGCAATGTCTTTATATATAAGTGTATAGCCCTGTTCATTTAATGTAACAATGTATTGTTATCATAACTCTGTGCCCAGTCACTTGAAAATGAGAGGTGACTCTCAATGTATTTCTTCCTGGTAAAACATTTTTATAAATAAATAAATATGTTGCTGCATCTTCCATAATAAGGTAGGTGAACAGAGTTCAATAATAGTGCTCTAATGACCGTGATGGTTATACATCTATGATGCAATGAATGCTTGATTGAAGATGGCTAGGTGCAGGTATAAAGGTGAGTAATGAGGTATATATGGGTGAGCATGAGTGTCTATGCCCAAATATAATGTCCTGGTGAGTGTGGGTGATGGAGATATATGAGCCCCACCCCCTCACTACCAATGTGGACTGGGTCTGACAACTGCCTGATGACACCAATAAAATACCCCAAAGTACAATTAAAGTACCAACTCACGTGACCATGCCCTTGTAGCCTTCCAGGGTGCGTGCTTCTGCAGGTAGGAAAGGATATGGTAGCCACTGATGCAGATGATGCAGAGCACAGCAAGGTACAGGATACACTGGAACAGCAGCAGTAAAATAAAAGTCCTTTATTATAACTTCATGGTGCAGATAGGGATGGGTGCCAAAAGCCTCCTTCTCTTACGCGTTTCACGCCTTTAAGGCGCTTCGCCTTGCTGTGCTCTGCATCATCTGCATCTGTGGCTACCATCTTCCATAATAACATGCCCTATTAAAGCCGGAAACATACAGTAACACTGTGCATAGACTTTTACAGCTACAGTGAGTTCCTAACTCTTAAAGTTCTATGTGGGAGATTAACTAGGCTGTGATGATTATCGTAGCTCGATCCTACGCTAACTGCCATTCAAGTTAATGCAGGAATGGGCTACGATACCCTTTATCGAATCTTAGTAAACCCCGCCCATATGAACGAATGCAATTTTGGAGCAGAGAAAATGTGTTTTGTCAATTTGTCCGTTTCTGACATCACATACTGTACACAGTTAGAAACCAAAAGTTTGGGACCTTAAACTTCTTTCATGCAGATTGAGGGAGGTATAACTGATGCGTAGAGGAGCACAATTGTATACATGTCAAAACAGAAGCATAGAATGTGACTGCAGATAAAAACCACTTGGCCACGTAGTCTGCCCACCGCGGAAGCACACTATCTGTATCTGTGGCTCTAAGCTTTTGGAGCTGCGGCTCTGGAAACAGTGAGTCTTGATACATCTGTACATGGGTATAGACAATGTGAAACAAAATACATGGTTTTTATTTTTTAGTATATACAGTACTTACATTTTGTACGAAGTCCATGAGAAATAAAAATATAGTTTTTAATCAAATAAGTTCAATATTAGAAGGTTTAGGATACCTTGTTTTTTTTTTCAGAAATAGTTTTATTAATGTGTCATTTTTTGTGATACACACTAAATGGAAGTTATATATATATTCCAAAATAGTTCATATAGACAAAGAATATATACTGTGCCTATAGAAGTGTCCCCTCTAATTGTTATTTTACCTATTCCCTGAACCATAAGTGAAAAAATATATATACATTGTTCTAATCAGACCATTCTATCTATTCTACAGAATGGCAACTGACCATTATTGATAAAATATTACACATGCACGTGACAAGGCAAAGGGGGGGGGGTATATAACTATGTGGGGACTAGACTACTGCAGATCTCTGAGGAAGCCATCTACAGGCGAAACGTATTGGATCAATGTCAGAGTTGCCCTAGTGCCTGGAGAGGAACCACATTGCCGTTGGCTGCCCGGACCCACCAAAGCATGTTACCAGAAGTGGGGCTTGTTGAATGACCACGACACCAGAACTGGGGCACACGGATCACTGACGGACGGTGTTCTCCACAGCTACTAGAGGCTTTATACAATTTTATGTTTGTAAGTGCATTTGCAAAAGTAGCTACAGTACGTTTAATAAACTTAAACTTAAATCTCTCTTCATAATGCTGATGATGGGAAAACTGAAGGTTTGATTATCACAACCAAAGTGTGATTCCATTTGGATACCCTATTTCAACACCAATTAATTTTCAAATGACTACACCATATCTTGACAAAAAATGTTAATTTACATGTTTTGCTCACTCCTGTGGAAATAAATTGCATTGTGAGACTGGTATTAAAAAAGTATTGGAGGAGCAGCAATTCAAATATCACCAAAATGATATTTTATATATTCCTATTATATTGTCTATTTTTATCACAAACAAAGAAGTTGCGCCTTATTCATCACAACAATATCACTCACTTCTTAGCCAGTTTCCCAATTATGAAACAAGCTAACAGTACATAAGAACAGTGCACTTATATACCTTCTTTTTTATGTGCCAGAAAATATTCATCCCAATAGGTTGGTAAATTGTTTACAAAAGGTTGTTCTTGGCCAGCTTCATGCAATTGCACATGATCTCCTAAATCTCCCCTCCCCAGGCAGTGGAATACAGAATCCCATTGCATACTGTAGCTAGGGAGAGACCAAAAGCTAAACAGGATGATGGTTAGAAGCACAGTCTTATCTGAAGAGTACTTGTGAGTGACATTTTAAAATTGTATTCTTTTATAGAAATGGGGATCTTAAACAATTGGCGGTTGTGCTGCACTTTTCAAGGTGTCTTAGGAATATAGTTATACTGTGTCTGATTTAAAAAAAGACTTTTGGGGGTGTAACAGGTTGCCTTTTCCCTGTTAACAGGATAACCTGTTTGAGAGCTTGAGTCCAGCAATAAGCAGGTTAATTCAGAGCAGACTATACAAATTAACCTGCTAAGATGGCTCTTTAGCTCTTCTAAAAAGCCTGCAGCATTCACTGCAGGAGAAATCTCTAGTCCAGGCAGACGCCCTGAACTGCTGAAGGGATCACAGGGGAACACCATGCCTACAGGGACCTGTCTTTGGACTGGTGTCAAAAAGTTTGGTAAGAAGCTTAGCCTTCCAGCCCAGAGATAGGGAGTGCTGAATGGTAGTCAGGCCTACCTGGTTGTGTTTTTCTGCTCTAATTTTGTTTTGCTGATATGATACTGTTTTCTGTTTAAAGCTGCTGACTAATGAAACCTATATTTATTTCTCCTAAAAATGTCTCCGGTGTTGTACCCATTGTGCACATCTCTTACTTGGGTGGGTGCGAGGGGGGGGAGGGGGGGGGCAAAACTATTCTCGACTCTATTTCAGAAACACATACACAGTAAATCCTCCTTCTATTAAGAAGAAAGAGGAACTCTTACTTTATAATGATAAAAGTAGTACGCTAGGTGTGCAAAACAAAGTTGTGGTACTCCAAACCCCCGAGTGCCATAAAATTTCGATCACTGTCTACAATACAGCCACAATTATGGCTGATAATAGGCATACAGTATTAAAGAGTCTGGGAGAGAACTAGGGAAAGGACTATTTCACAATCATGTCTGGGGCCTCCTTCCCCAATGAATCTTGTGCTGAAGCTTCCCCTGGGTTGTAATCTAAGGTACAGAGGACACAAAATACTTTAACATTTGGAAATTCTAATCCTAGCACATTCAAATATGTTTTTATTTAAACTATAATAACCAGACTTTAGAGAAATCAAATAACTCAACTGGGAAATAAGGGAAAGTCCTTAAATCTACATTGAAATATCCTCTTCAAAACTTAATCTTGTGACAACATACTTTATTTAGCTGGTATTTGTTTTTTACAACAGGAAATTATCATTGTTCTCTAGTCTGAACTGTGCCTGGATGAACACAGACGTTCTTGTATTTCATGCAGGGTCTGTCCAACATTCCCCAGGAACCGACCAGCCGGTGCTACACTGTTCAATGTATTTTGTTTCACTTGTTAAGGGAAAAAACAGTCCCAGTGGAGCAGAGGAAGTTAGAGTACAAGTCCCTTAGTTAAATGATAAAGTAACATGGTTTGCATTTGGGGGACTGAAAGCAAGAAAACAGCCAATTATGCCTTCCCATGGGAACTCGTGCTAACGTTACATACAGTATAGCCTGTTATTCATTATTTGAAGGTTCTTTTATTATGATACTGTTTGGGATGGAAGCTGAGCTATTGTTGAATGAATTAAAAATAGGGTGTCTGAAGTATGGGGTTCTCATACTGTGGTTCCTAGAAAACAGGTCCCAAAAGTCCCCTAAAATGTATTTCTGTGAACTGTCACCTGTAGCCTATGGTTCTTCTTATCACTGTCAACAAATTAGGGCTGAAGGTTGGTGTGTGGCATTCTGCTTTGAAGACTTTGGGACTCTCATTCATTAAATCATGCATGTCTGTCTGTCCCCTCCGTGCCCCTAGGGAGTTTACTTCGGTGTGCAATATTTGGCTACTCAGCATAGTTTGCCTGAAGTCAGGGAGCTGGATTCAGGCGGCTAAGTGATGAGGTAGCAAGGGTTAAAATGATAGGCACCAGTAACTTTTGTAGTATAACTTCAATCTTTATTCATGTCCCCAGGCACGGGGACAATTCACACGCATGCTCAACATAGTTGTACGTTGCTTTACAGTATATTACTCTTTGTTACTCATGAAACAGTAATTCCCTTGTACTATATACAGTACTTAATGCAATGCCATTTCTGGCTGAAAATTTGATTTAACCTGATATTAGTGAGTTTTGAAGATTTGTTGATGATTAAAGATTTTAGGGACTCATTAAGTCAATCACGGACCTCTGTGGATCTTGGTCTAGTAGTGGTTACTGAATCACAACAGCCGTCCAACAGCTCAACATCATCCAGAAAATGATAGATAACGGGGTAATATTTTAAAAAACTTGATGAGAAATTAGGCATTCACGGTAATGAAGGAAAGGAATAGATCAAAATGACTGCCGCTCCAGAAAATGCAGCATTAAATGTATGGACACTCACCAGCAAAATAAAACTGAAAACAATTTATTAAACTAAATAAAAAACATGATCCAAACAGAAAAAACTCTCCTCCCACGCGTTTCATGCCCCCTGTGGTGCTTTCTAAGGAGAGAGCGCCATAGGGGGCGTGAAACGCGTGGGAGGAGAGTTTTTTTTCTGTTTTGATCATGTTTTTGATTTAGTTTAATAAATTGTTTTTAGTTTCAGTTTGCTGGTGAGTGTCCATACATTTTTGTCTGGAGCGGCAGTCATTTCTATCTATTCCTTTCCTGACCTGCATTTTTGATTGAAGAGACGCCATCGGGGAACACGGAGGATTTCACTGCAGCTTATTTCTACTAATGCAGCATCAGCTGTAGGAGCAGGACGGTGTAACATTGTGAGTAGTGGTTACTTCACACCGGGCACGCCAGAGACACGGGGTATGATTTATTGAGCTTTAACCATGTGAGGTTATCACTAGCCTACTCAGGTTTCCATACTCATTTCCATTAAACCCCTTCAACGTGTCTCCACCTCCCTTATAAACTTACCTTATCAAGGTCGCAATATTCACCTCCACAACCCATCATATGTTCCGTTTTATTAGTATTATATTTTTCATATAATACAAATCATTAATGTCTGTCCTCCTGGAGCTCATATTTGTTTTTTTCCTCTAGATTCACGGCAATGACTCAGGTGTTGTATATGTCCTCCACCTCCCGGGCCCTACAGGAAAGGCATTGACTTACCTCCTTGAGAAACCTGGGGTCGTAGTTGTTATAGGAAAAACTCTTGTGCTGGCCAATGCAGGCTCCTTGTTTTCACTGCGTCACCATGATGCAGCGTCTCTGCTTTACAGCTGCCTAGGTATCCCATTGGCGTATCTCAGGTCTGAAAAGTCAGGTAGAGGAAAATACAGAAAATAGATGCACAATCGCAACCCCTGGATTACACATCCTGGTCGAAAATGTGATTTAACTTGACATTAGTTAAGTCCATAATGGATCTCTGTGGATCTGGATCTATTAGTGGTTACACCTGGCATGACTTTCCTTCTAAGAATCTAGCAATTTGACCCATAATGTTTGGGCACTGTATTCTTTACAGCAAAAACCAGCCCACTCTAAGAAAACACTGCGGAAACTGTAAACAACAGATCTGTTTATATTAATAAATACAGTATGTATTAGTTCTGTTCATGGCTAAATCAGTGAAACTTGGATATACTGTTTTCATTATTGGCTAGTCTTATAACCATAACATATTTAGCAATCCCAGTTCGCTCTCTTCAGTGCAACCAAGAATGTTATTTTTGATTAATATTCAGGGGGTATTACAATGGTTGCTCAAGCAGAAAATAGATGAAGCTCATTTTAGGTTTGTATCACATAAAAGTCATAAAGTCTTCCAGTAAAAAAAAAAAATCTTGTCAGTTTTCTTACACTATTTTAAACATACATAACTAATATACAGTATTATGCCTCATATATTTTAGTAGCCTAGTCCTGCAGCAGGGTGTTGTGCTGAATCATCTGTTCTTACCCTGCTGTTTGCATGGATTGCACAAAAGTATTATTATTACTGCAGCTACTATATACTATAGCACTGAACTTGAACTGAGCTCTGTACAAAATAGTGATGTACCGAGTACCTGGAAATTACCCAGTACTTGGTGCTTTTTCAGCTACCAGGAAATTACCCGGATCTGGCAGCAAGGGGCTGGGACCGGCACGGGTCGGAACCGGCGCGGGGTAATTTACGAGTAGCTGAAAATACTTTAACACTTACCTGCAGCCGGCGACGGAAGGTGGTGAGGAAGATCGCCTGCTCCTCCTCGGCTGACCATTAGGAATGCTCCTTCTCCGATCACATGGTTCCCCGGCTCCCACCGGCATCAGCTGTGTGCTGTATTTATGCTGCTCCCGCCGACTAAACACGGATTCCTGCTGCTGCCACCGCCACCAGGACATCTGCTGATGCTCTCACATGTCGCCTCGGTCCTCCTCACCCTCAGCAGCGATCTCCTCACCCTGCAGGTAAGTGCCGTCCAGGTAACCGGGTACCCGGCCGGGCACAATGGTTCATTTTGCTCGGGTACCCGTTACCCAGTTTTTGGAAATTTTTTGACCTGGTACAATAAGGTTGAATAAGAAATAAAGGATCAATGGAAGGGTAAGTGTTACTTACATAAGTGGAAACAATACAAGAGAGATGTCTTAAAATCTTCTGTGTTGTCGGTGACTGTATGGACCGTGGGAGCACGGCGTGCATCCTCTTTGCTCACCTCGGGGGCCACAGCCCCCGCTTCCTCGATTCCCTATCCAGCTCCTGCTCGCACGGCCGTAGCCATCTCAAATTCCGGTTGCCGTCAGGGCTGCGCGCGCCAGCCTGCCGGCGTTACAGGATGCACGCGGACCTGCGCCTCTTGTGCCCTGCCTACCACAGCTGGCCCAGCCCCCAGCTATCTCAGGATGTCGCGCCAGGTACCCGGGCAGAGCAACCATCTCTGACCTCTCCCCTCGGTCCTTGCTCCTATCCCTGCCTCACTGGGGACGCTCCTCCGCTCCTCTCCCTTTCCCATAGGTCCTTGCTCAGTATTTAGTTCCTGCCCCCACGCTCAGTCAGTGCTCAGCATAATCCCTAGTAGCTCTGTGCTGTCTGGTCTTGTGCTTGGTTCTCGCTCTTGCCTTTTCAGTCTCCACGTTCCTGACCTGCTCTGTCTGTGTACCTCCCCTGGATCTCGACTTCGGCTATCCCTCCACTTCACTTACCTCTATACTCCCTGGACTCGGCAAACGGACTCAGACTACGCGGCTCTCTCCTCTCCCAGACCTTTGGCTTATGGACACGACTACTCTACCTTCTTTAACCCAGGATTTGGCAAGTATCTGATTAACCCATCTCTTCTGCCCAGTCCCGAGCTCAATACCACTCTCCGGGCACGCCCCGCTGCTGTGGGTGTGTGGTATCACTCCTTCCCACCTCAGTACTGGGGTCTTGTCAGGTTTGCGGGCAGCACGAGCGTTACAATATGCTGAGCCCAACAAACCCTGACCTCCCTGAGGTGGACCAAGCTCTGGCCTCAATTTCGGAACACTTGGGTCAAATAGTCATGGGTTTCATGACTAGATGACCACAAAGGGCTACATTTTTTTTTTTTAGCATGTTCTTGTATACCGCTGCTAGTTTTACGTAGCGCTTTACAGAGACATTTTTCAGGCACAGGTCCTTGCCCTGTGGAGCTTACAATCTATTTTTTTGGTGCCTGAGGCACAGGGAGACAAAGTGACTTGCCCAAGGTCACAAGGAGCCGACACCAGAAATTGAACCAGGCTCCCCTGCTTCAAACTCTCAGTGCCAGTCAGTGTCTTTACTCACTGAGCAACTCCTTCTCAAATGGATTAATATATACATAAACTGCACTACATACAGTGGCTACCTCGGTAGCTAGTAAAGCATTGCCATTCTTTACTAGAAGTTGAATAACATCCTGAGACTGCACTTGTGTGACAGCAGAGGGTGGTACATCCTGTTTGTAGCTGGGACAATGGGGTGCCCTCCCCCTTACTGTACTGAAGGGCAGGACCGCCCTAAAGTTAGTAGTCCTACCTCCTCTGAGGAAGGCAGGTCACAAAACTGGGAGCCTGAGATTGGGGACTTCGCATGTGCTCTTCCCTCCGGGGGAGAGTGAGTGCGGACCATACCTCTGCCTCTGCTAGGGAGGTGGGGAAGAGCTAGGACAGCTGTGGGTGCTCTTGGCCTGTAGTGACAGTCCAGGGACTATCATTCAGTGAGAGCTAAGAGTACTGCATCGGGCAGAAGCCTGCCTTGTAACTGCTGTACAGAGTGAATAAACCGTTCCTGTTGTTATATACCTCCTGCCTGGTGTGTGACCTTACTGGGGGGAGAGATAATAAGTTCTACTGTGGAAGATCACCTTCAGTTCCTGGAGTCTAAGGCAGATGGAGGCGCTGCACTGCTAAACCCCAGAAGCCTGATCCTGTGTACCCACTACCACTGGTGGACAACTCAGCCCTACTGTTGCCAACAGGTATATGCACCATACACTGTCGTAATGGACAAATCTCCCACTGGGTGGGGGAAACACCGCTACATTTGGAGGCACTGCTGAGATCTGTAACAGGAGAGCCTTTCAGCGAAACAAAGCTGGAAGTAAGAAGGTACGCTTCCAGAACAAGTGCTGAAACTGAAGGTACTAGGTATAGGTATAGTGTCCAGGGGACCCCGGCATACCATAACCAGGGCCCACTTTCCCCGCCATGAAACTATGACTTAGACTGCCCTATCGGGTGAATGGTCTGGAGACTAGAAGGCTATTGCTGTTCTATGTCGTTCTGAAGAGGGTCCGCGAGGTCGGCAGCCATCAGGGCAGCGTAAGAGTACTAAAAGGGAAGAACCTACAGTACTACTAGCCAGTAGCCAGACTATAGAACCACAGAGTTCTTGTAATGGACTGAAATTATGTACAGCGTATCGAGATGGAGCTTTGCTAGCCTGGGGTACAACCTACTCTTGGTAGACTGCTAATCTATGTGCTGTGAAGAACCACAAGGAACGGATTCCTGCCGGAATCACGGTCATTGCGTGGTCTGTGAAGGAAATGTGCCTAAAATGGAGGTTCCCTTGCCTGGGAATGCGCCACGTGAGTTCCATGAGCTTAAATGTCATCTCCTGCCAAGGCTAGAGAGCGCACAAACAGGCTGTACGTGAACTTTTTGCAGAGCCCTGCAAGGGTTTGGCGCAAAAGCCAGGAGTCAGAGTCACGCCCTGTCTACGTTACTGAGTGCCCCTCCTCTAATTTCCACCAGAGGGAGGGGACAAGGCATCAGCCAATGCCTAAAGGCTTTGGAGAATAAGGGAGGTACCGGATGCAGCGGACCGCACCCTCAGTTCTTTGGAGCCTGGAGAGTGAAAGGAGTGAGCTACCCTTTGCTCTTGTGCCCATGTGTTCAGAAATGAATGGCTGATATGGATTTCAACCATTAACGACTACTACCGTTACTGGAAACACCATTACATATATGTACAGTAACCCTCCCTGCCTGGCTTCTAAGCAGATAACACTGGTGTGTTACAGTATATATGGCTACTCCCATTGGGTTACCTTGGTGCTGGATTCAGGCAGCTGGGCGATGAAGAAGCAAGGTTGTAGAATAATGGGCACCAGGAACTTTTTTCATACAACAGTCTTTTATTCAGGTCCCCAGGCACACCACACTTCAAACAACTTTGTATGTTTTATTTATTTAATGTTATCGATGCTTTATCTTCTTCCATGAATGCCCACTCTTAACACTCAGAGGGAAGTACATTTCTTAGTTACTTAACTGTTCTGAGACCAATGGGCCCTCCTTCTTTTCTGTTCGGAATAGAGTACCTCTCTGTATTTCGGTAGTGGCAGGCCCATTGGGAATCCTAGTGGGTCCTATACAAGTGAACCCAATACCCTTTGTCAGTGCAGGAACTGCCATTTCCCTGTACCTAGAGAGGACTGTTATTACAGATCCGCGGTTGGAGCCCATCCACTGACACTCAGGAGTCCTCGTTACTGTAAAAAGATCATTTAAAATTTATTTAACATACCGTGCACAACCGTGAGCTTTTCCCATAAAAAATAAAGTAAACCGTACATAAAATAACTGGTGGATACCGGGCCTCGTCCATACACATTATCTAGTCAGGATGGGAAAAGAGAAGAGTCTCCACAACCTAATCCCCTCGGGCATACCCAGATCCACTATGCCTGGGAATGTGCAGGGTATATTGGTTGGATGTAGATTGACACCGTCGTGCGCTCCAGTATGCGTCCAAACAATTGTGGAGTCAATATGCCCGGTTGGGGGGAGGGGGCGAAGGGTATAAACAAAGTCCAAGATGGAGCAGTAGTGTGTCCTGGAGATATACACGGTATGGCAACCGATCTCCTCTTGACCACACTATGGGGCCTATGCAGGAAACGGCGAGACTGGCCATTTGCCAGACGTAGAACTCGCCATGTTTTTGGTGGATTCCCCTCGCAGTATGCAGGAAGGTGCGCATATCTGTGAGAGGAATCCGGCAGAGAGATGGCGAGCCATGGCGAGAAGGGCTCCGCTGGCGAGATCTGTCAACTAAATCCACGATCTCATTGGCTCTATTCCCATGTGATGGCGCCATTTTTGTTTTGTTGACGTCATGTTAAAGGGAAATGAAGCACAGCCATTCTGATTGGCTGGCATCATTTCCTTTAAATGACCTCATAATTTTTTTTTCTTTACCAAAATCACATGCTTTTCACGGCCCAATCAGGACCGTGAGAACCATTTGATGCAAAATGTGACGTCATAGGCCTATAAAACCCTATGTCGTCTTATTTTCCAGCTAGACGCCGTGGGGAGAGGACCTCCCCTCTGAAGAAGATGGACAGTGCGTGGTGGAATAAGAACCCAGAACACCACGAAGACCCCGCAAGACGGTAAGGAAGACCCCGAAAAGAAGACCACAGACGGTATGGATTATAAAAACAAGAAACAAGACACCACATTGGATTACAATGGTTTTTTATTTTATGGGTTCCTGGTTCCTGTGTTTGGATTTGTTAGAGACATAGCGGTTCCCCCGGAAGTCGGTCATTGGTCATCTAATGGTAAGTAAACAAAAGAAATGTATTTTATTCAAGTATTAACTGTTTTTTTTTTTTTCATAACATGTCAGATTAATTTTTTTAATGTCCATTTAATGCCCCTGTATGTATCTACATCCCTATGGAGCTATATACATACAGGTTTATTAAAGGGTTGTTTTGCAAATGTTAAGTGCCTTTGTTCATGTCTTTTACAAGTATTTTCCCTTTTTGGTTAAAATTGTTTGTGTGAAATGTTATTTTGTTTTAGTTATGTCATTTCAGATGAGGATTGCATGGATTTATTTAGAGACCCTGCCTTATTTTTTTATTGTGGCTTATTTGTTGAAGTTAGATTGTGTATGATTGTGTTAGTTAGAAATAGAATTGTTTTTTGGAATGGTTTTGTTTTAGCATTACAATAGTGAACAGGGTTTTGGGTTTGGATTTGCTTCTAATGTATTTCAGATGGCATCAATTGTGTGTTGGTAATTTATTATTGTGTACTTGCTTTGTTTATATTGAATGTTTGCTTTGAATCGTGTATTTGTTTTGGACCATTGATTGCTATTGTGTACATGATGCAAATATTATTTGCATCGTGTACACATTGTTAAATTGTATGTTTTATTGCCATTTGATATATATTGCTTTGGATAAGTGCTTGCTGTGTTCTCTTATGATATGTGTTTTAATTTTCATTTGGCTTTGTTTTTAATTTGGCTGTGATGTTGTCAATTTGCGATCGGATGTTTTCAATTTGTACATGGATATGCTTAACCATTTCTTAGTAGATTGGTTAATAATACATACATTTTAAATATATATATATATTTTTCAATATTATATATATCTATATCTATCTATATCTATCTATATCTATATATATAGATATATATAGATATATATCTATATATATATCTATATATATCTATATATATCTATATATATAGATATATATAAAAATGATGAAGCCATGGTTATGAAGATTATGGTTATGAAGCTTGGTTAATCATACATATATTTTAAATATATATATATTTGTTTTCAATATTATCTATCTATATCTATATCTATATATATATCTATATATATATATATATATATATATATATATATATATATATATATATATATATATATATATATATAAATGAAAAAAATCACATTCAGTTGGCACACTGTAAACAACAGAGAAAATGCTGATGCTTGTCCCATATGCATATGTATACAAATAGGTTTTACCAGATTGGAGTCCGGAAAAAACGAGACAGCACACAGTCTTGTAAGTCCAAAAGAACTATATTCAGTTTAACATGGCACCACATCCAACGTTTCGATCATCTAAACGTGACCTTCCTCAGGGACGTGCAATAAGTGAATGCTAATAAACCCCCTTATATACCCACACCAATCAGAACAAAACAAACTCACCCGTGTAAGGGCAAGATTGCCCGCGAAAACCGCGCCGCTGTGACCCGCAGGCATGTGTTGGAACGCATCGCCATCTTGGATATATTAATTAGGCTTCTCATGAGAGGCTACGGTGGCCTGTATAGCACATAGAGCAAAACTTAGTGACGGTTCGCGCATGCGCGAACCTCACAATGCCCCGTGTTGGATGCAGAAGGCTGCGCATAGGGATCCTGATGTACCTACTTATATCCCCATAGCGCGCATAGGCGCGCATGCGCATTGATGTAACCCCGAAGAGTGTCTATGTCTACATGACACTGCGCATACTTGGTCAGTTAAAGAGACCAGAAATGACTGGGGCAACACTATACAAGCTCTACCATGTTAGTACAGCACATACATGGATTAAAAATACTAATACACCCATGACTACGATAGAATGGATTATAATTCACTGATGTAGTAAACCTAAATTTAAACTATGATGGCACGCTCCAACACATTACCTACGTAACCCAAAAGTAATATAATACTGAACTAACATTAAAAAATATGTGTACTATATTACAATGAATGCTGTTACTGCTCAACTATAATAAATACTATAATTACATTGACCAATAAGTCTAAAATCGGCAATGTGATACAATACAGAGTCAAAACATTCTATTTGAAAATAGATGGACCACAAGGCATAAGAAGTGTTAGTCTAACATGTGACAATCTAATAGACATGAGTAGATCCCACTGGAGCAACAATCAAAGTCGAACTCCATCAACTGACTCCGTCCTAGAACAACATATCACTGACATGTAGAAACAACATGTTAGACATACCACAAATGCACCATATTGTTGCATGTATCAGAATCCCGAAGTGGAGCAATATCAACAAACTCAGTGCAATAACCTTCACCCTGGAGTGACCGCGTGAGGAAAACATAACAAGGACCACAACACAATGAAATAACACAAAAAGGAAAAAGCAAAAAGTACTGATACAGAAAAAAAATTTTTTTCATCAACCACAAAAATCAGATAGTAATAAAAAGTTCATTATTACAAAAAACACCCTAAAGAAAAATCTTCGTTCAGGCCAAAAGGTGCCATTGTCTTCAGATCGAAGATATGCCCCGCTTCACTTTGCAGTAGAAGTCTATTCCTATCGCCCCCTCGTGCGGGCGCTTGGATCTGCAGCCAAGGGAGCAAACAGTCAATGCAAGATTCAATGTTATTAGCACATTTAGCACTGCATCTCCATGCATTCAACGCAGTATCAGAGAGAATTGGCACGTTCTGACGAACGATGATAGGATAGGCCAACACTTTCGTGAACCACCCCTTTTTTTGTTTCCGGCGTGGTCCATCTATTGGAGATATGATCACGCAAGCAGATCCAACTGATAAATACAGCAAGGGCAAAACATGGCTAAAACAAAAAACAGCATACAAGTGCAAGGGGTGCACAAATTGTCAATATATGCAGGTGGGGCCTTTTTATTGCCATCCACACAGTGGTACTAAAATCAAAATTCACCAACACCTTAATTGTGTATCAAAATTTGTCATATATCTGATAAAATGCCCATGTGGTTTACTCTATATCGGGAAAACAGTGTGAATGCTAAAAGAACGCATTGCAATACATCGTTCCACAATTCGAAAAGCTTTAACAACAGATGCCAATGATTTGGAGTTTAAATGCCTCCCTGTTGCCAAACATTTTAGGGACTTTAAACATTCTTTGGCAACGTTTAGATGCATGCCTATCATGCAGATCCAAGCGCCCGCACGAGGGGGCGATAGGAATAGACTTCTACTGCAAAGTGAAGCGAGGCATATCTTCGATCTGAAGACAATGGCACCTTTTGGCCTGAACGAAGATTTTTCTTTATGGTGTTTTTTGTAATAATTAACTTTTTATTACTATCTGATTTTTGTGGTTGATGAAAAAATTTTTTTTTCTATATCAGTAGTTTTTCCTTTTTCCTTTTTGTGTTATTTCATTGTGTGGTCCTTGTTATGTTTTCCTCACGCGGTCACTCCAGGGTGAAGGTTATTGCACTGAGTTTGTTGATATTGCTCCACTTCGGGATTCTGATACATGCAACAATATGGTGCATTTGTGGTATGTCTAACATGTTGTTTCTACATGTCAGTGATATGTTGTTCTAGGACGGAGTCAGTTGATGCAGTTCGACTTTGATCGTTGCTCCAGTGGGATCTACTCATGTCTATTAGATTGTCACATGTTAGACTAACACTTCTTATGCCTTGTGGTCCATCTATTTTCAAATAGAATGTTTTGACTCTGTATTGTATCACATTGCCGATTTTAGACTTATTGGTCAATGTAATTATAGTATTTATTATAGTTGAGCAGTAACAGCATTCATTGTAATATAGTACACATATTTTTAATGTTAGTTCAGTATTATATTACTTTTTGGGTTACGTAGGTAATGTGTTGGAGCGTGCCATCATAGTTTAAATTTAGGTTTACTACATCAGTGAATTATAATCCATTCTCTCGTAGTCATGGGTGTATTAGTATTTTTAATCCATGTATGTGCTGTACTAACATGGTAGAGCTTGTATAGTGTTGCCCCAGTCGTTTCTGGTCTCCTTAACTGACCAAGTATGCGCAGTGTCATGTAGACATAGACACTCTTCGGGGTTACATCAATGCGCATGCGCGCCTATGCGCGCTATGGGGATATAAGTAGGTACATCAGGATCCCTATGCGCAGCCTTCTGCATCCAACACGGGGCATTGTGAGGTTCGCGCATGCGTGAACCGTCACTAAGTTTTGCTCTATGTGCTATACAGGCCACCGTAGCCTCTCATGTGAAGCCTAATTAATATATCCAAGATGGCGATGCGTTCCAACACATGCCTGCGGGTCACAGCGGCGCGGTTTTCGCGGGCAATCTTGCCCTTACACGGGTGAGTTTGTTTTTTTCTGATTGGTGTGGGTATATAAGGGGGTTTATTAGCATTCACTTATTGCACGTCCCTGAGGAAGGTCACGTTTAGATGATCGAAACGTTGGATGTGGTGCCATGTTAAACTGAATATAGTTCTTTTGGACTTACAAGACTGTGTGCTGTCTCGTTTTTTCCGGACTCCAATCTGGTAAAACCTATTTGTATCTATATCTATATATATATAGATATAGATAGATATATAATATTGAAAACAAATATATATATATTTAAAATATATGTACGATTAACCAAGCTTCATAACCATAATCTTCATAACCATGGCTTCATCATTCACATATATATATATATATTGATGCGCGATCTACCTTCATTGCATGTGCATGTTGTGTTTTGTTTAACATCATATTTGACTACCAGTGATCCCATGTATTTTCCATCGCTGCACTTTATTTGCACACCTGTATGTTCACTGTTGTTTTTGTGTTTATGTCCCAGGAACTATGCATTTCCACACCTGGTTATAATTTCTTTCATGTTTTTATTATGTATTTGAGATCTCCTGTCTTCAGCTTAAACTGCCTGTAGTTGTTCCTATATCCCTTTTTTTCCCTCACCTTTTTTTTCCTGCATGCTTGCGCAATGCTGTCCCCAGTGGCCAATCAGTGCTAATGCGCATGCGCAATGCTCCTAGCTGGCGTCCGTGGTTGCCAGGGCATTCGTTGATGCTCATTGCGGCTGGTGACAGCTCGCAGTGGAATCTGCCCTATTGGCTGCTCGGCTCGTAGCAGCCTTGTTCGCGCGTGCGCAGTGGGGCCTGCATTGCGCCTGACAGCATGGGTCGCTGGATGGTGACGTCAGAACGGTCCATTCTGAGTAGTTCATTGAATCCCCTGTGTTGGGGGAGTGCCTTAGACACATTAATTGCAGCACATTGGTTGGAGCTGGAGATCGCCAGGTGAGGTGCATTATTGCATAGATTGGGTGCTGGTGATTGGTTGTATGTGATTTATGTGCCCTTAGGGTGGGGTATATAGGTGGGTCACTCACAGTTGGTGGTTGCACGGCCCTGAGGAAGGTCTCCCTGTGGGACCGAAACGTTGGCATCTGTGTAACAGTATGTTTTGAATACATCTTTTTTTGGACTACCCCTTGCTGTATGCTGTCTCCTTTATTAGTTCACTGACTGGTAACTATGCTATATATATATATGCTATGCTATATATATATATATAAACACAGAAAAGTAAACCTCTAAAAAGCACTCAGACAAATTATGCAAAATAATCATAATAATTTATTAAATCAAAATATGATGAAAAACAAAAAACAACTGACTGAAACCCTGCCTAACTGACTAGAATAAATTGAAATAGGACAACCCCAAGGAAAACTAAACTACCACATAAAAATAAATCATAATGTGATCAATACCTCAAATAATGTGACCACCATGGGGACAAAGTACCCATAGTGATCTACCACCGGCCGGCGTATAGAAGAGATACTGAGCAAGGAGCCAATAGAGGAAAATAAATAATAAACCTTTAAAGAAAACAAATAAACAAAATAGGGTAGGAAATAACAGGCATGCTATACCAATGTGCGGGGCACTAAATAAAAAGGAACTACAGACATGAAACTATACATATAATACATGATATCAACAACATTGTTGGAAGGTACTTCAGTGACCCAAACACAGATGTCAAAAAAGAACATATAAAGGAGAGAGACCCATAATGTTAAGGGCAGTATACAACCTGCAGATAGATATTAATATAGGAAGATACTCAGCTCCTGTGAGATGGTAGTAACACAAAAGTCTCAGGTAAGTCTCAGGTAAGCACAGCCACGATCAAGAAGTTGCATCCAGGGGTATACACAACAGGTATAAAGTCCAAATATAGTGCCAGCAGACAGGGCCAGCAGCATAAAAGTCCCACCAACGTGTTTCGCCCGCTAAGGCTTCTTCTAGGGTGGTCCACCTAGTGCTTACCTGAGACTTACCTGAGACTTTTGTGTTACTACCATCTCACAGGAGCTGAGTAAAATTGAGTGGTGCATACCTGCATGGAACAGGAGGGCCTGAGCTTCCCGCGATGTTGTTGGGAAGACAGGACCAGGCTTCTGGGGTAGTTGCCTCATTCTCTTAGTGGTGGTGCAGCGCCTCCATCTTCTATACCTTCCCAGGAGTATGGGGTAGGACCCGTTCAGAAGAAAAGGACCCTGGTCCCAGGGTGGATGCTCCAGAATCACACAACAGTCTTTCAGGTAAAAGCAGTAGTCTCTCTCTTTATTGCACATGGCAGCCTGGCAGCGTGCAGCCGCAACAACAACAGCAGTAGCAATAGTACACCGCAGTGATTCCAAGGTACACAGTCTTTCACCCCTCCTCTCCTTCCCTCCAGATCGTACTCCACAGGATGGTCTGTGCGAGGCCTCACTAACCCCAGTGCCCACCTCAGAGGGTCCCCTCTGGGCGGGGGTAGATCCTCCCCATCACCCCCTCATCAGGGTGAGAGGCATTGGTCCCACCGGAGCTCTGCTCACTTGCTGACTATCGTAGGCCAGAGTCCTCTTGGTATCTCTCCTGCTCCCAGGAGAGAGCTCGACCTATTCCTCTCTCTTCCAACTCCCAGGACAGACTTCCAGAAGTATACTAACTGTCACTTACAGGAATGGGCAGCTAAATAGTCTCAGCCCCACCCCCTATGATGTCAGCAGGACCTCCCCTCTGTCTTATGCCTTCCACAGAGTCAGGGAGCACCTATATATATGTCTTATGCCTTCCACAGAGTCAGGGAGCATATATATATATATATATTGGGTGCTTGTCCCATAAAGCAATAATAAACCATACGATACCGTTTGAAGCACGAGATCAGGAGACAGCACTCAGGTAAGTTAGATCACAAGTTTTTGTATTGAAAAAGACACATAAACCGACGTTTCGGTCCCCCAGTGGGACCTTTCTCAAGGTGGAGCTGTCTCCTGATCTCGTGCTTCAAACGGTATCGTATGGTTTATATATATATATATGATGCATCCTTCATCATTCATATATACTGTACTATGGAGCTGAAACTACAAAAGATACAGGCCATAGAACCCAGAGACATGACAACTTACAGTACCTTGTATAAAGTGCAAAAGAATGGAAAATTCATGAATGGCACTCCTAGAGTCTGTGTTTTATATGTTGAGAGTTTATTAGAGGAGGAAAATTGGGACTATGAAAATTGGTAATGTACCATCATCTAGGAAGATTAATATATCTTCAGCCCTCTGCGTACCTCCCTAATAGAATCTGTAGGTTTAAGCATAGTTTATCTGTACATTAGGTCCACTCCTATACATGAGCGGCTTCCTGGTAGTTAACTGCCTCTGAATATATCTCATCATTCAAGTATGATTGATTAACTGTTTCTACAGCAATTACACATATGCAACTTGTGCAATATACAGGTAATTATCATCTTGGAATACAGGGTATTATAGGTTTAGATATACTGATTTAGCCCATTGTTTCATTATTATTGTATCATCATTGTGGTATTTCTGCGTTTTATTGGGTTGTACATATGTTTTGTTTTATTGCTGTTATAGTTTGAGTTACACATGCTGAGATGTTAGTACTGTCTGATTGGCTATTTTTGAACCAATCACAGCTTTTGGACATGTATAAGTTGACAGACAGGTTCTAACACTCCATATACCCCTGAGAAAGTGACACAATCACGAAACGCGTAGGGTCAGAAGTTACAGCTGATCGTGAGAGATGTGTGCGCACCCTTTCAGGCACTGTGAAAACAGCCCAGCAGCTCTGAGAGAATTTCTCCCCCGACATCTGCTCCTGCATTTGAGCTCGGTACATGGAGCACACAGGCGGCATTGGATCGCCTACACAGACATTCCCCATGCAGCGGAGGAGCTATTGGGAGTCATCTGCCACTGTTTGATGTGCCTATATAACTCCTATTTGTATTTTTAGACAGACATTGTCTCTTTTATATTTTAATAAATTAGCTTAACTGAATATTTCAGCAGTGTTTTGATTGTTCATTGTTTGTTAGTGTTAGTCTTGTCCTGTCCTAGTTGTTTGTCGTTATGTTGTTTATGCAGCAGTACACACTATGATTGTCCCTTGTGTTTAATTCCTCGTGTCCTGAGGTAACTTCTCCGTTGATTATTCAAGTGGATCCGGATGTAACAGATTGGACTTCTATAACAAGGTTTCATATTACCTTATATTTGCATATATTGGACTTTTTTGAGGCGCCGGTTTGTATTTGTCATATGTTTGATCTGCCATTTCCATGCAGACCCCCCGACTAATTACATTACCGGGGCTGGCTTCATAGTAATTGATACCCATATTTTAACATTGTGAACTTGGAGTCTAAAACTTGCTCCCTAAAATATGGTCCCGAGAACTTGGACCCTAAAACATGGGTCTCTGTAATCGAGTTTTAAAACAGGACCTGCACTGTGTTTTAAAACTCAATTGCAGAACTTGCTGGCGGGGCACGGATCTCCCATAGAGTTGCATTAGACTGCCATACACCCCACGTCTTTATGTGCAGATGTGTACCCGCAAATCATATACTATTTGCGGGTAAAATATCAGAACTAACGGTATCTCCAGTCAGCAACACTTTACTCAGATTTTAACTCTATTCCCCTCCCCCCCCCCCCCAACATGCATCCTTAACCTCCCGCTCCCAAAGTCCCAGTCCTGCAGCTATTTCCTATAAGGGACCCTAGCCACACATGGCATCCCTAGCTTGCAATCCTGCAGGGGACAATATAATGGGAACAATATAATGGGAACAGAGTTACAGGGAAACACAATGAATATACATCACTAGACCCAAGAGCTGACACTCTCAGCTCTTAACCTAGGGTTTTTAGGGGCAGCCAGCCGGGCTTCACCTTTATTATGAAGGCTGCCTACCCCCTACCATCACATATGTTTTTTTATTAAATTTGATATACAGTATTGTGCTATGTTATTTTCTTCTCTCATTATATGCAATTGATGGTGCTACCTTATGCAATTCTGCATTCCACTTCAAATGAGTTTCCAACTCCTAACAAAAGGAATTGTCATTGTGTGCCTTATATATATCCAAGAATATCTTGATATGTTTCTATGTACTATATGCACCTAAGGGGTCAAATAATAGATATAATAATTCCCCCACACCAAGGGTTTCACAGAAAAATCTACACCACTGTTGCTATTAAATCTCTATGTTCACGGTGTCTTTAAGAGCAGACTTTTTACAAGAATTGCTCAATATTATGTGGATGACAAACTATATTACTTGACTGTTTGATACTATACACTGCTTTTTGTCTATTTTTTTCTTCACATACTGCACATTGCACTTACAACTGAGGACCAGCACCAAGGACAACTATTTTCTACAATTTTCTAGAAAGGATTTGGACAATCCGGGAGACTTCTTGGCTGTAGGACTTTAATATAGAGGTGGACTTTGAACACCCGTTATATTTAAATGTTGTGAATATTATAATGTATACTTTCAGATCACCAAATGTATTAACACTATATCACTCATCACAGTATAGAGTGTGGGGTATAGCGCTGGTGTTATGTACTGTCCTGTTGCATATTCGAACACAGTGTTGGTTTTCGCCAAACATAACGTCTCTCACTGAAGCCAAAAAGTTCTACCTTTAACTCGTCTGTCTAGAGATCATTGTTCCAGAAATCTTGTAGATCATCTATGTGCTCTTTGGTGAACTTCAGATGGCAGCAATGTTCTTTTTAGAGAGCAGTGGTTTCCTCCTGGCTATCCTTCCATGAATACCATTCTTGATCTGTCTTTTTCTGATAGTTGAGTCATGAACACTCACATTAGCCAAGGCGAGAGTGGCCTGCAGATCCTTGGATGTTACTCTGGGGTTCTTTGTGACTTCCTGGACGATTTGCTGGTTTGTTCTTGGAGAGATTTTGGTAGGACGACCGCTCCTGGGTAGAGTGACAGTGGTCATGAACTTTCTCCATTTGTCTGACAGTGGATTGGTGGAGCCAATAACCTTTATTAATTTGGTGGCTCTTCACTGCACTTTTTCTAATTCCACAATGTATTTTTTATGGAATGGTGCCCAAAACTGTACTCCGTATTCAAGTTGGGGTCTTACTAATGATTTATACAGTGACATAATTATGCTTTCTTCCCTTCCATCCATACCCTGTTTAATGCAAGATAAGATTTGTTTTGCCTTTGCAGCTAATGCCTGACATTGGGCACTATTGCTACGTCCGTTGTCTACACATAGTCCTACATCTTCCTCCATCAAAGATTGACCTAATTTCGCTACATTTCATTTGCTTCCCAAATACATAACCTTATTTTTATCTCTATTAAATCTCATCTGCCATTTACCTGCCCAAAATCCCAGTTTATCCAAGTCCTTCTGGAGAGAAATGTTATGCTTCTCTAATTTAGGGTCAGCAACAAATATGGAGACTTTGCTCTCTACGCCAACCTTAAGTTCATTAATAAACAAGTTACAAAATAGTGGCCCCAGTACTAAACCTTTAGGTACTCCACTTACAACTTTAGCCCAGCCTGAAAAGGTTCCACATGACAACTCTGTTGTCTAACCTTCAACCAGTATTCAATCCAGGTGCAAATATTTTGAATGAAACCAATTTCTTTTATTTTGTACACTAACATCTTGTGTGGCACCATATCAAAAGCCTTTGCAAGATCTACAGTAAGTAGACCACATCAACAGCATTACCCTTGTCTAAATTTCTAATTACCTCCAGAAAGAAACTAATAAGGTTAATTTGGCACGACCTAACCTTCTTAGATCTATGCTGACTATTACTAATATTTATTTTTAACCATTACATATTCCTGAATATTATTGTTCTTTGTCAATGTTATATTTAAAAAAATGTAATACATAATTCAGAAAAAATAAATGTTTGGAAGAGAACATTGAAAACTAGTATGTTGTATGTTTTATGTTGTCAATGCACGAAGTTGATGTTTCTGGTTTGTAAAGTTGTAATAAGGAAGTTTATTCAGTTTAATATTAGGAAAGAATTATTTATGACATGAATTAAGATTCATGTAGTGAAGTGTCTAGAACAGCATAAATAAAGCAGAACTCACCAAAGAAAACCCTTTTTTGCAGTTTTGGCTAGACTAGTGGACAGAATGCCAATATGAAACCACTGTTTTATGGCAGTGAAGTGTTTGAAAAACACATTAAGGGTTTAATCACGCTAACTATACACTTTATAATGCTAATTAAAAGCTGTCTAACGCCTCTGAACTTAATAAGCCAGCAAATGAATTCCTAGTTTTAATTATATATGTAATTATTTCCTAAGGTACATAAAATATATTACTTCCAACTCCATTTTTATTACAAAAGGATTAACCCCTTTTTGTTCCAGAAGGATGAACCCTTTCAATTACAAATTGGCTAACACCTCCAGTCATAGGGGTATTAACCCTTTGATTTCGTCACTTGTGACAGCTATTAATACCAATGTACTGTAGGCTCAGATACACTAAGCTCTGTTTAATCATGGTAAATAACATCAGTTTACCTAAAATAGTAGCAGACATTATTTTCCCTGAGCTTAACGCATAGCCACAAAGGTAATTATATGCAAACACAACACTTTACTAGAGTACCAAGTGATGTAGCACTATTTACTTTCGGCTTGGGCTCAATGGAGCGCGGCCTAAGTGATGTAGCCTCATGGCTCACCACTCTCACAGCTCAGCTGAAAGTCAATTTCCCAGAAAGGATTAATGTAGCTGGGGTCCCTGCTTCTGAATGGGACTCCCTCTGCATTAATCCTAACAGGCCACCAGCAGTCTTTAAGAGCTGCGCAGAGAGATCGGAGAGCAGCTAATCCCTTCAGGGCAGCCAGCATTACTGGCCATGTGGGCGCAGGGAAGTCGCGAGCGGGTTCCGTCCGTCAGCACTTTTCCTCGCGCACGCAACAGAAGTAAATTGCACCAGATCTGAATATACCTTCCCAAATAGGCCTTTATACAACACGTGGAGAGCTATGTGCACAACTGAGCACACCTGAGAACTACTGAGAACCATTCTAATTTGGATTTGCAAAAATATTTAAATGATTAAAGGATCTCTCCACATTTGTATAAAATAGTGTTTGAGGTGGTATGTAGTCATTTGATACTTTACCAAAATAGGACTTCTCTTTCTCTCTTTGAATCTCATTAGCCCTAACGACTGGAAAAATATTAACCCTACTCTATTTGAAGGAGTAAATATGGGTTAACATTATCCAGAAGAAATGGAGAGTGAACTCCTGTGATCCAAATGCTAAACAATCATATGTATTTAGATATGCAATCACTGTCCAGGTGTGACTAGGATTGAAGTCTCAAAACAGGTATAAAGTATAAAGTACAAATAGTATGAATCTGGGGTGGCTATAATGATATAATCAAACCAGTCGGGGGTTAATGTGCAAATGTGGACTAGAGGCACAGAAAAATGTAACCGCAGTCACACCAACTGTGACCCATATGTGTCCCAATAATGCTAACCTTGACCGACTGGTATCTGTGCCAACCCCTCCGGCTGAGCTGTAGACTGAAGCAGTATCCCGTGATGATCTGTGAACGGCAAACGGGTACACAACTGCTGGAAATCCCAAACGTAATGCGCTCCTGCACGAAATACCAGCGGAAAGCACCGCTGCACTGCTGTCTGGCTTACGAGCCAACCCCTCCGCTCACCGATGTAGATGGTGTGGGAGCTGCGTCTCTGCAAAGACCGGCTGTGCTGACCTGGGGACCCGATGATGGTGCGTGCCCGCGCACAGGTCGTCCTGGAGCCGTGTCCAGGAAGCAATCAGCTGCGCTGAGACCGGGGAACCAGCATGCAGTGTTTTCCGGCGTGTAATCAGCTGGATACCGCCTCCTCCGTGGATCGATGAATCACCTGCTACAAGTTGAAACTTCTGCGTGCTCCATTCAAAAAAGTAACGTTGGAAGTAGAGAGGGAGGAATGGTCACTACCTTCTAGTTACCGACACAAGCTTCATAGATTAAAAAATAAACTTTATTACAAAAAGCTGGACATCATGCTAAAAATAGCTCTGACGCGTTTCATCCCTTACAAGGGACTTTATCAAAGAGTACTTGTTTCAGACAACAGACACATATATAGGAACAAAACAGATTCTGATTGGACCACTCTAAATCAGACTCAGCAGAGAGCAATCATCATAATAAGTGGTAACTCAGATACGATGGCATATTAACCTCAACTAGTCTGGTCAGAAACATACAGGCACAATTATACATTTGAAAATGTATATACAAAAAACAAACAAAAAATATTAATTAAAAACAAAGAACATGATGGCAAGCATAATTATAAAAATGAATGAAGAAAATCATGGAAAAATATAAAGTGATATATGTACTGATCATAGCTGTTATTATGAACTGATTAAATAAAACATATATAATATATAAAAAAATCATATACATATATACCATAAATATAGGATATAGACTTGTAATGATAAGCTAAATGATCAAAAAAATATATAATGTTTTAACTATCCTTATTCTAGAAGAAAATGTTTCAACTCCCAGTCTGAATTCATTCCAAAGGGATGAAGAGTACTAAGCGTATAGATCCAGTACATTTCTTTTTTATTTAACCTATTCTCCCTATTGCCACCCCTGGGGTGATGCGGTATGTGTTCAATAGCTGAAAAGGAAAAATTACCAATACCCCCCATCGGGCACTGGGAGAAATGTCTGGATACTGGATGGACCAAATCCCTCTTTTTAATTAGACGAGTGTGTTCAGCTATACGAAGCCTCAGGGATCTAATTGTGCGGCCCACATATCTGTGGCCACATGCACATGAGAGAACATAAACAACATAAGATGTGTTACAGTTTAGAAATTTTTTGATATAAAACTTTTTCTGACCATTAGAATACGTTATAAACTTTGCAGGCAATGCATATTGACACATAGAACAATTCGCGCAGCTAAAAAAACCTTTTGGTATAGTTGTAATGTTGGGGCCTCTTGCGTTAGAGTCAAAAAGACTGGGAGAGAGATGAGAGGCCAAGGTTTTAGCCTTGCGAAAGGTAAACCTTGGGCCACTTGACAATGAGGGACCAATATCCTCATCTAGCAAAAGTGTGTGCCAATGCTTTTGTACAATTTTAGAATAATATGGATAATAGTTATTTGGCACATTATTGTACTGTATGTGTTGGGGTGGGGGGAGGGGGTATTGGCCCCAAGAGTATGTGGGTAGGCCTCCCTTGTGGGTACTGGGTGAGGGTGGTTAGGCCTCATGGGGTGGGGGTTAGTGGGGGATGGTATGTAGGCCTCCCGAGTGGTGGGTGAGGGTGGGTTAACCCCTTAATGACTGTAGCGGTTAATTACCGCTATGGTGATTAAGGGGTTAGGGGACATTACATTGGATGTTTTTATTCTTGTTTCTGTTTTGCAGCAGCGGATGGGGCATAGACAGGATGAAGATGATGATGGCCTTCATCGTGGCAGCCGGACAAGGGTGAGTGCTATATGTATTTAATGTATTTATTGTTCTTTATGTATTTTAAATGGGCACATTTACTATTATCCATTTGTGGATAATAGTAATTGTGCCCATTACTATACTGTATGTGCATATATGTGTATGTTAGGGGTGTATATGGGTTGTTGGGGTAATATATATATATATATGTATATATATATATATATATTTATTTATTTAGTGTGGGGCTGTTGTGTATGTTTTCTTTTTATTGTGGGTAGCGGGGTTGGGTGAAGGGGGTATTTGGCCCCAACGGTGGTTTGTTTAGGGCTTGCAGGTGGGTAGCGGGAGGGATTAACCCCTTCATGACCGTAGCGGTATTAACCGCTACGGTCGTGAAGGGGTTAAGTGCACCCGCAACCCCCCCGCAAGCTCTAAACAACCACCAAGGGCCAAATACCCCCTTCACCCACCCCCGCTACCCACAATAAACCTGGCACGGCGGCTTAACCCTTTCATTGCCTTAGCGGTTAGCCGCTAAGGTAATGAAGTGGGCTTTACATGCATTTTTCCTGCCTCGGATGCATGCTGGGGGGCTCCGGTGCTGGTATTAATGGTGTCAGCTCATGAGACCCCCGGCATCAATCACAGCCAGGAAAAAGGCCTGAATTGTTTCTAAGTGCCGATCCGCCGCTCATCCGCAGCCTCTCACCATCAACTTGCCTACTTTTTGTGGCGTGCCGGATTAGCCTGAAAAACGCCATTCTAGAGTGGCGAATAGCGGCGCAAAGCTACTCGCCACTACTAGAATTGAGCGTGGCGGAAAAAATGGGTAGTTGAGGCGAAAAGTGCCTTTTTGCCGCGCCGATGGCGGGAAAAACAAAACCGGCAAACACATTGGCGGTTCTTTTGCTTTTCGCCAAGTTTTCGCCCCTTACTGAATAGGGGTAGGCATTTGTGGCGTGAAACGGGCGAGAAGTGCCTTTCCGCCGCTTACTGCATGACCCCCTATATGTGTGAGAAACTGCCTGGTAACATTTGCCAGTTTCTGGAGACACTGATTCCACTAAGCGTGCATTGTCTAGCACGCATAAGCTGTGGTGATTCCCCTCTGCTCGAGGTACGCATCAGCTGTGGTGATCTCCCTCTGACCGAGGTATACATCAGCTGTGGTGATTCTCCTTTGCTCAAAGCATGTATCAGCTGTGGTGATTCCCTTCTGCATGAGGCATACATCAGTTGTGGGGATTCCCCTTTGCCTGAGCATACAGATGCGCTACACCAGCACTGAGCAGCTAAGAACACTGCTGTGATCGGGAGTGCAACACCAGAGAGATAACAAGTCAGTGAGGATTTTCCCTGCTGTGGCGGACAGCCCCCAACTCCCCCTGTGTTACAGTGTAAAGTGACTGAGGACAACGACACCATCGGGCGTGCACATCAGCTGTTTGAGAGCTTCCATCTGAGCAGACGTCTCCAGTTTGGCCACGACTGGCTGACGTAGATGCAAGCAATTTTTGGAGAAGATATCTATTACAATTTCCACACATCCCTCATTGAGACTGCACTATAATCTTGTCACAAGTCTTGTTTGAGAAGATGGGAGGGAATGGGGTTAAGAGGGCAAGTGGTACATGGAGAAAAGGAGATCAGCATCAACACATCCTCCTCTGTGACAGAGAAAAAGAGTCAAGGAAGGCAGGAGAAGAGTTTAGAAAGAGTTGTTGAATGTGAGGAGGATACAGAAGGGATGTTTTTTCGAATGGAAAAAAATAGGGGCATGTAAATCTAGAGAGGAAGATAGAGAAGAGTTGTAGTTCCTGACCATGTTGTCTGAGTCTGTAGTGGAGAAGAGGGAGGATGGGGAGGAGCACAAAGTGGTGTCAAGACCCGATAGATTCATGGAGCACAGGTCTCTTCAGAAATGAGGGGTAGATAGAGGGGGAGAAGTGAGATAAAATGACATGAGGATGACCAGAGAGGAAAGGGGGAAATTAAGATATCAGAGAGAGAAGAGTTTTTTTTGTGGAAACCATGTCCAGGTAGGGGCCATCCTTCTGACTGCAGTCCATTGGTGAAGGTCAAAAGAAGAGGTTAAAGAGCATGCAAATGGCATATGTATAAGGATTGTGTGGTTTAGTCCATACAGGAGTAAAAACTAATATTCTCTTCTTCTCCCACAACATGTTACATACAGATGTAGCTAGCTTCATTGTTCCTAGTGATAACACAACATTTCTTGTAATAACTCTGAGTATCCCAGAGTTTCTGTAGGATACCATGACAGTAATAACGCAGAATGTCAAAAAAATTCTCACCATATCCCACTGGTGGAAACAAGCAATCTGGCTACATCGGTATCATGTTTTAAATAAAATAGAATGTGCTAATATTTGAGTGAACAAAATTGCGTGAGTGAACTGCCATTTACATGTCCAATTCTTTCAGAAGAAATAGGGTGCACATTTACGATAAAAATAAACTGGTTTTGCCATAGTCAGTAAATCTAGCCTTTACAGACTTCTGTTTAAAAATGCATACATTAAGAATAATTCCAAGAACAGTGATTGGATCCCTGAAATCAGATAGAGGTCATGTGGTGAGGGTGGGCATTAACCTTCTGTTCATCTAGACAGCATGATTCGTCTGGAATTACAAACCAATGAAATTAAAAAACATGCAGGGACCAATTTATCAAATGCCCCAGAAAAACCTCCCAAATCTTTCGTATCTGTCAGTCTGTTTATCTGTTCTATGTCTTGTCGTTTACGATGTTTATATGAAATGGAAGGGTTAAATTTGAATGTACCAGAAAATGTGTTGTTGGAATGTTTTAAGAAATTAAAAAAACAAAACAAAAAAAACAATACAATTTGAGTTATAAAAAATAAATAAAATACATGGGGTTTTTACATTTTTCAGTGGTTATTGTGATGACATGGGATTTCTCAAGATTTCACAATCCTCTACAGAATATTGTAATATTTAAATTACACGTATAATACATTTCTCTGTTTGCGAAAGCTACTGTAGCATTAGATCTCGCAAAGTTCAAACTAGGGACAATTGCGCTCCACATATAAGCAAGTAACATCTTTTTTATTATTATAATTATTATTATTTTAGTTATTCTACAGTAGTTTATTGCTATACATTGCCGTTAAAGAGAGGAGAGATTTGGGGGCATATTACTAGGTGGTGCTATTGAAACTAACTCGCTTGGCACCCGAAACCCTTAAATTGGCCATATGGTGTCTTCTGGCACTGGAATGTGTCTTATGGAATATGGGCCATTATATATGTAACCATCCCTGCCCGGCTCCTAGGGAGTTTACATTGTGGTGCAATGGTTGGCTACTCAATATTGATTACCTTGACTCAGGTTGCTGGATTCAGGCGGCAGGGCAATGAGGTAGCAAGGATGTCTAAAAATAGGCGCCATGGACTTTTGTAGTATAACTGCTATTTATTCGTGGCCCCAAGCACAGGGACCGCTCATACACATATTGACCATGTTGTACTCTAAACATACATGCATACGGTTCTTCCATCAGTGCCCACTCTTAATACTCAAATGTAGGTACAGTCTTGGTTGCTCTGAGGAGGTTTGGGACCGGCCCCCCTTGTTGCTTTGGGATTATCTACATTATTAATCCGATTATACTAGGCCCCCGTGAGAGTCCTGGCTGGGTTTCCTTACATGACCTTTGGCCTGTTTGGGAACTGCCACTTCCATACCGACTGATGAGGAATATTAATGCAGGTCCGCGGTTAGAGCTGATCCATCGACACCCAGGAGCCCTCTTTCCTGAAGCCCTCTGTGGTGTGCCATATTATTTTGCCTTAGATATTCAGGACTCCATTTCTTCTTTTTGGATCCTAACTTAAAAGGTAATGTCCCTGTGAAGGTAGGGGTAGCTGACATCACAAAATAAAGGTGAAGCCCAGCTCGCTACCCCTAAAACAGTGTAACTTGGCCGACCTATGTAAGGCTGATTTCGGCCAAATGTACTTTATGTCTGTGGAAGAAACAGGGAATATAACCAATTTATGACATAAAATGTCCTACGTCGTTAAATATTGTATGTAAAGCACTTTATTCCCTGTTAATGCAATCCCCGAGTCTAAGTGAGCCAGTATTGCAATGTGAAGTGATTTGTGATCTGTGTTTTTTTTTTTTTTTTAACTTTCTTTTTATTAGATTTTTGCATACATCTTATACAAACCAAATAACAGTACCATAATTTGGTAGAAAGAATCTTTTGAAGACATACATAACAGAACAAATGATGGGAGACGACAAGACAAGAACCACGGAAGGGGGGGAGGGTTCGGTGAGGGTATGTCCATCCTCCAGTCGTTCGCTGCCATCCGATGGGTGCTACTTATATATTCTGCATTTCCTGTCTCCACTCGTGCTGTATAGATTGTGTTTTGCAGGATCCCTGCAGGAGTACCCGCTGTCGAGTTGTCATGTCCTGTCTTGATCCCATACTGCACTGCCCATCCAAGGAGGACTCACTTTATTCTATCATAGCCAAATTGTGGCATCGCTCACCCCTGGAATATCTGTCTGGGCCAGCCAAGGCAGCCAGACTTTTTGGAATTTTTTGCCAGTGTCGTTAACTAAACTCGTTAACTTTTCCATCTGGCATACAAACCAAATTCTGTTTCTGATTTTTTCTATTGATGGAATTGCGTTCTGGTTCCATAATGCTGCGGTCTCGCACCTCATAGCCGTTGCAAAGTGTGCTATTAATTTGTTCCCCATTCGTGATACTTCTTCTGTGGGTTTACTTAAAAGGAACAGCCACGGGTCTAGCTGAATTTGGAGGCCCAAAATCCTCTGTACCCAATCTCTGATCTGGTTCCAAACGGGTACTATTTTCGGGCAAGACCACAGCATGTGCACCAGATCTCCCTGTTCCCCACACTGCCGAGGACAGAGTGGGGAAGAGCCCGACACAAATTTAGCCAATCTGACTGGAGTGAGATACCATCCTAACAAAACTTTATATGAGATTTTAATGTCGTGCAGATTGAATTGTATTGTATGTCTTTATTTATATAGCGCCATTAATGTACATAGCGCTTCACAGTAGTAATACATGTGGTAATCAAATAAATAACAGATAATATAAATAACAGATCATGGGAATAAGTGCTTTAGACATAAAAGTAACATTTCGGAAGAGGAGTCCCTGCCCCGAGGAGCTTACAGTCTAATTGGTAGGTAGAACGTACAGAGACAGTAGGAGGGAGTTCTGGTAAGTGCGTCTGCAGGGGGCCAAGCTTTATGTATCGTGTTCAGAATATCCACAGTGCTATTCATATGCTTCTTTAAGCAAGTGTGTCTTAAGGTGGGTCTTAAAGGTGGATAGAGAGGGTGCTAGTCGGGTACTGAGGGGAAGGGCATTCCAGAGGTGTGGGGCAGAAAGTGAGAAAGGTTTAAGGCGGGAGAGGGCTTTAGATACAAAGGGGGTAGAAAGAAGACATCCTTGAGAAGAAAGCAAGAGTCTGGATGGTGCATAACGAGAAATTAGGGATGAGATGTAAGGAGGGGTAGAAGAATGTAAAGCTTTAAAAGTAAGGAGAAGAATGGAATGTGAGATGCGGGATTTGATTGGAAGCCAGGAGAGGGATTTCATGAGGGGAGATGCTGAGACAGATCTAGGAAAGAGTAGAGTGATTCTGGCAGCAGCGTTTAGGATAGATTGTAGGGGAGACAGGTAAGAGGCAGGAAGGCCGGACAGCAGGAGGTTACAGTAATCAAGACGGGAGAGAATGAGGGCCTGAGTCAGAGTTTTAGCAGTCGAGCAACAGAGGAAAGGGCGTATCTTTGTTATATTGCGGAGGAAAAAGCGACAAGTTTTAGAAATGTTTTGAATGTGAGGGGCGAATGTGAGAGAGGAGCCGAGTGTGACCCCTAGGCAGCGTGCTTGGGCTACTGGGTGAATGATTGTAGTTCCAACAGTAATGTGGAAGGAGGTAGTAGGGTCAGGTTTGGGAGGAAGTATGATTAGCTCTGTTTTAGCCATGTTGAGTTTAAGGCGGCGGAGGGCCATCCAGGATGATATAGCAGAGAGACATTCAGAAACTTTGGTTTGTACAGCAGGTGTAAGGACAGGTGTTGAAAAGTATATTTGTGTGTCGTCGGCATAGAGGTGATAATTAAACCCAAAAGATGTTATTAGGTCAACTAGAGAGAGTGTGTACAGAGAAAAGAGAAGAGGTCCCAGGACAGAGCCCTGGGGTACCCCCACAGAGAGACCAATAGAGGAGGAGGAGGTGTTAGCAGAAGAGACACTGAAAGTACGATGGGAGAGGTAGGATGAGATCCAGGATACAGCTTTGTTCCGAATACCTAGAGTATGGAGAATGTGGAGGAGAAGAGGGTGGTCCACTGTGTCAAATGCTGCAGAGAGGTCGAGTAATATGAGCAGAGTGTAATGACCTCTGTCTTTGGCAGCATGGAGGTCGTCAGTTATTTTAGTGAGGGCTGTTTCGGTGGAGTGAGCAGAGCGGAAGCCAGATTGTAGAGGGTCTAGGAGAGAATAGGTGTTGAGAAAATGGAGCAAGCGAGAGAATACAAGACGTTCAAGGAGTTTAGAGGCAAAAGGCAGGAGGGAGACAGGTCGATAGTTAGAAAGACAGGTAGGGTCAAGCTTGCTGTTCTTGAGTAATGGTATGAATGTTGCATGTTTGAAGGAGGATGGAAAGGTTCCAGAGCAGAGGGAGGAGCTAAAAATGTGTGTGAGCATAGGGATTATAGTAGGAGCTAGAGGTTTTAGGAGATAGGAGGGAATGGGGTCAAGAGGGCAAGTGGTAGAGGGAGAGGAGGCGATCAACAGCGACACATCCTCCTCTGAGACAGTGGAAAAAGAGTCAAGGAAGGCAGGAGGAGAGTTAGGAAGAGGTGTAGGATGGGAGGAAGAAACAGAGGGGATGTTCTGCCGTATGGATTCCACCTTTTCCTTAAAATAGTCAGCAAAGTCCTGAGCGGAGATGGAGGAAGGAGAGGCAGCTGAGGGTGGTTTGAGTAGAGTATCAAAGACAGAGAACAGTCGGCGTGGGTTAGACTTGTGCATGTTGATTAGTGCAGAAAAATAGGCTTGTTTAGCTTGCGAGAGGGCAGAGTTGAAACAGGATAGCATAAATTTGTAGTGAAGGAAGTCTGCGAGAGTGTGAGACTTCCTCCAGAGGCGTTCAGAGGAACAAGTGGAGGATGGAAGTACTGGCCGCGGCCTGGAATATTGCCGTCCAGTCCTCGTCTTCTAGGCTTCCCTGTAAATCAACTTCCCATTGCCTCATAAACCTGAATCTGTTTGTGTCGTCTCTGTCAGCACCGACCACATTCCTGTACAGAGTAGAGATCAGTCCCCGCGTGTCCGTGCCCCGTATGCAGAGCCTTTCAAAATTCATCAACGGTGGTCGCACCGGGTGTGTATTGTAAAATGCCCGAACCTGGAGGTACCTAATAAATTCTGTGTTAGGAATGCCCTTTTCTGACTTTAATTGGTCAAATTATTTGATGGTGTTACTACCCTCCAGGTCCTTCAGTCGACTGAACCCTAATTGTCGCCAAAGCGTGAAACTCTTACCCTCTAGCCCAGGAGCAAAGTCTGGGTTACCGTACAAAGGGGCCATTAGTATGTGTTTGGAGGTCAATTAGCGGTTACTTTTGGCCGCCTCCAGACCGACATTGTCTGTGCACAGAGGGTAGAGGTTTTTTTATGTCCTTTACCCATTTCCTTGGGTACCATATTAAATCTCTGAGCGCTAGCGGGGCACACACCTCTTTTTCTAGCGCTACCCACCTTTACAGCTCCGGGTCCCCATGCCATTGCGTGATTTGGCACAGTTGCGCCGCTTTATAATAGGACAATAAGCTCGGGACTGCTAGACCACCAGCTTCCCTAGGTTTCGCCATAATTTTTGCATTTATCCGTGGTTTTTTACCCTTCCAAATAAATTTTGTTATTGAGTTTTGAAGGTCTGCTATCTCCGACCGCACCACGGGTATCGGAAGAGTCTGGAACAGGTATAAAATCCGGGGAAGGATGTTCATCTTTATGCTGTATATCCTACCCATCCATGAAATACCATATGCTGACCAGTCTTTCAGCTCTTTCTTCAGAGTTCTTAAGAGACTGGGATAATTTGCTTGGTATAGGGCGGCTGTCTTTTTTTGTGATATGCACCCCCAGATATTTTATGGGGTTGGGTTGCCACTTAAACTCAAAGTTGAGTTCTATCAATTTCTCCATCCCACGTGGGATATTCAGGCTAAGTGCCTCGGATTTTGTCTGATTTATCTTAAAGCCAGAGATCCGGGAAAATCTATCTAGAAGCGCAAACAGGTTAGGTAGCGAGGTGAGTGGTTTAGTAAGTGTTAGAATGATATCATCTGCGTACAATGCCACTTTGTGTTCTTGCGAGTGTATTTGTACTCCAGCGATATCTGGGTTGCTACGAATTTGGGCAGCTAGTGGTTCGATGCATAGGGCGAAGAGCAAGGGCGATAATGGGCAACCTTGTCTCGTACCACTTTTGATTCGGAACAGCTCTGAGGGGAAACCCTGGTGAATCACCCTTGCTGCCGGCGCTAAGTATAACGCTTTTATTGCCCTTAAGATTTTATCCCCAAATCCAAATGCCCCAAGCGTGGACTCCAAGTATGGCCAGTCTATCCTGTCAAAGGCTTTCTCCGCGTCTAAGCTCAACACCATGCTCCAGACCCGGTGGGCCTCAGCAAAATCAATTATATCTACAATCCGTGTCTGGTATTGTCGGCCGCTTGTCTCTCTCTAATAAAACCGACCTGGTCCGGATGGATCAGCCTCGGCAGGATGACGCTTAAACGATTGGCCAATAATTTAGAGTATATTTTAACATCAGAGTTGATCAATGAAATCGGCCTGTAACTTTGGCAATTTATGGGATCTTTGTCCCCTTTGTATCGACGCCTGGATATCGACGCCTAGAGCATCTGTCCTGAGAAGGGCTCTCCTGCCAGGACTCCGTTAAATAACCGGAGCATATGTGGGGCGACTATGCCTATGAATTTTTTATAGTAAAGATTGGAGAACCCGTCTGGGCCCGGGGCTTTAGAGGACTCTTGACTACCGCTGTTAATTCTTCCCGTGTGAAATCACTCTATTGCCTCGCGCTCCAAGCTGTTCAGCTGTTGCAGTGCAGCATCTGCTAGGAATTTCTGCAGTTTACTGCTCGTCTTAGCGGTATGAATCACCTTCTCCCCATTGTATAGCTGGGCATAATATTTTTTAAACTCTTCTACTATATTTTTGGGGTTAGAGGATAACTCCCCCGTCTCTGTCCTAATTGCTTGTATATAGAGTTCTAGGGAACTAGTCCCAATATCAGGGCTCAGTAAAAGTCATGGTAAACAAACAAATCAAGTCCATAATTGGTAATAACACATATTATGTATACATTATTCGTGATGATTTGTGATATACAATCTAATAATGCATCTTCCTTTGCTTATACTAGGACAAAGTTTGTTTTTAAATATTCTATGTATTTTGTGTTTCTTTTTCTTAGCAGCAATAAGCTGTCTTGCTTTTATATCCCGTTTTGTAGTCACACACTCCGGTATGTGCCTCCCAACACAGCAGTACTCAAGAGAGGTGAGCCTCAGAGCAGAGCCTCATTGGTGGGTTTTTTCACCAATGGAAGACTCAGCCCTGATGCTCGCGCGAGATTTCGACTCCATGACGTCACGGCTGGGGGCGGGGGGTCACGGACATATTCAGGAGGGTATACAGACGCAAACTAACTTTTTGACAAAGGAACTTGTTCCCGAAACGCGTCAAAGTAGTCTCACACCCCCCAATTTTTGTTCAATAAACGCTTTTAATCTTTTTTGCTGGTTTTGGCCCCCGTTTCTTTTATCTGCTGTGCTCCATTTTTGACCCTTTGGGATATCTATCTGATCTAATTGCTTGTATGTTGTAATTTGATTGTCTATTACGGAGTCTGGTGGCCAACATTTTGTCCGGTTTGTTAGCTTTCTCAAAGAACTTCCTCTGTGCCCAACTCACATCTTTTTCGGCCCGGGATGTGAGGAGGAGGTTAAGCTCAATCCTTACATCCTTCAACTCCTTTAGTGTATCCCCTCTACCTGATCGGCTATGTAGTGTAGAGAGCTCATGTAACCTCTTATAAAGCTGTGTCAATTTGGCATCCCTTTGCCGTTTCCTTCTGGCCGCTATGCCCCCTCATCGTGGCCTTATGAGCCTGCTTATCAGAACCCCCCTCATCGTGGCCTTATGAGCCTCCCACAACATTGCGTGGGATTCCACACTGCCTAGATTAGTCTGGAAAAACTGAACGATTTCCTCTTTAACTGTTTTTGCTAGATCTGGTATCTTAATCAACGATTCATTAAGTTTCCAGTTTGCTCCCGGGCTAACTGGTCTAACTTGTGCGCATCTTAGCTCTATTGATGCGTGGTCCGACCAAGTAATATCATGTATTTTGGTGTCGGAAATCTGTGGAACCATTCTACTTGAAACAAAAAAGTGGTCGATCCTGCTGTAACTGTCGTGGTGGTGGGAGTAGAACGTGTAACTACGTTCCCCCTGGTGTTGCTCCATCCATATGTCCACAAGGTTCCCTTGCTTAAGGCCTTTTAGCAAAGGCCCGTTGCCTTCGCGTCTGGTTTTCTGTTGCTGTGGGGATCTATCTATGAGCGGATCGATCACCATATTAAAATCGCCTGCGAGGATTACACTCCCTTCTGCCCATCTTTGGAGCGTCTGGAAGAACTCCTCGAAAAACTGTGTTCCATTTTCACAGGGTGCATAGACGCAGGCTAATGTTGTTTTACTCTGCTGCAGGAGCCCCACTAAAATGAGGTATCGCCCCTTCCTGTCTCTCTTTTCCCTCTCCACCTGGAAGGGGGATTTGTTATTAAATACGATAGCAACCCCCTTCTTTTTTTCATTAGCGGAGGACAGAAAAAATTGCCTATAGTGTTTTTTTTCAAAAAACCCTGGGCTGCTATGTGTACTGAAGTGTGTCTCCTGGAGGAAAACCACATCTAAAAGGCAATCTTGCGTTTTTTTGGGCTATTAAACCCTTTGGCATTCTGGGATATAAATGTTACAGCCATAACTTTGTGTTGAATGGGTTGCAGTGTATAAAGTAGAACCAGATCCTACCCTTATGAGGTGAAGCATAGTGGTGTTTGTCTCTGCGATGGCGACTTCCTCTGGTCTTTACTCCTTCATCAAGGAACCCTGGGGTGGGGCGGGGGGCAAACACAAGGGAAGAACAGAAAAAACATACAACTTGGACATATACATTTAGAACCATAGTGGTCTCCGAGGACCTCAGGTTCAACGCCCGGGGGTATCTCCCCCTTCCTGGACCCTCCTCCCTCCTAGTCCAGTTCCATGGCCTCTCCTGCCTGCCATGAGTTCCCGGGTCTTTGACAGGGCTGAGGGCTAGGCCCCCTTCCCCGCCCCAACAGCGCATGCCTATGGGCAGGATTGGTGGTAGTCCCCTGCACACCCGCCGGCAGTTCCAAACTTCGTAACCGAACTTTTCACAAACCTCTAGGGTAATTAACTCAACCCTAACCTAAGTGTGGCTGTGCGTCTCTTTTCAACCTATAAAACTGACTTCCCTAACCGTAGGCTGTTACTGTGTGACCTGGTGCCTCTTGATTTCTTTGCCGCCTCTCTTTGCCCTGCTAGCTTCTGTGTCTTCACCCCTCCTTCCAATTTCACCGACCATCTATAAGGTTTATTTTTCCCGGACCCCCTAGACTCTCCCCCCTCTCCTGTTGGTGGGTCTCCCTCATCTGGACCCAGACTCCTCTTCTCCTTTTACGTACTCCCTTTCCCACTCTTTCCCGTCTCTGCCAGGGAGGCCTCTCCTTGTCCCCCTTGCGGGTACTGCGTTCTACTCACCACCGCTCTTCTCCCCCCTCTTCATCCCACTCCCCGCCTCTTCATCCCGTACCCCCCTCTTGCCTTTTCATCCCACAGCCCCCTCTTGCCTTTTCATCCTGCTCCCCTCTCCTGCCTCTTCATCCCGATCTCTCCTCTGTATCTTGTTCCCCCCTCCCGCCTCTACCTCCCGCTCCCCCCTCTCGCCCCCTCTCCTGCCTCTTCATCCCGATCTCTCCTCTGTATCTTGTTCCCCCCTCCCGCCTCTACCTCCCGCTCCCCCCTCTCGCCTCTTCATATCGCTCCGGCCCCCTCACCCCTCTTCTTTCTTTCCTCCCCGGCAGTGGAGTTCGTGCACCTCCGCCGGGGAGTGCTGGGTCTCTTCCGGCGCCGCATTTCCTGGAGGCTGCTGTCACTCCTCCTGCGTCATCTGGGATTCCTCGAAGTGTCGCGAGATCACGCCTCCTGACGTCCGCGATGCGAGCTCAGTTGGAGGCCGTCCACTGTCGGAGGTGGGTGTATCTGAAGTTGGGCTAGCACTGCGCACCACTTCTTCCCGCCGAAACTGTTGCCACCATGTCTCCTGCTGCGTTTTTGCCACTTCTTGTACAGGTAAGAGTCTTGTAGCCATTTTGGAAGACTTTACTATCGTTTTTGTTTTTCGGTGTTAGGCGCCCATTCCACTCTTCCTGTAACCCCTTAACAACCGGGAGGGTCAGGGGTCGTTTGTCGGGGCAGGCACAAGTCTAGAACGTTAAAACAACTTTCTTTTTGAAGTGAAACTTCTTTTGTGGCACCTCATTCCTAATGGGACAAAAATGGATTGTGGGGATAGAAAATGAAACGGATGTGACGTCAAAGTGCTGACGTCACAGTGCTGGCAGTTGAGGCCAGGCTGTGTTCTGGCAAATCATATGCGCCGCTCCTAACCATCTTTGCTCCCCCCCAAACGGTCCCCCTCACCTGCTCAACATTTACTCGCTGCCGCAGCTCCTAACGAGCTCTGCTCCCCCCACCCGCTGACATGCGGCGGCGGCGGCGCTAGCCCTCAAAATTTAATTGCCGCCACTCCCTGCTGACCTCCCTTGGCCGAGTCATGGAACGGGGGGGGGGGGTAGAGTGAGCTGCGTTCCCCACAGCACCATCAGAAGGGGATCGCTGCAGCGCTCCCCTCGAAGCCAGCTCCCGCTGACGATGACGCGCTGCCCCCCTTCCCCCGCCGACACTGCCTCTGCCCACGCAGCACTTCCAGAGGGGGGGGCCTTTATTAAGGTATCTGCCCGGTGCCCGGTGCGGCCGCGTCTCGCCGGGGGGTGGGGGGGAGGAGAGACTCAGGCAGAGCCGCCGCGGGTCCACAGCTCTGCCTGTCTGTGAGGGGAGTAGTAGAGTCTCAAGCAGAGCCGCCTTGGGTCTGCAGCTCTGCCTGTCTGTGAGGGGGGGGAGGGGAGGAGAAACTGAGGCAGAGCTGCCGCGGGTCCGCAGCTCTGCCTGTCTGTGAGGGGGCGGGGGTGTGATGGGAGGAGGAGAGTCTCAGGCAGAGCCGCCGTGGGTCCGCAGCTCTGCCTGCCTTTGAGGGGGGGGGAGTCAGGAGAGAGGGGGCAGGACACAGAAAGAGAGACACACATACACTGACAGACATACACACATACATATACACACACACACACACACACACACTGACTGACACACATACACACACACTGACTGACACACACACACACACTGACTGACACACATACACACACACTGACTGACACACATGCACACACACTGACACAGATACACACACACTGACTGACACACACACACACACACACTGACTGACACATACACACACACACTGACTGACACACATAGACACACACACACTGACTGACACACATACACACACACACACACACACACACTGAATGACACACATACACACACACACACACACACACACACTGACTGACACACACATACACACACACACTGACTGACACACACACATACACACACTGACTGACACACACACTAACTGACACACATACACACACACACACACACACACACACACACGCACACTGACAAACATATGCACGCACACTGACTGACACACATACACTCACTGACTGACACACATACACTCATTGACTGACACACATACACTCACTGACTGACACACATACACTCACTGACTGACACACATACACACACTGACTGACACACATACACACACTGACCGACAGAGAGACATTCACACAACACAGAGAGAGAGACATACTCTGACACACACACACATTGACTGACACACACACACACACACACACACACACACACACACACACACACACACACTGACTGACACACATGCACACACTGACTGACACACACGCACACACACACACACACACTGACTGATACGCATGCACACTGACACACATACACACACTGACCGACACAGAGAGACATTCACACAACACAGAGAGAGACATACTGACTGACACACACACTCACACACTGACTGACACACACACACACACACACACACATTGACTGACACACTGACTGACACACATGCACACACTGACTGACACACATGCACACACTGACTGACACACATGCACACACTGACTGACACACATACACACACTGACTGACACACATACACACACTGACTGACACACATACACACACTGACTGACACACATACATAATCTCTGACTGACACACATACATACACAAACATACATACATACTCTCTGACACAAATACATACTCTCTGACTGACACACATACATACTCTCTGAGTGACACACATACATACTCACTGACTGACACATACACTGACTGACACATGTGTGCCGAGCACGCGCATTATAAGTCAATTTCTGTGACAAAAGTCAAAGAAGTTTCACTTACTATGCGCGTGCACCGCACACACAGCTTTTTTTTTTATTTGTAAACTCAACGATGTTAGGCAGCGAGCCAGTTCACTTTAAGGATCAATTGGTGTTTTCTCCCGTCTTTTCCTTCCTCTTGTCTGCTGGGGTGGCCACAGTCTCCCAGGCTGCTGCACGTGGAGGACGTGTCTCTGAGTTCCCTGGGAGAGTAGCTGGAGTGTTGAGCCCTAGCTTTTTCAAGAAGGTAGTTCCCTCTGAGATGTGCTTCAGGACGTGGGATCGGCCATTTTTCACAACCACGAGGGCGAAAAGGAAAGCCCATCTGTATCTTATGTCCTTGCCTCGCAGCTCTTTTGTAATTGGCAGCAATGCTCTTCGTCGAGCCAGGGTTATAGGAGATATATCCTGGAAAATAGCCATGGTTATTCCCTCTGTTTGCGAAGGTACCCGGGCGCTATCTCTGTTTGTTATATCTGATGTGCAGAAATATAAAAAGAGTGGTGTAATACTGCCTGTAGATGGTTTTCGGATGGTATCCTCTTGTGACTCGGAACCCCAGCAGGATCTATCCAGGACCCTTATAGTTAATGAATACAAAAGAAATGGGGGAGCACAATGGTTGGAAACAGGCAGTGTTATAGAACTGATAGTTGCTCTTTTTTTAAGGTGAAGCAGTTGTAACCTGAGTGGGTGTCGTGGCTCAGGTGTCTAATGTCTAATTGGGAGGATGGACACACATGGGTGTATGTGTGTTGGTGTAAAGGTGGAATAAAGGTATATAAGACTTACACGGCCTTGTGTAAGCCCAGTCGCATCAGAATTTCTTTAGGAATCCCGTGTACTCCTGATGGGGCTTTTCTTCTTGCGATGTTGGTTCTTCTTCTTGTCTTATGGTCCACTTGCTCCGTTGGTTCCCAGTGCCGCTCCAGGGGAAATTTTCTCTCGTGTAAACAAAAAGGAGGATAGGGTTAACATATATAATTGTATACACGTCAATGAGGGGGGGGGTGGGGGGTTGGTGTGTTTTTTTAAAAAAACACACCATCCCCCCCCCCCCCTCATTGACGTGTATACAATTATATATGTTAACCCTATCCTCCTTTTTGTTTACACGAGAGAAAATTTCCCCTGGAGCGGCACTGGGAACCAACGGAGCAAGTGGACCATAAGACAAGAAGAAGAACCAACATCGCAAGAAGAAAAGCCCCATCAGGAGTACACGGGATTCCTAAAGAAATTCTGATGCGACAGGGCTTACACAAGGCCGTGTAAGTCTTATATACCTTTATTCCACCTTTACACCAACACACATACACCCATGTGTGTCCATCCTCCCAATTAGACATTAGACACCTGAGCCACGACACCCACTCAGGTTACAACTGCTTCACCATGGTTATTCCCTCGAATGATATATTTGGTGTCGCCCTTGTAACTTTACAGATCTCTTCCTTGGTTTTGAAATGGTGTAAACGGAGGATTATGTCTCGTGGGGGATTGTTGGGTAGTGGACGAGACCTCAGGGCCCGGTGGCAGCGGTCCATTGACAGCTCTGCCTCCGACTTGCCCGGCATGATGGAGGTCATTCACCGGCTCAGCAGGACCTCTGGGTCCAGAATCTCCTCAGGGATCCCTCATACACGCAGATTGTTGCGCCGGTCCCTGTTCTCGCTGTCCTCCTGCCGGTCTTCCAGTTCTGCAACTCTGGATTCCAATGCTCCCATCCTTTTATTAGTCTCCTGGTGGCACCTCGAGCTGTCCTCCATGTGCTCCTCTAGCTCATTCGTGCGGGTCCCAATTTGCAGGATATCCCTCCTGAGTCCCTCCACCTCTCCCCTAAAAAATGCTTTCAGGTCCGTTAGGAGCCTAGCTATCTCCGTTTTTATTATTCCCGGGTGCTCCGCTGGGGTTCCTTCCATCTCTGGGGCCGAGTCGGAGTCAGACACCGCAGAGTTCTCCGCTACCCTGGCCTTGCTTGAGCCTGTGAAGTATGAGCGCACGTCTGTTTTGCGCTTATTTTTCTGTCGTGTCGTTGCCATTTCTCCTCCGGTGGCCTTATCGTAATCCACCGAGTGTCTTGCGTTTGGGGACTTATAAGTAGTAATGCTGAGTTTCGATTAAATTGTCTTTTATTATCTTTATCTGCCGACGGGTAGCGGAGCCTTTAACTGACACCTCCATCACCGTACCCGTCGCGCATGCGCCACCTGCGATCTGTGTTTAATCACTTTAATGTAATGGGATTTGAGTGTCAGCCCTGTAAATATGGATTGTATGTAATCATTTATCTGCAAGCAGACTGGGCAATTAACTTACCCTAAACACTTGCATAAGAATGAAAAATTGAGACAAAGGTGTCAAAACATTTGGTGAGTGGGGAAGAGTGGACAATCAGGTCTGGGGATGAGCTCTCAGGAAGGAAAGCCTTTATTCCCTGCAGACTCTGTGGCTTTTACCCAGTGGGCAGTCTTGAGTGCGTTAGCATGCCCCCTCCTCCGACCAGTGCAGCTGGGCGAGCCCCCGGCTGGGTATTGGCTGCACCATCTCAATCTGTGCTCTGGTTGGTCGGTGGTTCCTTCTCCATATTAAAGAAAGCCACTGAGGGCTATGTAAGGAGCGCTGTAGATCAGAGCACCAGAACATCTTGGGAACTTGATGGAGAACATCTTTGGAGTTTGACAGTGTGTGGATTTTGACGGCGATTCAAGTGGAGGAATTTACAAAGTGGCTGCTGTGTGTCCAGCACTTTGTGATACCAGGACGTGAAGCGGACAGGGTAAACCTACTGAAGCATGTCCCTGAACCTAGTCGAGACTAGTGTCTTCTCCCATGTCCCCAGTTGGTGAGTGCATGTTATAACTGTGGTTTTTTTGTATTTGCATGTTCTGCCAGAATAAGCTCTGTTTATTCAATTATTTTGTCCTGTGCTTAGTGATAGTGATCCCGGAAGGTTTTTGGTGTTAAAAGTACTGGTCTCCCATGACAGTCCCTATCTACAACATAATAAACAGGGGGGCCTTGTCTGTGTTATTACTTTATAAACATTCTTATCTACTCTCACCGAGGCTCCTCTCCTCTTTTCCTCCTGGAACCTAACCTTCTCGACTCTTCTCCCTCCCTTAAATACTCGTCCATGATGTGAAAGTCTTCATGGTAACACAGGGTGGGGCCCGGCATATGCTAACCTGCTAGTAACCCTCTAGGAGGGGAGGTTACATGTAGGACACAGTTATAGTAGAAAAGTGGCCCTAGATGATCAACACAAATGTTCTTTATAGATTGTGGTTTTATGCAAGCTTTTCAGTCTCAATAAAAGTATACAGAGCACCTATTTTAAATTGCCTTAAACATATAGATATAGCTAACTTTACTGTCTCCGGTGCAGCTGCCGCCTGCGATCATGCAACCACGGTGGTCACTGCACAAAAGGATTAACGCTGCGTGGTGTCCCATTTGGCGCCATGGGCTTTTGCTTCAACCACGGTACCTAGGACAGTGAGTCTTGCTACATATGTATAATGATTGTGACGCACTGCGTGGGAAGCACCCTTTCCCCTTCACAATGTTTGAGTAACTCCCTCTGTACCTGTGGTTGCCTGCTACCTCTTTATTCTCTTGTTTAATTTACGATTGGTAGTTGATCTGAAGGGTGTCTGATTGTGTCAATGATACAATTCATATTTGAATACGTTAAGCGGAATGGGACAACTTGCCTCAGCCAACTCGCCAATGCCCGTCTCACCGCCACCGAGGGAAGCTCGTCACCGCCCATCTCACCGCTAAGGTAAGTTGTTAAGGGGTTAACTTTATGGGGTTTTAGGGTGAGGGGGTTATGCTTTTTAGGGTAAGGTTAGGGAGTTAGGGTAAGGAGTTAAGCTTGGGGATTTAATGTTAAGGGCTCCGATTATGGGTTTTAGCGTAAGGGGTTGAGGTTTTTAGGGTGAAGATTAGGATTAGCAGGTAAGGGGTTAACGGGTTAGGATAAGGACTTAATGATAGGGGCTTTTGGGGTAAGGGTTAAAGTGAGGGGGTTAGCTTCATGGCGAGTTGGCTGCCACAAGTCATCCTGCAAGTTAAGTAGGTTAGCTAGTGTCTGCTATATAAGGAGAGAGAGACATTCATTTAATATGGAATGCTGCAGATTTCATATTTACAGACCCTGAAGTGTGTTCAATGCTTTCATGTTTTTGACACTCTAAGTGAAACATTTGGATATAAAAAAAAATCACCTAAATTCCATGCAGGGACTTTAAATATGAAAGAGTTAGGAAAAGAGGGACAATTTGTCAATCTGTATATGTGGAGTAATGAAAGTGTCAGCTGTTAAACTCAACTGTAACATGAGAATGAATAAGGGCTTATTAGAAAACCTGTCTACTTATAGTGAAACATGAGGCTTCATTTAGAGTAACTTGCTTAACTCAAGCTGTTTAAAGCCATTTCATGTCGGTGTATTGTAATTTGTGGCTTTGCTTACACTTTGCTGATATTGAGTCATAGTTGGCTTTCAGTTACAGGTCATTGATTGCAATTGTGTTTGGCATATTAAAGAGCTTTAGTAGTTGTATCGGTTTTGGACAAGTGTAATTTCTCTGATTGTTTTGATGCCACTCAATGTACCAACAGAAAGCTCTTTGTGGATTAGATACATTTTCATAGATTACTGTGTGGTATCTGAAAAAAATAATTGCAGTCTTTAAATCTTATGTATACTTACATCAATAAAGAACTATCAGGTCCATAAAAAGTTCAGAAACGCAATGAAAAAAAGCGAAACCACAATAATAAAAAAAATATTCAGATAGCTAGGACCCTAATTATGTAGGGCTTTGAATGTCAACAAGCCAATCTTGACACATATTCACCATTGTAGTGATAGAGTGCTGAGAATTCTTAGCACTGAAAATTGTCTGCTCTGGATTTCATCTATAAGGAGACACCTGTGAGCGTAGCTAAGGGCTGTGTCCGAGCTACTGAGAGACTGCAGGGAGCAACTGTATCCCGGTCCCTGATTTGTGGAGGATTCATGGTCCAGCTAGTAAGAGTCTGCAGTAGACCTAAAACATCTTTCCTGAAATCTGTTAAAAAAAAACTTTGAAACAGTAAGGCTGGGGGCGCCCCATATTCATTGCAGATTTTCTTGATGCAGAAAGACCTACGTGCAAAAGACCTTCACAGTTCATGAGCTCCGACATAGTAGACTAAGCTGGCCAGCAATTACATTGAGACATCAGAGTGGGAGACGTGCTCTGAAGTGTATAAGAATTGTTCCATAGTTTAGTAATAAAGTTACCACCACAGCCACCACTGGACAGAAAGTCAGCATTGCCATTTCTCTTGATTCCTGTTTCATACTTTTATGGTGAAGGGCAGCAGTGCCAGGTGCCACCTGGTCAATCTGGCATTGGAGTCTTTCATGGTTTGTAACCATTTCAGATTCCATTGGAGGAATAAGGAACAGTTTTTGTCCAGCCCATGGTTTCATGAGGTTCACATGAAATACCTGTGACCATCTCAATCTATCTTGGAAATGGACCTCATAATGTATCTTATCTACCCAATGCAAGATTTCAGATGATCCTTGCTAGGTTGCAGAAATTTTAGAAGTAACAATAGAGCTCTGCAACCTGGGTGATATTTCCTCAGATGGGTCCTGTTCATTCACGTAGACTAGGATTAGTATTGGCAGTCAGGGGTTATACTGGCAAATTATCGACAGTCCCCAGGCACTGCTGACATCCATTACTTCCTATTTGTCCCCATTCTAAACATTTACAGCAACAGAGTGCACGTCCAGGGGATCCTGAATCCATTGTCGGCTGTGGTGTCCTTTCTACGTGAGGCACAGGCAACCACAGAATAAGACAAGATGCCCTCCTTGGTGCTGAAAAATTTGCACCCATGCATGATGCCACCCTCCTGCTCTCTTCACGATGCTTTGCAGGTGCACAAATTCTACTGGCTGTGTTGTCAGGCAACAAGGGTCTCAGACTCATCCCACTGGTTTGGACCTCTTGGCATTAATTTGAACATTGCCTCAGTAATGACGTAGCTCTCTGTCAGGGTTATGTCCTCTGCAATGTTTGTTGGATTACCTTGGCTAGCCCAGGACTGCAGGCCTCTGGGTAGTCCCCAGATAAGTAAAACATACAGGACACCTGCAAGCTCATATTGAACCCCCAAAATAACCACAACATATGTATAAGCATATAAGTGTCACAGACGAGTGCTACTGAGCATGGCAATATATATTTAAAACCAGAGACAGAACATGCTCAGTAGCACTCCTCTATGACACTTATATGCTTATATATATGTTGTGGTTATTTGGGGGGTTCAATATGAGCTTGCAGGTGTCCTGTATGTTTTACAATTCTTGTTCAGCTGGTCTTAGCTGATTGGAGGGTGGCTCTTTCTATCTTGTTGAAGCTCACCCCCTCCCACATTTAAGTGGTTAAAAGCACACTCCATGGCATCTCCCACTCTCAGGGGAACTTGCTTGCTTGCAGTATGATTGTGACAAATCTAATACAGAGTGCTTTCCTGGTAATGTACAGGTTAATAAAAGCTTCAGTCAGACTTAGAACTAGGGAACTAATTTTGACAGATTTATTATAAATCATTCTTCCTGGTAATGCACAGGTTATTAAGACTTTATATTAGTGTTAGGGACCCTTGAGATGTGGTCTGCCATGTAGTGGCTTACAACACTTTGGCCAAAATGTTAAACTAAAAGACCATTTTATTTAATAGATATCTATACATCTATATTTAGGCACTGTACCATGTATAAGTTTCACTGGATGTGCACTGAGCTCTGTCTGTGTTTCATGTTCTGTCTCTGGTTTTAAATATAGTTCCCAGATAAACCAACCCTGTACCAGCAGATCCATTACATGTGCAGCTGAATTGACTTCTGGTTGTAGCCATGTGCAAGCTACAGTAGATGTACCAGGTCATGCACTGCACATGTGGAACCGGGTCAGGTTTGAACTCCTAACTGTAGAATCACTGAGTTTGTATAGCTGAGGTAACACTTGCACAGGCGAGAATGTTCAGACTTTCAGACTTTAATGGTGATTATGGGCTAAAGCAGTAAAATTCCGGGCATTATTGAAACCCTGCTCTCTGATTGGTTCAAATTCCGGGCATTATCCAATCAGTAATGCCCGGAATTTTAGCAGCTTGCAAAGTGCAGTTTTCAATGTGTTTATTTCCAGCCAATCAGCTTTCAGAACAGCTGAGACAGGGCAGGGGATTGGTTAGAAGGAAGTAACAGCTCTGAGACAGGGCAAGGGATTGGTCAGAAAGTATCAGCCATGGGTTGACTCCTCCTCCTCCCGAGCTGACTGAGATTTTCTGAGCAGATTCAGTTGAATTGGGTGGCGGGGGGGGGGGAATAAGTAAGTGGCTTTCTGCAGTTTGTTTGTGGCTGCAGTTTGTGTGTGAGTGTGTCAGTAACAGTGTGTGTGTGCTGTACTGTTGTGTTGTATATCTGTGTAGAGGTGCCGTGTGTGTGTGTATAGAGCTCCAGTGTGTGTGTGTCAGTGTCAGCAGCAGTGTTTATGGGTGTAGCATGTGTGTGTAGCAGCAGTTTGTGTGTGTGTGTGTGTGTGTGTGTAGAGGTGCTGTGTATAGAGGTGCAGTGTTGTGTGTGTGTGTGTGTGTATGTTGTGTGTGTAGAGGTGCTGTGAAGTGTATAGAGGTGCAGTGTTGTGTGTGTGGGGTGTGTGTAGAGGTGCTGTGTTGTGCTGTGTTGTGGGGAGGGGGGGTGAGTGCAAAGTTTAATAAGTGGCTGCATTTTTGATTGTGGCTGCAGTGTGTGTGTGTGTTGTGCTGTTGTATGTGTAGCCAGGTCTCCCGTAGGTATCAGCCCCCCCCCCTCACCCTAAGTGCGATCGCGGGAACCGCCAAGTCCCAGGGCGGCCCCGCGCGCCGATCGCAGGGGTGAGGGCGGTCAGGTCCCGGCTCGGGGGTTGCCGGGGACGCGTGCGGCCGGTTGCCAAGGCCGCACGCGCGTCACGGGGATCCCGGTGCTCTCGGAGCCGGGCGGACAGGGCGTCGCCATTGCCCCTTAGTTCGCGCATGCGCAGAGGGTAGTGTAGAGAAAGAAATCAGCCCGCGAAGCCCTAGCCTACCAGGGAAGGCTCTTGAAGAGGACTACAAGTCCCATGAGCCCCAGCAGCGCCCCACGTGAAGCCAGGGAGCCAATAGGGCTGAAGAATCTCCCTGGAGGGGAGATTGATACATTTCGCGGGCTGAGAGCACGTTGGCAGTTGGTGACTGGAGCAGCTAGGGGAAGGAGGTAGGGTGCAGGAGTCAGTGACTCTCTGCACTAGGCCAGCAATCTCCTAGGCCCCAGATAGCCCTGAGTCATCCTAGCTGAGTATTGTAGGGACAGGCCCTAGGTTAGGGACTCTGCCCCATTATCTATTTATTAGTTAGGAGTAAAGCATATTGATTGTTGCCAAAAGGGTGCTGGACTATCTCCACAGAGACCAAGCTAGCAGTGACTGCGGCCTGCTGGTAGCAGACAGACCCTAGCCAAGGTATAGACGGTGCAGAGCTGCGGTGATATTATCCACGCCGGAATTCACCCCACGCGTAGGAGGATATCCCGGTGACTCAACCCCAGTGGTATAGCAGCACCCGTGGCTGGAGCCCGGGCAGGTAACCCACAACCTCACGTGCACCAACAAGGCCTATCACCAGACATAGTGGCTGCGCAGTCGCACACACATTGGTATATGACTTGGGAGTGCGAGACATTGGGTTGGGGTTACTGGACACGGGGTGGGATCACTCTTTGGAAGGTTAGCGTCCGCCGTGACGCATAGGTTAGCGTCCAGCGAGACGCCGTAGTCAGGTTGCCCTTAGCGAGGGACACCTGTTGTGTGTTGATGTTGTATTCCTTCTATGCATGTTAGTAAAGGTATTAGTCATTATCAATTCCGTTGTACGTGGTTATTGATTGTCCTGTGAGGAACCACTCCCCCTCTGGTGGGAGCCATCGCAGGTGGAGGCGCTGCACCTATTGTAAGTGGTTGTCCATAGTATTGTAATTGCCCCAGGTTCCCCGTGGCGGAAGCTCAGCCCTCCTGTGAGCCAACAGGTAACGCACCACACACACCTATGGTAACACTGTATGTTTCTCCGCCCCCACCATATGATCTGCGATCGGGGGGGGGGGGGGAAACCCGTTACATATGTGTAGCAGCAGTTTGTGTGTGTAGAGCTGATGTGTGTGTGTATAGAGCTCCAGTGTGTGTGTGTGTGTGTGTGTGTGTCAGTGTCAGCCGCAGTGTTTATGGGTGTAGCATGTGTGAGTAGCAGCAGAGTTTGTGTGTGTAGAGCTGCTGTGTTGTGTGTGTGTGTGTGTGTGTGTAGAGCTGCTGCGTTGTGTGTGTAGAGGTGCTGTGTTGTGAATGTAGAGGAGGTGCTGTGTTGTGTGTATAGAGCTCCAGTGTGTGTGTGTGTGTGTGTGTGTGTCAGTAGCAGTGTTTATTGGTGTAGCATGTGTGTGTAGCAGCAGAGTTTGTGTGTGTAGAGCTGCTGTGTTGTGTGTGTGTGTGTGTGTGTAGCGCTGCTGTGTTGTGTGTGTAGAGGTCCTGTGTTGTGAATGTAGAGGAGATGCTGTGTTGTGTGTCTAGAGCTCTAGTGTGTGTGTGCGTGTGTGTGTGTAGAGCTGCTGTGTGTAGAGCTGCTGTGTGTGTAGAGGTGCTGTGTTGTGTGTGGTGTGCTGTTTGTGTGTGTGTGTGTAGCAGCAGTTTTGTGTGTGTGTGTACACAGAGGGGGTGGCAGTGTGTGGATATAGATATCTGCAGTGTAAGCGAATATAGAGGTGGTTTAATGTATTTACCATTTTATTTGAATAAAAAAATCAAATGTAACTATACAAAAGTGTCTATTATTTATTAAATAAGTCTACATTTAGCCTATAATAGTAACAATCCCCTCAGAACAGGGCATTACTGGCCAATAATGCCCTGGCTGGGTTAAAGTCCCTCGGCTTCGGCTCGGGCCTTCAACTCTTCCAGCCAGGGCATTATTGGCCAGTAATGCCCTATTCTTCTGGGATTATTACTTACATTTCGCTTTGCCTTTTCTGCTGTCAAGTCATAGTACACTTTTTGCACTTCGCCTTCTGGGAATGGAGCTAATATACCTCTCCATTGTTCCTGTTCAGCATGTCGATCAAATATCTGCAGGAATCTTTTAACATTGTCTTGTTCCTTCATCTGCTGTAACACAACAGTAGGATGTATTGTCTCTTTAACTGCCACTCATACAGACATAGGATTGAAATCAGCAACTTTTCAGAGCATCCGTTATTACATCATAAAAATATGTAGATAAATCAAGAGTTATATTACAAGTCTAAGGAAACTTCTAAGGAATGCTGTAATGGTGTCAGACCCAACAGGATTAGAACCCGCAACCTTTGTTATTCTGAACAGCAGCTCTAGTACCACTGTCCCAGCATACTTTTAAACTCTACTGCTCACTTCTGTATCTAATCCAGCTATTACCATATCTTGCAGGTATATCAGGTGTGCTTCTTTTTGTGCATTAGGAACATTGAACTGGCAATGGCAACAAGGAACTGCAAGTGGTCTGCTTCTAAAGGAAGCCAGAGAAATAGGTGTGAGCAGTGAGAAGCTCAAAAGTATGCTGTGATGGTGATGCTAACCATCAGCTGGTTTAGCTCACATTGACCAGAGTAGCATGGTTCTAATCCTGTTGGGCCTGACATCAGTACCCCATTCCTCACAAGGTGTCTTAGATGTCAACTCAATATAGTTCTTATGGAAACCCTTCCAGGAAGTGTGGGGTGCGTCATTTACATATACTTTTCATATCTAATTAGCATAACTTCAGGTACCTCAGGTGTGCTCCTTTTTGAGCACAGAGGTCTCTCTCTATGTTATTTGGAGGGAGAATAGAAAAACAAACAAATCTGCTTTTGTGCTTGAACCTAGAATGTAGGGAAACACGTTGGATTGTGTATCAGAGAGCTGCAGCCTGAACGATGTTCTGTACCAACGAGAGGACTCAGAACAGAATACAAGGTCGACAGCTAGACCAGAAGAGATGAAACGGGAGTGCCAGGGAAGCATGATGGATGCATTGGGGTAGACTTTGTTTGGGGTTTGATGTTATCTATATTTGTGAGTAGAGATGAGCGAATCAGCCCAAATCCGTTTCCTAGACTTTCTTACATATTCCCCCCAAAATCCGTTTCGCGGTGTTAAATCCGTAAATAGATTTGGTCGGTTTTAATCCGTGCGTATTCTTCAAAAACTGTGATTGGATCAACGGATTGCTGAATCCAGAGAGTGAATTGGGAATAATAATAAAAAATCTGCAAAAACACGAATCGCCCATTTTGAGATTAATCCACAGAAATATGTGAACCAAAGTAACTGGCCAATCCACTGCAGACCTAAATCTGCCCCCCCAAAAGTTACCCATCTCTATTTGTGAGTGCACCAACTATTACCTAACTTGTGCACATATACAGTGCATAGTAAAACGTATTACACTACATGAACTTTCCTCTTCCATACCTGATGCTGAAAAGACCCATGTTCAAAACTTGATATCAACTTTATACTTGCGAGTGCATAGAATAACTTTTGACTTTTAGAAAAATTTTATTGGGATTCCTACACTATTGTATCTTTATTTATTTTTATGGTTGCTTCCCCTGTGTGGAGATTTCTACTGATTGATGGAGGACTTTTTGGGGGGATTAGCTGCAACCCTAAAAAAAGGGGATTATACATATTTTGCATCTTTAATAAATATACACAGGACTGTGTTCTGTGACACTCAGCACACTTGTCTATATACAGTAGTATACACCACTCAAGAGAGTATGTATATAACACATAGGTTTACAAAGTCTGTTCCAGTCTCTAAAACATCACTATTCTTGGTGTAGACATGAGATTCGCACACCTTTACAAATGTAATACATTTTAGACATTTACAAAATATGACTCTGCAATGAAAACTGCCCATATATTTATATACATTTGCAGGTGTTAGCCAATTTTCTACAAAATTTAGCCATTTCTAATGCAAGTTTCATGGTTTTTACAGCTATTTATGAAGTTTAAAAGTGCTGCAAAAGTGTGGTGGTAAAAGAAATGAAAATGTAATTTTGGGGGGAAAAAGTAAGTTTTTCATATTTCTTTAAAACATTCTTACAATTATTTAAAAAAAAGTTGGAAAGTTAACTGGGCCAACTTTAAACATCTTTAGATAAGCAAATAAAGAAACAGCATACATACTGTAATCTAAGACCGCTATTAAGTATTACAGTATGTGATGCAGTATTCCACATGCTTAAGAAGATGAAATCCCTGCAAGCAAGAGGCAGATCGCTAGTTTACAGTATTGAATCAGGGTCTTAGTGGTGTCATCCTGAGCACATCAGCTTGAGTTTGGTCACTGATTCTGCATCCCATCCAATAGCGCAACTAGAGGGAGTGCAGGGGTGCATTTGCACCCACCAAGAATGTAAAATATTTTACTATGTTTACTATTGTCAAATGCGGACACAGCGCTCTTGCCCACAGCAATGAAACTGATTGCCCGGGGGAGAGAGAGAATGGGGCCTCTGTAAGGGAGCAGCCCTCCTCCATCCACGTCACGATGTCATGTGACGGGATAGCGACGCAACGGCCATGACAACGTGCCGTGACGCAGAGACATCATGACGCAGCAGGACGAGGGCCGTTAGGTAAACGTTTTTGCACCTCCAAATATTAATTTCTGGTTGCGCCTTTAATCCCATCTAAGTAGGCAATACATTTAACACATAAAAAGGTTATTGTGGCTAAAAACTAGCAAAATCCTCCACGGGACTGGGTACAGCAATAGACATTTGTCAGCATAAAGGTTACCCACCAACCGTGTTCATATCCACACGCAGACTCGAAATATCTGCAATATAACTCTAGGGGAATAGTTAGAGTCTATTATGAGATGATAAATCGGCATACCACGTTTTACAGCTACAGGAATAGGTCACATCTTGGATAATAAGCTACAATAACACGAACTACGAAGTCTTGTACAGAATCTATGATAGAAAGCTCTTTTATTACATAAAAAAAAATCAGAATGCAAATGATACTATTTCATGCATAAAAATACATGGTCACAATTCTTACACCCACAGGCTCAGACCTGTTGTCTGAACGGGTAATTTATTGTGTGCTGCTCATTGGAGAAAAAAAAACGAATGGTAATTGTTTAGTTTGGGAGGCTCTTAGAGGCTTTGAACTACATCTGAAAACCATTGTACTGTAGTGTGTTTTCCTTCTTACCTCTCCCAAGAGAACTCTCTGTGGATCTTCTTTCAGACTGTTTAATGAGAAACAAGTTTCTGTCAGCATTGTTTTAGGAACATGATTAATTGGCACAGAGCAGTGGCTGTGCAAAGGCTTACTTTCTAACCAAGGCTAGAAAAGAGCAGGGATCCGTGGGCTGGATTTCTAAATACACTCTCATAAGTGTGGCTAGTTTCAAATGAGAGAATCAATTCCCTTAATCCTGAAATCCAATAAACAGGCAATTAAAACATAGAGCTCCACTCATGTTCAGCAACCAATCCTGGGATTAACTTTGTTTTGTACCTCAGCATTATTATCTTCAAGCTACTGTAGTATGTTTATTTCAGTTTCTATGCCAAGCCGGATTTTTATCCACTTTATATTATACAATCTGGTACAGGGAATAACTGTGAAACTCTGTCTTACATTTTGGGCTTCTACATCAGTACATTTGTGTTATACGCTGTTTGTTATATCCATGGGTGTAAGCAATACCTCGAAGGAAACAAAGATCTCATAAAGCACTTTCCTGCTATTGAATACCAAGTTTATAAAGGGTTTACATTTCCTTAGTAGAGAACTTGCGCCAATGGAAAAACAATCTCACCTAATTTGTACTGAATTAAACAGATTCACTTACTTGAGTTGCAGTTAATATTTCATTGTTTTTTGCAATCTTTTGGATATATATTATTTTATTGGAGTCTCACCACATTCATTTTTTGTCTATTTTGACTATATTTTATGAGTATGTTTTGTTTTTCACATAATTTTAGCCACTAAATTACATAACCTCTATTCTGTTTTGAAACACAGAACGGTATTTCTGTATCGTTGTTGTCTGCAAGTTAGGATATGAAACCGTAGGGCAGAAGTAGGCAGTGCTACACCGACTTTTGTCTGGTGTCAGAGTACTAGAAATGCATGGGTCAAGGTAGGTGGCAGACAAGAGTGGTCAGGTCAGGTTCCGAGGTCGAGGTAGGCAGAGTTCAAGGCAGGGATAGTCAGGTCACAGTTCCCAGGTCACAAAAAGATCAATAGCAAGGGCAGGGGAAACCACAGGACCAGGAAGCACACCCAGTGCATGGACCCTGTCAGAGAGCAAATGCCTGCTATTTAAAGCTCTGGAGCAGGTGCTGACGCTTAGGGTCAGAGAGGGGTTTGGTCGCAATGTTAGTTGGGGCGAGAGCATTCTGGTCCATCTGCCATCTTGGCTGCAGAGTAAATCCTCACAATTTCAAAGATTGCAATGGCAATATGAAAATAATAGAAAAGATACATACTTTCTTAAAATACCATGCAAAAGTACTTTACAGATACATATCATGGATTAACTTTTTTTTCTTCCGATGTGAATACGTGTGGATTCCCATAGTGACCAACCATATTTGTGTAAAATCCACTAATTATAATGAATAAATATTTTGTTAACACTTTTGCTGCCATTATGACTTACCCAGATATGCCATGCTATTAAATCGGGCTGATCAGCATCACAAGCATGAGATTGCTACTAAAGCGATCACATGATCACTATCCCGAACATCTGGCTTCGCGTGGGTGCTGTCGGACTTCCGGCATTGTAATTTCTCTAAATCTACAGATCTTTTTAGTATTTTTTTAAATGTTTGCATATTCTTGGTATACCTCTACCATCCAACTCCCCACCCCCCTTCTAACTCTATTGAACCAGCAGTGTGGCTGAACCAATGTCCACACTATCACACACCCTCTTCATTAATGGGATAATTCTGCTACTGGACCATACTACAACCTGCGTCGTACTCTGTCCCACAATGAGCATCCACTTTACTTTTTTGTTTCAACATTGTCCCTCATTCCCACTAGATCGTAAGATCTCACAAGCAGAGCCCTCATTGGATTCTGTATCTGTTTGTGCATGTGTTTCCTTATTTGGTATATAACTGGTCATATACATTAAATTTCTCTGTAACCCCATTGTACCACGTTGCGGAATATGTTGGCGCTTAATAAATAATAGTTACATAGTTCATGCTACTTATATTTGACACGCTCATATTACACTAGATTCATTGTAGATTGTGTTACCTTTCAGGGGACCAACATTAGGGTTCTTCATAGATGAAAGTATAGTGTACAGTGCTTTCAAAACCTCATAGGTTTCTTCTTCAAGTGTAACATGTAGAAGGAGAACCCTGTGAGGTTTCGAAAGTTCTGTAAATTATAATTTCATTTACGGAGAACAATAATATTGGTCCCCTGAAAGATATGACAAACTACAATGAATGTACATTTCTTTAGGACCACTAAGGCTGCTAGAACTTTGCACTACATCATATTACACTAACAGAAATGCAATCACAATTCTCTCTGTATGTATCTGTTTCAAATACACTCACTATGGGGGCAATGTACTAAGACAATTGGGGAGCAAAACGGGTGGAAACAGCATCACTTTTAGCTGTAACCCCTCATTGCCCGGCCCAAAGGAGAGTTACATCAAGGTAGTATTATTTAGGCGTAAGTTCCCAGTGTGGTTAGCTTACTTTTCTCAGGCTGCTGGTATCTGTGCAGGCTGGTGTAGTAAGCATTGATGCGATGTAGAGCGCCTGGAACTTTATTCAGACAAACAGTTCTTTATTTATTATTGTAGGCATTTATACTACTTCCCTGGGGGCTCAGGCAGCACTTCAGGAAGGCACATGGCTTGTCACCTTTCCATACATTTTGGGTAGATCAACGGTAAACCCTTGCATTTGGACATGAGGTTTGCTAGCAGCCTACCAGGACTCTATGCAGGGGTGCACCTGATATCCAGGTGTCTGAATCCCTGTGCAGGTCCCTCCTAGTCCTTACTTTGGTTTGCCAGTGTGCTATTTGGGCCTGTACTTAGGCAGACCCTATATGATTATCTGCGGCCCTTCTCGAGGAATTCCCTGGCGTGGGTATCATGCACATCCTCTTTGTTGGGATATGTAGCCCTGTCTTCAGAAGGGGACACTTTCCCTAACTGAAAATAATAAAAGGTGACCACTCATTCTAAACACTTAGTTACACAGTTAAAGGACAGACAACAGTGAGGCTCCTCTCCTCTTGTCCTCCAGGAACCTAGGGTCTAGAAGCTTGTGCAGCCCAATTTATAACTCTCTGCCAGGTCACCCTCTCCCTGGATACATGGGGAGGGATTTGAATATTGCTTAATCATTCTGACCAAGGTGTCAGACTTAGCACATTCCAGAAGGTGGGCTTGGCTAAGCCTCTGCTATGTTACTTTGCAACATAATATGGGAAAGGGAGCAGTACCTTGAAACAACCCTTGCAGTTAACCCTTTAGAGGCCTTCATACCCTACATACACATAGTAATCCCAGAGTAGGATGACATATCTATAGCCTCTTTGCCCAAACTTTTGCTTCATGCTCATCATCTTGGGAAGTACTGTATGGAAAAAAAGGATATACACTCTATAAATATAAGCTGTATATAAAGCGGCACCAGACCATAGACAAAACAGAAATTAGGAGAATAACAAAATTGCAATACTTATTGTCCTGCAGCTAGAGTCCAGCGGAGGCTATTCAATTTCCTCTAAAAATAGCCGTATAAAAGAAGCAGAGTTCTCTAGCACGTAGACTTTAAACCCTCCTCTCCTCGATATATACACACACACACACACACACACACACACACACACACACACACACACACACACACACACACACACACACACACACACACACACACACACACACACACACACACACACACACACACATAAATGGGAGACAGAGAGAAGAAAACACAACACAAACAAGTGGTGTAATACGAGTTTGATAACTCAGAAGATCAGGACAAGATTAAAGTTATAGAGCTTGACACTTGCCTGTGCCTATTTCTCACTAGGTATACTTCTCCAGATTATCTTCAGCAGTGGCTTAAAGGAGAAGAAAAAAGCATGGCATAATAACGTTTTATTAAGATAAAAAAACAAGGTTAAAATCCAACTCACAAACGGCCATACTGTATATATGTGCCTTATGAAAGTGCTCCCAGCGTATAGCCTTAGGTTCAGTCTCTCCACGTTGCTCCCTTCTCTTAGGGTGCCCACATGGACGCCTTCTTAGCTTCCAGTCACCAGTTCACAGCATGCGAGGGTTCCTCAAGGATTGCGCGCAGCCTTGATTCACCTTCCTTACCTCGTTCCTTGTTCGGGATTCGGTATGCGCATGCGTGGATATTTTCACCGGTTCGTGGCGCTGATTGGGCAGAGCTCTGTTCCCTTAGATTACGGTGGCTCACAAAGTCCAAAAATCACCAAACACGTTACGCCGGTAGGCTTCCTCAGTGGCGTATTGGTCCGGGGGTGATACAGTGTATTTATACTGCTTGCCTAATCGCTATTTGCTGCTAACAGCTGTAGCATATTTAGCTGGTGCAGGCAGTCCTGTATATTGCGTAATCTCATACAATGTTCATGCTTTTCTCTAAACTCGCTATAATAATTACATTCAAGCAGCAAAAAATACATATATGTAATCACATGATGTAAAAAATAGATGAATCGAACAATGCATAGTGTCTTCATTTAAAAGCTAAAAACTCTGTAATATTGATAAAATACCTTTTACCACCCCCCCGCCCTCCCCTATCCCCCTCCCGCCCTCCCCTCCCCCCCCCCCCATTGTACCGCACTGTGGAATATGTTGGCGCTTTACAAATAAATCATATTAATAATAAAAATCAAATGAATGGGCAAGGGTAGATGGCTTTACTGCATATTAAAAAGGGCATCTGTCTGTATCTCTTTCTGTCTGTATCTATGTATATATGTCTATGTTTTAACAAAAATTTTACTGCAGTCAGAACTTTTTAACCAATCCCCAGATACCAATATTTAACATACAGGTTAGACTTTTTCCGCTATAATTAGTATTTTTTTATAGTTATGGTTAAATGCTGAAAGTGTCAGCCAATGCCGAATTCATATTACATGGCTGGCTATTTGAAAATACTGTAAATGATTTTATTTGAAACATAATACACAAGGCATGCCTAAAAGTAAGTTCAGAGCAATAAAGAAAGCACAGAATTGTTCCTATAGGGAGCTTTTCATGATTATAAATCATGAAGCAGGAGTTTAAATGTTTTGTCATTGTCACACTAGTCCTGCGATGTCCCTGCTTTTCCATCAGCAGCTTGTTACTGTTCTTTGATGTCGCATAACAGGCGTATCCCTTAAAACGTTCCACCTTTGAACCTTTTTACTTGTTATTCCTAGTGGAAACAAAATAAAAAGAAACTGGTAGCAAGGGAGAAATGACACAACAGCTGAAAAATAGATTTAATAGATTCAAGGCAACCGCTGGAGGAAAAAAACATGTACCTAACTCAAAATTATTCCTGTGTTGCTAACCAGTTATTATGCATTCCTGATATATATATATATATATATATATATATATATATAGCCCCCTTTCCCTGTGACTAAGGATTACCTGCGTGGCTCACAGGAGGCCTAAGCCTCCGCCGCTGGGAGCCTGGGGTTGTCTCGTTTCTCAGTTTACAGCGCCTCCACCTGGGAGGGATCCTAGCGCAGCTGGAGAACCCCTCACAGGAACTAATATAGTCAGTAATGTCACACACAAGAGTATATAACAGGGGTATTTACTGAACACATACAATATAACACAATATAATTGTACCACAGTACAACACAATAATAAGACAGGGTATATATCCCCCAAAGTTCTTAGGGTGTGTGGCACCAATAGCCCTGGTGTCATTCCCCACTGTCAGTCTACCCCAAGTGTAGGGAGCAGCGCTACCTCTGAGGACCGTTGGTGCACATTTACCTCCCTAGGCACTCCTGTACCCAGGAACTGCTGACTTTAAGCACAAGGATCCATCTGATCCCATGACGTGAGGCCTCCAAGAATCCCCCCGCTCCTTGTGCGTCCGATCCACCTCTTTGAGGGAGATCCCGCTGGAGTGTTTCCTTTAATATCTCTTTATGTGGGCTCATGGTATTGTCCCAGACCACAGGCCACAGCTCACCGCGTGGCTGTCCGGTCACAGATGCAACACCTGTCACTACCAGGGTTAAGGGGACAGTCCCTATCTGGGGCCTTCCCTATAGTACCACAAGTTGATAGGATCAAGGGCCTAGCTGGGACCTGGGACCTCAAGCACGCCAAAAGTATCCTTTCCTCTGCTCCGTGGATTCTTCAGCCCTATTGGCTCTGTGTCCCCAAGTAGATATCAGCCCATAGGGCTGCTGGGACATGTAGTCCCACGCAGAGCCCTTTAATGGTCACTGCAACTTACGGTACACTGCACATGTGCGAGGCTTCCATTGCGCATGCGCGAGTATTCCCAAAATGGTGCCGCCCTGCTGCGGCATCCACCGCGGAGCTCCAGCGACCCGCTCGCCATACAGCCCGCCCCCACCCGGAACGGAGGTGAACGGGGAGCTGGGATATATATATATATATATATATATATATATATTTATATATATATATATATATATATATATATATATATATATGTGTGAAAAGCAACCTTATAAAGAAGCACACGGGCATACCAAGGAAATAATTACAAAATTATTTATTATTGTAGATTTAAAAACGGGGAGAAAATTAAAAGAGGAGGGGGACTCACATCTACCAGAGATATATATGGAAAACACAAAAGTATACCGCATCAACACAGTGTACATATACACATATACACACACACACAAACTGTATATATATGTAACAAATTTTTATTTCTATAATACACAACAGTAACGTTTAAAATAAAATAAATATATATATATATGTATATTTTTAAACGTTATTGTTGTGTATTATAGAAATAAAATTTTGTTATTTTAGTTTAATTGTGAGAACAATACTCACCCCAATGTGTCGATTCAAGGAGAAATAAACTACTCCTTTAGTGGGTTATTGTATACCCCTATCATTACGGTATTCATATCACACTTTGAGTGCAGCAATTGGGGTTCTTGTGTTAGCTTTAGGCTAACTTCTGTCTCATCCCTAAAGGGTTCCCTGTAATTTTCATGTCATTTTAAAATTGTATGTTTTGTCAATTGGATGTAGCATTGGGCTCCCCTGTCTTTTTTTGTACACATTTGCCACGCTCAGTAGCACTCCTTTTGACATATACACACACACACACACACACACACACACACACACACACACACACACACACACACACACACACACACACACACACACACACACACACACACAGGTGTTGGGGTTTGAGCTTACTGAGAATGTGTGTGTTAATACTCTTTACAACCTCAGCACTATTCCTCTCCTACCCGTGAGAGTTGATGATTTTTTTCCCCTTACCCCGTTAAGTTTATACTGCACAAAAGCCCACGTTTAATAAGCAGTTCTATTCCATGAGACACCTTCTGGAAGATATCGTATGGAGTAGCACTGCTTAGTAAATATGGCCCCAAATCCTTTCTTAGTTGTGCATTTCCCATATTATCAGTTTTTTTGTAATAAGACTTGTATTTTTTGAAGCTTTTTTTTATTTGGATAAAAAAGCTTTCACTTTTGTAATTGATTTGGGGGGTATTCCTAACAGAAACCATTTATCAATTAGGCCTATCGAACAGAAGGCCTGAGCCGCGTGTAGCCTGCCAGACCCTTCCATCCGGCCCACAGACTGGGATCAACCACACTGGGACATTAGGGAAGAGATGGCATGGGAGAGGTGTCTGAGCTGTCTCTTCCATGCTGTTCTCGCGAGACTTGCCAGGCCAATAGCAGTGCCCGGATAGCCTTCACGTGGGATCCTGCTGAGGCAAGTCCACCACCTGCTGAGTATGCTCTCGTCTGCATCCCACCTTACCTGGTCCTGTAAATCAACCTGCTCCGGTCTGGATCCCGCCACTACCAGTCCTGAAATCATCATGGGGGGAGGATTGTATTAATAGTGTGAGGGGGGGTTAAGAGTGTGGAGTGCGGGAAGTAAGAATTTGGAGTGGGGGAGTTTGAGAGGGAGGGAGGGTATAAGAGTGTGGGTGGGAGAGAAAGAGAGAGAAGTGGAGAAAGGGGAGAAGAGTACGGAAAAAAGGGGGAGGAGTGAGAGAGAAAGGGGGGGAGAAGAGTAAGAGAAAAAGAGTGGGGAGAAGAGAGAGAAAAGGGTGGGGGGGGGGACATGTAGAGTAGCAGGTGAGGAGAGAGGCCTTTGGGGAAAAGCTGGTGAGGATGGGGAACATGTGTATGTGGGCGGGCGAGGGGGAGAATGGAGAGAAGAGCCTATGCAGAGATGCAGGCGAGGAGGGGAACAGTTGAGGAGCAGCAGGAAAAGTAAATAAAGTGAGTACCAGTGTATTTCTTAAGCAAGAGTTATTCTTCTTATTACTTGTATTACAGATGTTATTGTTGCTCTTTGTTATTGCTTAATGTTGACACCCAGCATACAACACCACTACTATGTTTTATTTCCATAGTATGAAAATGCACGGTACGCAGCGGCGTAACTAGCGTCCCACACAACACCACTATGCAATGGACCCCAGAGCGCAGGGGGCCCAGCTGGTCGGGGCTTAAAGTTGGGCCCGGTGAGAATTAGAGTTGGGGTCAGAGATCGAGGTGGTGCGTGAGAAGGGAGGGGGAGTAAAAGAAAGAGAAATGGGCTCACAACGCCGCCCCAGTGGAAACTAAATTTATTTAACATTTTTATTTGGGGAGCCCTTTAAAAAAATGGGACTGAATTTTTTTTGCTACGCGACTGATGGTACAATACGTGCAGCCCGAAGGACGTACAGTACAATTACATCTAATCAGGTCCCTTATATGAAGTGAGTGTGACACCCCAGAATTACACAGTACTGTACAGCTACAACAGATTTCAGTAGGAATGAAAACGCTGGGCTACAGTTTGGGAAAGTATGAGGCATCTATTGGAAAAGTTGTTAAAATAGTTTAAAAGCATAAGTAAAACTTCCCAAATTGCAAACGCAGAAACCAACAGCAGAACATGTTTGCTGGCCTTTAACAGCATCTATGTAGAGGTTTTATTGATACATAATGAAATGTGTCTGGCCTCACATCATATTTATATACTCTACAGTATATGGGAAACCCCTTTTCACACAAAGATAATGCTGAACTAGTGTATCACACAGGCTCATAATTTTGTGCTTCCGTACAGTTGTCCTGTCAATTGGGACAGCAGGGGAATCTGATTGTTTCGGTTACCGATAGTGAATTTTAGGTAAGCAACACCTGTTAGCTTATGTACTTTATAACCCTCTCATAATATTTAAAATAACCCCTTTGTTACAACAATAAAACAAGCCATTTAACAAAATAAACTGTTATTCATTGCATTGTATGTATGTCTTTATTTATATAGTGCCATTAATCTACATAGCGTTTCACAGCTGTAATACACGTGACAATCATATAGATCAGGGGAGTGCAAACTTTTGAAGCTGCCCCCCCCCCTGTCTCCCCTTCCCCGGCTCTCGTGCCGTGTTGCCATGGCGACGTGCCACACAGCCGGCTGAATCCCGGTAAGTGGAGTGTTGCAGGGGACTCACGCAATCCCCCGGCATTTAATTAAATGCCTATGGGAAGAGTGCGGGACCTCTGCAACCGCCTGCGCCCCCCCCCCCCCACCCAGACAAATCTCATGCCCCCCCCCCACTTTGCACACCCCTGATATAGATAACAAATAATAAAAATAACACATAAAGGGAAGAAGTCCTTCAGACATAAACGTAACGTTAAGGGAAAGGAGACCCTGCTCCGAAGAGCTTACAATCTAATTGGTTGGTAAGAAGAACATACACAGACAGTAGGAGGGCGTTCTGGTAAGCGCGCCTGCAAGGGGCCAAGGTTTATGTATGCAGTGTAAAACTATCACTCATAGAGCTACTCATATGCTTCCTTAAGCAGGTGTGTTTTGAGTTGGTTTTAAAGGGTGTTCTCGGATATTGAGAGGAATGGCATTCCTGGTGTGTGGGGCAGTCAGTGAGAAAGGTTTATGCGGGAGAGGACTTTAGATACAAAAGGGGTAGAGAGAAGACATCCTTGAGCAGAATGCAAGAGTCGGGATGGTGCATAGCGAGAAACTAGGGCTGAGATGTACTGAGGAGCAGAAGAGTGGAAAGCTTTAAGTGAGGAGGACAATTGAATGTGTGATACGGGATTTGATAGGAAGCCAAGAGAGTGATTTCAGCAGGGGAGACGCGGAGACAGATTTCGGAAAGAGTAGAGTAATTCTGGCAGCAGCATTTAGGATAGATTGTAGGGGAGACAGGTGAGAAGCAGGAAGGCCAGACAGCAGGAGGTTACAGTAGTCGAGACGGGAGAGAATGAGGGCCTGTGTCAGAGTTTTTGCAGTTGTGCAACAACGGAAAGGGCGTATCTTTGTAATACTGCAGAGGAAAAAATGACAGGTTTTAGCTACAGTACCTTTTGAATGTGAGAGGAGTATGTGAGAGAGGTGTCGAGTGTGACCCCTAGGCAGCATGCTTGGGCTACTGGGTGAATGACTAAAGCAAAAAAGAGGGAAAAAGGTCCTCCTTGAATGCACTCGGATAAGCCAGTGATTGATAGTAATGAGTGTATTTAAAAACCTTTTAATCACAAGAGAAGGTTAAAAAAGGGTTGTATAGAGGGGCATGGTATATATAATCCAAGGCCAGCCCCTAATAGGCAAACCAACAGAATCGTCCTCACTCGTGAGGAGATATAGGTATAACAACACCTTAATGTGGAACTGTGTCGCTCAGATAATCCCCTATACTATAATACCAGATTAGAAGGCCCATATACCATATGGAGATCCTTTTATCAATAATTCAATGAACCTAAAATGGTGTAGGTCATTGAAGCTAGGTCTGGAAGGGTAATTATCTTACACCGAATGGACAGATGGTATATATCTGGGTGATGTCCCTAGTCCACTTAAGCGGTGTGTACAACAAATAAACGAAACATGGTGAAAACAATAACAACGTAACAAAGATGATCATCATAAAATGAATACTCAACCACCATGTACATGTAGTAGTGAGATGCGTAGCTGAATAGTGTGTGAGCTCTGTAAAGGGCAAGCACAAAGTGTGCTAACGGAGACGCCCTGAGGCACGGTTCAAAGACCGTATCCAGTTATAGCCTCTATATACTAATTGATGTTTAGTGCAGAGATCAAAATCACAAATAGCCTCTCTGGAGTCCGGTATTTAACACTAATCAGGCCCAATAGTTATAAGTGGCTGATAGGTACACGGGGTAAGGAACAACCTGACTCATAAATCATATTGAGTCTCCCTCTGAGCAGGTAAATATAATATATACACAGCTAGGGCTGATAATGGTCAGTGAACAGTACCCCTGGTTACACCCCCCTCTCTATTGTGCATATATTATGCTGGTAACCTGAATGGTAGCTATGGTAGAATGGAAACATAGCAAACATAACAATGCACAATAAAATGCCAGGACAAAAAAGTATCTTTAGTCCTAATAAAGGTGCTACTTAGCTCCTGGGTGCATTCAGAAGCCGTTGCACCATCGTTGGTGGAAGGGAACGGCAGCAGGATACCAGGGGAGGGGTGTTCCGGTCTCGAGGCGGCAGCTACAGCCGCGGAGGCGCCATCTTGGGTGCGGTGACGTCACCACGCTCGTAGTCACCTGACGCACGTTTCGCGCGGGATCGCGCTTTCTCAAAAGACCCTTGATCCCGCGCGAAACTTTTTTGTCCTGGCATTTTATTGTGCATTGTTATGTTTGCTATGTTTCCATTCTACCATAGCTACCATTCAGGTTACCAGCATAATATATGCACAATAGAGAGGGGGGTGTAACCAGGGGTACTGTTCACTGACCATTATCAGCCCTAGCTGTGTATATATTATATTTACCTGCTCAGAGGGAGACTCAATATGATTTATGAGTCAGGTTGTTCCTTACCCCGTGTACCTATCAGCCACTTATAACTATTGGGCCTGATTAGTGTTAAATACCGGACTCCAGAGAGGCTATTTGTGATTTTGATCTCTGCACTAAACATCAATTAGTATATAGAGGCTATAACTGGATACGGTCTTTGAACCGTGCCTCAGGGCGTCTCCGTTAGCACACTTTGTGCTTGCCCTTTACAGAGCTCACACACTATTCAGCTATGCATCTCACTACTACATGTACATGATGGTTGAGTATTCATTTTATGATGATCATCTTTGTTACGTTGTTATTGTTTTCACCATGTTTCGTTTATTTGTTGTACACACCGCTTAAGTGGACTAGGGACATCACCCAGATATATACCATCTGTCCATTCGGTGTAAGATAATTACCCTTCCAGACCTAGCTTCAATGACCTACACCATTTTAGGTTCATTGAATTATTGATAAAAGGATCTCCATATGGTATATGGGCCTTCTAATCTGGTATTATAGTATAGGGGATTATCTGAGCGACACAGTTCCACATTAAGGTGTTGTTATACCTATATCTCCTCACGAGTGAGGACGATTCTGTTGGTTTGCCTATTAGGGACTGGCCTTGGATTATATATACCATGCCCCTCTATACAACCCTTTTTTAACCTTCTCTTGTGATTAAAAGTTTTTTAAATACACTCATTACTATCAATCACTGTCTTATCCGAGTGCATTCAAGGAGGACCTTTTTCTCTCTTTTTTGCTTTAGTTATACCTTTTCCTCTTTTGCACCGGTATTTTGCTTGACACACTATTACAAACTTACCTTATACCTGCTGATGCGGGAGCATCCCTTACCCCCCCCTTTTCCCCCTCCCCATTCCTGGATTATCTAGGCTACTGGGTGAATGACAGTACTTCCAACAGTAATATGGAAGGTGGTAGAAGGGCCAGGTTTGGGAGTAAGTATGAGGAGCCCTGTTTTTGCCATGTTAAGTTTAAGTCGGTGGAGGGCCATCCAGGATGATATAGCAGAGAGACATTCAGAAACTTAAGTCTGAACAGCAGGCGTACGGTCGGGTTGAAAAGTAAATTTGTGTGTCATCAGCATAGAGGTGATATTTGAACCCAAGAGATGTGTAGGGGTGAGAGATGGATTGGGCAGTGAGATTAATTGGGGATGGGAGGTGGTGAGATGGATTGTTGGGTTGGGTGGGAGGGGTGAGATGAATTGTTGGGGTGGATGGGAGGGGTGAGATGAATTGGGGATTGGGAGGGTGTGAAAGATGGATTATGAGGTGGGAGGGGGTGAGAAGGTTTGGATGTGGGAGGAGGTAACAGATGAATTGGGGGTGAGAAATTAATTGGGGGTGGGTGGGAGGGGGTGAGAGATTAATTGGGGGGTGAGATGTTGGGGGGCTGAGAGATGGATCTGGGGGCTGAGGGGAAAATGGGGGCTGAGAGATGAAGGGAGAAGGGGGGCTAAAATGAGAAATGAATAGCGATGGGAGGAGAAAGATGCCGGAGGGTAAGTGAGAGAATGAGGGGAGAGAGAAAAAGGGGAAGAGAGGGGGAAGTGTGTGGGGGAGAGAGGGGATTGCGGGTCCCTTTTCCTTGTACTATGCCAACTATGGTTTTGCAGGGGGATGATGAAATTTGCAAGGTGAGAGATTGTTGCTGGTCAGGGGATGAGAAGTGTCGCGCATAACTCGGAGGGGAAGCAGTCGCGCCTCTGAGAGCCGTACCACCAGGTGCGGAGCAATTTTGAAGGTCAGTCATACCGGATTTCGGTGTCCCATCAATGTGTCCTGTATTATAAAAACTTAAATGTGGCAACCCTAATATATCTTCCTATGTGTATTACTCCTATTCACTGGCCTCCCTCCTCGTGTGCAACAATGTGTGTGCAGCAATGCGAGTGCAGCATTGAACTTAAAAATAAAATAAAAAAATAGGCACACACAACTCCTGTAATCTCAGAACCCAAATCCACCACATCATATATATTGTGTCAGAAAGAGTGCTACTAGGATTGCGACCTCATGTATAGAACAAAAGATAAAAAGCCTCAGTGCCACATGCACTTTACTGCAGTTCTTGCTAAGTACCTGTGAAGGACCAATCTATTATAAACACCTTTTCCTCCATCAGAGAGGCTGTGAGAGCTTCTTGCAGGTGCTGCAGTGTTAGGACAGATGGGCCATACCGTGATGCAGTTATAGGCTTAAAATGCTTTGGTCAAAGAATTGAACAAAATGCTTATGAGAACATAAACAGATAAGTATTTAACTATATAATTTGTCAAATTGGATGTAGCGCTGGTCCTTTTTATCTTTTGTTCCGTTTTTGTTTTTAAAATAGACCTTAATAAGAAAAAAAGAAATCTAGGTAAAGATAACAGAAACAAGCATAACAATGTTTTTTTTTAAACGTGAAATGATTTACTATGCCACAAACAGAAAGAGTAACGGATGAAAATAATTCACGTAAAATATTGTATTTATTGTAAATATACAGAATGTTTCCTAGTTGTACAAGGGAATGTTACTCATTGTCTTAGTTTGGGGTGTGAGACATTTTTAAGCCGCAATAAAAATGTATACCGCAAACTCTTTTTTCCTATTGATTTAGTATTAAGTTAAAAGACTTGGTAATGGCATTGTACATTGTTTTCTTTTGTACTGTTCTTTTTTTTTTTTTTATAAACCTACAGATCATTTTTAAAAGTGCAGATGTCTTGTGTACTTTCCCATGGGAAATGTAAAAAAAACAGAATACTACAAAACTCTGGCCCAAGGAGTAATTTAATATCAGAGCAGTCAATTACAAAGGGAATGCCGTGGGTGTCACAGAAAGGCCAGGTAAATTCAGCATTCAGCTTTAAGGAGAAAGTAGTGGGATTCATACAAAAACAAATAAAAAAATGTTTTTTTTTCTTTTCTGTATTGCTCCCATTGGCATTGAATGGGTATTACATCTTATTAAATAATTCAGTGGTGTTAAAGACAGGTCAGACAAATATTTATACAAAGCAAATCTCTAATCTTATGATTTAATTAAAGGTGAATACTAAATATAGCAAAACTATTCTTAATTATGCGTAGAAAAAGATGTAATAGACAGCACCATCTAATATAACATAGATACGTACAAAGCTCAATTTGTAGTCCATAGGTGTGAGGGGACCTAGGGAATCCCTTAAAACCCCTAATAAGCAACAATAAAAACAAGAGGGTGTGCTCACACTCAAAAGAGAATGCAAGAACCACTAGTACGCGTGGAATCTGAAAGAATTGTACAGTTTTCCCTTTGTGGATATTCTTCCTCTAGTCACTAGAATGTTTCTGTGTGCTAGTTTTTCTACATACAGCCTATTGTGTAGATGGCTATTGTTGTATATACAGTGTATGCTTTGCTATTAAGATTATAAATAATTGCATTCTTTCAGATTCTATTTGTACTAGGTTTTTTTTTATACTCTTTTGGGTGCAAAGAAAACAACCCCCTTGGTGTCTGTATTATTCTTAATTATGGCCCTGCATTCAAATACAACTATTGTAATAATGTATGTGTGTTATTATACACAAGTAAAGCACAAAATAACCCATAATGATTTGAAAAAAATCAGAGGAGAACTTGGACTTTGTGTGTGTGTGTGCGTGTGTGTCCTCAAACCTCTCTCCAAATAACTTAGAGAGAGAAAGAAGTCCAGAGCAACATCCAATGTGACAAAAATACATGGTGAAATACCTATATATCTCTTGAAAAAAGGGTGATTTAGTTAACCCTTTGGCCAAAGCGTATAAGCCTGCGAGCCACTTTCAAGGCATGACCATAATATCGCAGGTCCTAACACTAACTGGTTAAAATCCTTATTTACCTCTATAATTAGGGGAAGGGTGGTCCTGGCATTGAACCTGTCGCAACCAGCAGCAGGAAAAGAAAACCTGCTTACATGGACAGGGGGGAAGGGCGAGCTTTAAACCGTGGGTGGGAGAAGCCACTAGGAGCCACTAACCTCCAAAACAGCTGTCCAAGTAAGCAGGTTTTCTTTTCCTGCTGCTGGTTGCGACAGGTTCAATGCCAGGATCATCCTTCCCCTAATTATAGAGGAAAATAAGAATTTTAATCAGTTAGTGTTAGGACCTGCGATATTATGGTCATGCTTTGAAAGTGGCTCGCAGGCTTATACGCTTTGGCCAAAGGGTTACCTAAATGATCCTTTTTTCAAGGGATACATAGGTATCTCACGGTGTATTTTTGTCACATTGGATGTTGCTCTGGACTTCTTTGTTTCTTGTTTTATACAATTAGCCACACCCAGTAGCACTCCTTTTGACACATATACATATATATATTTTATGGTAATTTGGGGGGGGGGGGGTTCTGAGAGCTTGCTGGGTATCTGTGTGTTTGTTTCCATCATACAAAGGAAGCTTGTTTGAGGAGCTAAGATCTGGGGGATTACTCCATATCACACCTGGCGCAAATAAAAGGAAAAAAAACAACGAAATAAGGTAGGTACAGATCTGTATACATCCCATAATAATGTGTTATTTTTACTACTGCCAAATTACAAACAAGGGCACACGTTAGAACATTTGAGCAAAGTGCTGTGATATATTGACACAGAGAGGCACAAATGAAACGTAATATCTGACCCTCTTCTGCCAATATGGCATATATAAGTCCCCCCTTAATGTTTTTCTGTTAGGCATGCATGGTATAGTTTCTATTTCTGGAAAAATAATGAATCCAATATTCTTATCTGAAAGCGTCTTGCCTTGTGTTCTAATGAAAGGTAGTGTTTCTTCTGTACTAAATATGGATAGCAGCCTTATAACTACAGTATATCTCTTTCTAAATGTATGAACCGTGCAGTGACATTTTTGTAGCAGTTATAACAGAAAAGAACATTACTATATGGACGTGCCAGCTTGGAATAAAACGAAACACTCGCATATTAAATTATTAACAGTGCGGAAACAATAAAGAGGATGATCTTTCTTCCAAGCCCCCTGAGACCTAATCTTATTTCAGAGGCATCCTTGAAATGTCTCAGCTATGGCTTTGAACTTTACTGAAAGGGGACACTATTCCCAAGTTTGTGATCAGTCAAGTGTATCAAACAAATCAAGCGGTTGTTGCCGTACCTAGAGAGTTGCCAGTGAGATAAGAGATTCAATTACATTTCTTACTCTGGGATTAATTTGTTTGGAGTTTTCGAGATCCTTTTAAAGTAAGCATCTGATCCTTTCTCGTGTTTAGTCACAAATACATTTAAACATCGTTGTAGTCTTGAAAGAGGTTTTCAGAGTTTTGTTGTTTACACAAATATAATCAGACAAAGGCTGAGATAAAAAAAGTGGGAAAACAGAAGAAAATACCTGTCAAACATTTAAAAGAAAGAAAAAAGAAAACGCGGGCAAACATATAGGAATGGTCAGTGCTCGATGATGCTGAGGTGTAAAAAGAGCCAAAGCAGACCCCCAAAATAAAGTAGCAAAAATCTCACATATTTATTAGTAGAATCAAGGTATCAACCTGAGACCTTCATCAGGACCTGGATGAGATTCAAATGTACACACAGAGAAGACGCCAGCAATCAGCTCCTTCTCTGCTTATACATTTGAGTCTCATCCATGTCACATTATGTTTGCTATTTTTGTCCTGATGAGGTCTCAGCTTGAGACCGAAATATTAGTTCTATAAATAAATGTGCATTTTTGCTACTAATATCTTTTGGGTGTGCTTTGAGTTTTTTGAGTGATTATGTTATTCATGTGTACAGGGCAGTATATAGGCTTTCGCACCCCTATCCCTTGTTTGTATTAGCCACTCTTATTTGGCTGTATTTGTTTTGCTTTGGAGTGTGCAGGAATATGTTTATATTTTAAGCTAACATCAAGTTAAATATTTACCAAGTGGTGCTAAGCCAGAAGCTCCATAAGACACGTTATGGCCTATTCACTTGAATGGGCTGCAAGGTATCTTATGGCATCATAAGGTGCCTTTCGCTTATCATTGCTAAACAAGTATGTTCCACTTGAGACTGATCTTACTTAAGATTTCTCAGGGCCACGTTTATTCACCTCTGCAAGTGATTATTAAGATTGCTATAGCAAAGCGGTAACAACCAATATATTCTGTCATTTATTTGAATAATTGGATCTTGATAATTTGGGAGTTTATTAAGGGGAGTGATTGACTTCTAGCAATAACTATTTTTTTGGTGATCATTTCTTCATGTGTACTGTAGCAGCATTGACCTATTATGTCAACCTATAAGGCACTTGCTCTTCCTCAAAAGATGTGAGCCCCCAAAAATATTTTCCCCTCATCTCTGACACCTTGTATTCTTAGCTCCTGTTAATGCCAATCCTATCATCAGTCCACTTACATGTACAAACATCTGGCAGAGTTTATCTGCTCCCTACACACCTCATGCAGTGTTCTAGAAGATGTTCAGTGACACTTGTGCTGTTAGGTTTAAGCATGAAAACTTGAACAATATCCCCGACTAAAGTGAGAAAGGTACTTGCCAACGTGCAAATGCGGCCGGCATGGCAAGTAAGGCCTCAACCCCCAAATATAGAACTCACCGAAAAGCAATGGCCCTCATTCTCTGGACACTTGATTTTCCTTGGGCTTGATAGCGTTCAGGGAGAACGCATGAAGGTGAAGCGTGCTGTATGAATCCCAAGAGGTTAAATAAAATATGTCATTCAAACCTAAATATGACTACTGCTGGACTCTCTCCAGTGAAGCAGCACTGCAAGAACTGGAAGACGAACTTGAAAAGTTTAAATGGGATATTGTTGGCCTTAGTGAAGTAAGAAAAAGGTTGAAGGCCTCATTGAGCTCAGATGCGAACATCTACGTATATTACAAAGGTACAGAAAAGGCAAGAACCAGTGGAGTAGGCTATATCATTAACAAGAGAGGGAAAAACAACATAGTGGAGTATGAAAGCTCATCAGAAAGAGCTGACAGAATCATCATTTAGTTAACAAAGATATACAGGCTTCAAATAATCCAAGTATATGCCCCAATATCAATTCACACAGACAATAAAGTGGAAGATGTCTACCATGAAATCAACCAACAGCAAAGGAAATTGTGACCTCAAGATAATTATGGGAGATTTCAATGCAAAAATTGGAGCTCCGCAGAAAGACAAAGCATCAGTTGGTATGTATGGTTACGGTAACAGCAATGAACGTGGAGACAAATTGGTAGAATTGGCAAATTGTGAAAACTTCGACATCATGAATTCATTCTTAAAGAAGAATCCAAATAGCAAATGCAGATAGAGTGGACCAATGGAATTTAGAATTAAATTGACGATATCCTAGCTAACAATTGAAGGCTGCACAGTGCTTAACCATTTTGACACAAGGATTAATCACTGATTGGTTCCCTGCAAATTACATGTGAATGCAAAGAAGAAAAAAAACAAAAAAACAATCAACATCAAGAGCCTCAAGACCAACACTAGAGAATTTCAACAAGACTTGAGAAATCGCTTCAGTTTGCTCAAAATGCAAGGGGACACTTTAACAAACAATTCTGAAGAATTTATGAAGATTGTAGTTAAAAAGGCAGAACAACTGGAGGAATCACTAACAAAAAAACAGGATAAGAAAATATCAAATGAAACAAAATCAGTTGCTGAGGGGATGACAAGAAATAAAGCAATCCTAAAATGCAAGAACAAGTATTGAATATGCAGATCTGTGGCATACGATCAGCAAACGAATAATGGAAGATGTAAGAGAATTTAACTGTGATATGGTGAAGAAGACTATTGACAAGAACAAAAGCTTAAAGAAGATGAAGCAGTGATATGATTGTGAAGAAGCAAATCATTGCACTCAACAATAAAAGACCATCATAAAGAGAGTTGAAGACTTCAACATGAAATTGTACGAGAACAGAAGTACTGTAACTAAGGGCATAATCCAGCAGAGGACAAGCGAGAAGAAACCACCAATAATGTATCATGCATTCTTCCAGAAGAAGTTACAAAAGTAATACAATTCATGAAGAATGGGAAAGCTGCTGGGAGGATGGAATTACAACAGAAAACTTGAAAGAAGCTGGAGAAGAAGCCGAAAAAAAATCCTTGCAAAAAACTTTTTAAATGCTGCGTGAAGAAGAGGAAAATTCCAGAGCAACGGAGTAATGCCATTGTTATTCTCATCCACAAGAAATGAACCAAGGAAGACCTCAAGAACTATAGACCAATCATGACCTTGGAGCCTGCGAGGAAGCTCCCCTTCCCTCCCCCAACCCACATATAAATAAATACACAACAAAGGGTCTGGAGGTACAAAGGCCACGGCTTTATTTTTACAAATAAACCCTGGTAAGTGCCAACCCTGCCAGCGTGCTCTCCCCCTGGGTAAAGGCCGATGGCACCCCAACCATGGCCCGCACACCCACCAAGCCGGGCGCCCGATGGCACACCAACCACGGCTCGCACACCCACCAAGCCGGGTGCCCGATGGCACACCAACCACGGCCCGCACACCCACCAAGCTGGGCCGTTAAGCGATACTGGGCCCCAGGAAATCACGCACAAATGAGCCCTGCCCACTCGCTACCCCCAGCCACCACAAGGCTTGAGGGGTTATCTGCACCATAGAGCCCACGCTGGCAAGGTTAACGAACACCTACCCCCCCAACAGCCGCCTTGACGTAGGCAACACATGTCATGCAGTGCCCACCTCAAACATGGCAGACATAGTTACATCGTAGATGAGGTTGAAAAGACATACGTCCATCAAGTCCAACCCATGGGTGACTCTCCATGCAACCTAAAATTTGGAATGAACACAGCCATTGAGGCTAATTAAGGTTACCGTGTTTAGATTTGTAAACACCAGGAAGCCCGTGGGTAGAGAATGTAAGAAGTACTACTTCTATTTAAAGACTTAGAGAAGCACTCTTCTTTTTATTTAAAGATCTACATTTACACTACTTTTTTATGCTGATTCAATTTTAATTAAAAAGAGGGTTATTTTATAAAGATTATGCCTATTTCTGTTTTTAAAGCATAATTATTGTATACATGTGGCCTTAGATGGTAAACCCCACCCATGGTAGTTGTGACATCAAAGTGGGATATACAGTATAGAGTGAGGGAAAAGGATCTGGAAGGCAAGTCCTTGAAGGAGTCACTGTGGAGAGGCCTCTTTGTGCATAGTGTAAATAAGTTAGTATCTAGAAGATTCTATAATAGGGCAGGTATACTCTTTCTTGTTTTGTAGTTAGGGACACTGCTCTTGCCAACAAGTGTCCCTAGAAATTTCTCATCCCTACTCTCCTAGCTCACATGGAAGAATCCTATGCCCAGATGGGGTTCCCAAAAGTATAACCCCGCGGCATAGCAGGTCCCTGCTAACTCTAACCCAGAGAGCCACAAGGTGGCATTCAGTACCCAAGACAGGGATACTGAAAACAGTACGAGAGGAGAGGGAGTTATGCCCAGAAGGGGTCCCCATGGGATGAAGCAATATAGGAAAGATTTAAATTAGGTAACACAGGATGAACAAACCCAAGCGGCCTGAGATTAAGGCAGCTAGCGAAGAGAAAAGAAATGGTACGAACAGGGGAGAGAGTAAAGTTATGACCAAGCAATTATCTACAGCAGTAAATAAAGCTCTGTTCGTATGGATAAAGTTCCTGGCGCCCTTCATTGCATCTTCAACGCCCGGCCTGCATTAATCCAGCACCCTGACAAGGTAACAAAAACTGAGCACAGACATGTAAATCTACATTTTATTGTAAACTCTTGAGGAGCCGGACAAGGAGGGTTACATATTTTTCTAAAATATGTTTCAGATAGCTATGTCCCAATGTTTAATAAAGTACATTTTTCAGATTAATCACATTACCTCTGTTTTTTTTTTTGCCACTTTCAACTATAAATAAGGACAATTAATTCATCTATTGCCAAAGAGATCTGCACCATTTTTTTGAAGTAATGTAACTAAAGACCTTCTAGCACAAAAGAGGCAAAACAATTAGCCAATGACAAGCTTTCGCCATTTTTTTTATTGCTTTTATTTTCCCATTTTAAAGCCAGACCCCTGACAAAGTTTACAAGATCTGGCATGTCCCAAGAAGGAAATAAAAAGAAAAAAAAAAAGCACACTGGAGTTACAAAATAAATATACTGTATCTAGTGAACCACGTTTCCCTAGAGAGAGCCGGGGAAAGGAATCAGATAACATAACGTGTATTCTAGATCATCACAACAGGAAATCCATCACAAAAGCTCTGTCAATAACAGCTATTAATAGGAGGAACGTTGTAGAGACATACAGGGTGCACAATACAAATATTCAGACACAATAGGCATGGGTAGCTAACTCCAGTCCTCGAGCTACCAACAGGTCAGGTTTTCAGGCTATCCCTGCTCCAGCACAGGTGACTTGACTGAGCCACTGATTGAGCCACCTGTGCTGAAGCAGGGATATCCCGGAAACCTGACCTTTGGTAGCTTTTGAGGACTGGAGTTGGCCACCCTTGCAATAGGCTATAAAAGAAAGACGGGAAGCCCTTAAACACAGCTGCAATCATTTCCTAAGCAGCACTGATTAACCTCATTTCCTTGGGATGTTTTATCATTACTAAGATATGATTCTGTAAAATCAAATCAAAACCCTGCATTTGTTTTTCCAACAATAGTTATACAGTAGCAACACAATAAGCTGATTTCTTTTTTTTTTTTTTTTACTTCCTTTTAATTATTCATCTGCTTATGGGGAATTGAAGAACAGAGAAAATGCTAAAAAGCTACAAAAATAAGGGGAGGAAGTTGGAAAAAAAACAGGCAATTTCCCATTGAACTACATGATTCCCATCAAAAGCTCATAACGTGTCTCCATAGCAACCTGATTTGGATGCACCAGAGGCATAGTGAGGTTATTATGTCTGAGACTCTGCAGTAACCGGGGAAATTGCATACAGGAGGCTCCCAAGAAGAGTGCTTGTGTGTCAAGATAGAACATGTGTGAGAATAAAGGCCGAAAATGCACATGGAGAGAATGGGAAGCACAGCAATAAGCAATTTTAGTATGTATGTATGTATGTATGTATGTATGTATGTATGTATGTATGTATATATATATATGCCGTTTCATGTCTTTGAATAACAACCAAACAGAAAGCCAACTGGATCTCCAGATAGAGAAACAAAAAATAGACAAAGCAACGGAGGGGTAAATATCACAGAATGTATTGATAAAATCACATGTAGTTTCTGTAACTTACAATTCATAAAATATCAGTGATCTCCAAACAATAGATCAAGTTCACACAGGTCCGTAGATGGTACTGTATGCAGCAGGGACCAGGTGCACCGGGTCGCTGGACCAAAAAACGTGAATCTGGACTTGCAAGAGTGTCTGGGCATGATGAGGTATAATATACTTTGATAATACCTTAACATGTTTCATACGTACAAGTGCTTCATCAAGTGAATAAGATCGGGGGTCCTGGGGCACCCGATATCTGCTGTATATTATCTACGGATTACGCGGACTTCATGTGTTGCTTGGAGCTTCCTGATGAATTTGATGAATTGGAAATTCCAGAAGCTACATGTGATTTTATCAATAGTGTGTGTGTGTTACATCTTTAAAAATACAAATCAACCATGGAAACATGTTATAAAGAATTAAGGACAGACAAGAGACTAGGAAACCCTGTAATGCCTTTGATACTGATGTTTTATTAATTGTATGTAATAGAAGCTACATGTGATTTTATACATATATTCTGTGATATTAACCCCCTGTGCTCTTTATGATATATATATCCTTCCTCGATATATCCTTCACGATCCTTCCGACTTTTTGGGTTTTAAGCAGGAGGTGTCAGAAAAGTTATACATATATATGGAACGTTATAGTTATGAATAAGGGGGTCTTTATTTACATTGCATAGTAATACAGCTTCTTCTCCAGATGCATTACTGTGCCCTGCCCATCCCATATGCCTGCTTCAGTGCTGGGGTGGCAGGTTTTGATCCCTTTAAGTGTGCCACACTCATTATTCCCTCGGACTATTCACCACAGGAATGAGTCAAAGGACTGCAAGTTACTGCTTGTCCATGCTAGTCCCAGGGCTAATATTTTGGGTAACCCCCCGGGGACACAGGCCTAACACCGGGGCGCCTGTACGGCTCTGCTCATCTCCTTCTATGGAGCCTTTTTCCAAATGGCACTTCCCTATCTGTAAAACAAAGAAGGAAATGCCTACCCTGTGCTACTTATTTACATTTTCCATATACGGTTGAGACCCCTCCACTGTCTCTCCTCCAGGGATCTGAGGGGGGAGTTCTTCTCTGCTCCTATTTATAACCTCTCTCCCACTCCCTGTATATAGGTAGAAAAGGTGTGGAGCTTATCTCTGCTGAGTCACCCTAGACCAGTGACCCATCCAGCCTATTCCAGAAGCAGGGTGTGGCCAGGCCCCTCCTTGGTCACTTTGCAACATACTATCTGAGGGGACAGATGTTCAATATCTAACTCCTTCAAACCCTTTAACCCCTTACACTCATATGGTAATCCCAAAAGGGGGTTACATACATACGTACATACATACATACATACATATTGTGTGTGTGTGCAAAAGCTACTCCTACCAAAAATTCAAATCAACCATGGAAACAAGTTAAGAAGGATAAAGGACAGATACCCTATAATGTAAATGTATTAAGATGGAACAATTTACCCCAAAGCATGGTGCAAGAATTTTGATCTGTGTCAACATATGACTTCCAGCACCCTATGTATGAAGCTTATTAATTTTGCTTCTTACATTTGGTGCAGATCTCTTAGGAGCAGAGGTTAATGTCACCTCGTAAAGTACTGGCAACCAGTCCTCAAAACACTCACTGCTTCAAGTGGAGCATACTGTATTTGGAGCAAATAATTTTGATATATTGATATAAAGTCTTGTAGAATTAAAATGGCGCAATATGTGCATATTTTTGGAGTGGTTGTATGTATGTACAGTATGTTTGTCTTGATACAGTGTTGTGACACTTGATACAAATCCTCCATTGTTCAGTGAAACTGTGCTGCCTGATTTTGTCATAATTAGGGGTGTACCGAGTACCCGGATTTACCCGGTACTCGGCGTTACCTGGCACATTTCCAGCTACCCGGACATTACCCGAACCCGGCAACTGAGAAGTGGGCCCGGCGTCAGGTAATGTCAGAGAAGCTGAAAATCTAATTACTTACCTTTCAGCCGGCGTGGGGCAGCAGGATTCTATAGCGGAGGAGGAGCGGAGGTGCGGCGGGCGGGAGTGGAGGTGGAGCGGAAGTGCGGCGGGCAGGAGCGGAGGTGGGGCGGGAATGAGCGGATGTGAGGCGGGCGGGAGCGGAGGTGCGGCGGGCGTGAACGGAGGTGGGGCGGGTGCAGAGGTTGAACAGAGGTGGAGCAGAGGTGGAGCGGAGGTGGAGTGGAAGAGGAGCGGAGGTGGGGCGAGCGGATGTGCGGAGGTGGAGCGGCGGTGGGGCAGGCGGGCAGGCGTGGTGGTGGAGCGGTGGTGCGGACGGGCAGGAGCGGAGGTGCGGAGGTGGAGCAGCGGTGGGGCGAGCGGGCAGGAGCGGTGGTGGGGCGAGCGGGCAGGAGCAGAGGTGCGGAGATGCAGGGGAGGAGGAGCGGTGGTGTGGGTGGGCAGGAGCGGAGGTGGAGCGGCGGTGGGGCGGGCGGGTTTGGAGCGGAGGTGCAGAGATGGGGCAAGGTGGAGCGGAGGTGGAGCGGGCAGGAGCGGAGGTGGAGCGGTGGGGCAGGAGCAGAGGTGGGGCGGGGGCTCACTGTTGGGGTGGGTGTCCAATAGGAACGCTCAATCTCCTGATCCGGTCACTTGGTTCCCCGGCGGCTCACACACACACGCTGCTTACCTGCTGCGGTGTTCTGTAAGGGATTCCTGCTGTCCCACGCCAGCTGAAGACACCTCCGATGCTGCCACCACCACAGGACCTCTGATACTTGTCCTAGATGTCAAACCAGGTAGCCGGGTACCCAGCCGGGTAGGACCATTGATTTTGGCCGAGTACCCCTTACTCGGTTTTTTTTTTTTAATCGCTACCCGGTACAACACTGGTCATAATACATTGTACTAATGAGTGGCAACAGCATTTTTCAGAATGTGAGGTACTATACAGTGAACAATAAATTAAGAGCAGAGTGTGAGGCTAAGGCTACCAAATAAAACAATACTGACTTGAATGGCAGTTGACGCAGGATCGAGTTCCAATGCCACTTACTGTATCTGAGATTTGGGAATTTTCCTGCAAGTTTTTGACTTATTGGGCTTTAAAAATAAATCAACTTTCCAACTTACCTGAGCTACTGTAGCCTCCTCTACAGGCACCTCAGGGGCTAACAATATATTTAGCAGGACCCTCCCTTATCCATCTTAACCCTTTGAGTGCCAACAGCATTCAAGTGCACGTGATCACTTGGTGTAGTGGTCAAGTGGTTATGGGCAGTGCCCCCCCTAGGACGAGAACAGAAGCGAAGGATACTCCACTTCCATTCTGATCAGAATGCAATCTCATCCTGGAAAATGAACTTTTGTCATATGATGTACTCTGTGTCATTGAGCCCCTAGAGTGCTGGCCCGCCATGATGTTCGGGGTATTTCCTGGTGCACTCAAAGGGTTAAAGGACTCTGGAAAAGGGGATGTAACCAACCTGGGCTATAATGTAAATAGCAGGTCCAACTAGGTTGTGATAGGAGGAATCACAAGGGGCAGAAAGCAAGATTTGAGCAATCGATCTAAACCAGGTGTGGCCAACACCGGTCCTCAAGAGTTACCAACAAGTCAGGTTTACTGGATATCCCTGCTTCAGCACAGGTGGCTCAATCAGTGGCTCAGTAACAGATTTAAGAGCCTTTGAGGACTGGAGTTGACTACCCCTGATCTAAGTACCACAGCTTATGTAATGTACAGGGAGGAGAGGGAGCCACTAGTCTGCATACAAGACCACTGCTATTTGCCCAACATGCAGTCAGTGGCCCAAGTCACAAGGGAAACTGGTACATTCACCTACTCAGGAGTGGTTTATTCACCTACTCAGGAGTGGTTTATTCACCTACTCAGGAGTGGTTTATTCACCTACTCAGGAGTGGTTTATTCACTTACTCAGGAGTGATTTATTCACCTACTCAGGAGTGGTTTATTCATCTACTCAGGAGTGATTTATTCACCTACTCAGGAGTGGTTTATTCACCTACTCAGGAGTGGTTTATTCACCTACTCAGGAGTGGTTTATTCACTTACTCAGGAGTGGTTGATGATTGATCCTTATTATCAATTTTCATAATACAATCATTTTATCTATTTGTCTTTATTTAAAGATGTATATTTCGTGGACTGACAGTCATGAAAAATATTGTGGGATGGTGGTTAGCACTCATATTTAAGGCTACATTTAGAAGCACCTCTATCCCACATTGGAAGAGGAGGATAAGGGCATATTTCCATGTGAAAAATGTTGGATGGTGTGAAAATAAAATGCTAAATACCTTTTAAAATTCCTCCAAACACTAAAGGAAAAATCCCTGCTTTAAATTCAATTTTCTACTGATAAAACTACATGTGGTTGTTACAAGTATATTGAGATACTCATCATCATTATACAATGCACCATCCATGTTCAGCAATGTTCCTTTAAGAGACAGAAGAAAGAAAAACTTAGTGGGGTAGAAAAAGAAAGTGATCATTTATAAGGGAAATCAAAGACACAATTAATACTAGTTGAAAGTAAAGTCACAGAGAACAGATGAAGGGGAGGGTTGTTTGGATACTGCCCATTAACCTTTATCAAACACTATCTGCCATTCATACAGCACTGCTAACTACAAACCTTTAGTGAATAACCCAAAGAATGACAGAGATACTGACATTTAAAAGCCACATGAGAGTGATGAAGGGCTAAACCTAGTATTTAAGATTCACTTTTACAATAATAATGTCCCTATTTTTATTTTCATGATCTTCTTTGACGTGCATTTTAATTATTGCTTGTAATCAAAACATAAATAGCTCTATATAAAACATGCTCACAGTTTGCAGAGTTGTGTAATAGATTCAGCATCATTGTAGGGCCTGTCTCAGTTAGATAGACATCGAGCGCCTGAAACATTATTTCAGAGACTGAAAGCAGCCAAAATAAGGACATTGGAAGGGGAATATGAGCCAAGTGTGCAGTCCCACTCCTTCCACAACTGTATATTATTACAACGTTTTGTGGTTATTTCCTATCTGCGATGTTTATAAAGGTGCCTGGGGAATAAATTAGTTTTCTTTTAATGCAAGCTGTAAAAAAAAGATACTTTGGATAGCTATGGCATACATTTTTATGCCTGAATACTCTTGTGATTGAATAAGAGGGCTAATAAAAAAAATTAGTACTTTAAAGGAAAAACCTCCAATCTTATGCATCAAAACAGGTTAATATTTAAACTCCAGAGTGGACATTACCGACTTTCCTCTCATATTTCAGTCTTATTAACAGACGGAACAAACGAGAAAAAGGCCCAGTGCTACATCTAACTTGACATATTATATAGTTAAATACTTATGAATGAATGTCTTTATTTATATAGCGCCATTAATGTACACAGCGCTTCACAGCAGTAATAGTTACAATCATATAAATAATAAGCCTATTAATCTATCTAAGATAAAAACTTATCTGTATCTCTTCTCATAAGTAAGGGTCATTTAGTTCAATTCTTTGGCCAAAGTATTTTAAACTTACAACCCCGCCACAGTATGGCCCATCTGTAGGTCCTAACCCTGCTGCACCTACAAAAAGCTCTCCTAACCTCTCTAATGGAGGGAGGACTGTCTAAATCCTAGTAGCACTCTTTTTGACACAATATATAGGATGTGGTGGATTTGGATTCTGAGTTTACGGGGGCTGTGTGTGTTTATTTACAAACGGGCCATACCCACAGATATACTGTTTTCCGCTCTAGTTCCATTAGTCAATCTTTCTTTGGTCCAACACTTTGAAAACAAAGTACAATGCATTCTAATATCTTAATCGTTGAATTCATTAAACTTGTATTACTTTTCCATTGAAAACAATGAAGCTTAGATACCAGTGTCCAATGAAGCACTCCAGTACCTTGGGTAGAGCTTGGCCAAAATGTGAATTTAAAAGGGCCAGTCTCCTATTCCTTGAAAAAGCGCCACATTGGGCGTGAAACGTGCGGGAGGAGGAGTTGTGTTCTACCTTTGTTCGTTTTTTATGTAGTTTAATAAAAGGATTTTAACTTTCAATAGGTGGTGAGTTTCCACTTATTTTTCTCCTGGAGCGGCAGTCACATCGATCTTTTTTGCTTGCAGTCTCTATGTTACTCTGTTTATGTTTACAGTCATGCTTTTCTTTGATATGGTACAACATTTTTATCATGGATACTGTAAAGAGATAAAGAGCAGACTTTATTTAGAATAATTTAGTATTTTTTTTTTGCTTTTCACATATAAAATAAATGTTGCTTCCCATAAATTTGGCAGAATCTGTACTGGACCAAACTTGTTGAAATGAATATTTATTATATATTACATACATGTCATGTTGAGAGATAGGAGGAAGGCATATTCAAAAGCTGTGTTCTCATGATTGTGTTGTGATTGCATGTATCTACGTATCATTTTATTTATATATCGCCAACAATATACAGTACGCAGTATTTTTCAAACTTACAATAAAAAGTCAATAAAAATACAAACAATAGAGCAATATGCAAATGACAACATAAGGCAAAGGGAGACCTGCCCCGAAAAGCATTCAATCTAAGTGGTATGTTGGGAGCCTTACAGACACAATAGCAGTATAAGTGCATGATTAAAAATGCCGTCAGGGAGGTCAAGGTGCCTCATACATTCGTAGCAAAGGCGCAGAAAATGGAAAGAGATGCTTCTTTTAGGAGGGGAATTTTTAGCTGGGCTTTGAATGTGGATGTTGACGCTGCTTGATGAATATTGAGTGGCAGAGTGTTCTATAGGTCGGGAGAGATAAGTGACAAAGGTTTAAGATGGGCAGGGTTGTAGAGGTAAAATGTGCAAAGATGAGACAACCTTGAGTTGAGCATAAGAGACGAGTTTGGGTGTAACGAGAGATCAGAGTTGTGATGTATGGAGGTGCAGAGCAGTGTAGAGCCATAAAAGAGAGGAGGCGAATTTTGCAGTTTATACGTGAATTAATAGGAAATCTACAAAGTGAGTAGATTGCCTGACTACATCTTAATAAAAATCATGCTTTACTTAAATAATAAAATGTTAGTGCTTTACTTTTCTTCTTTTTAAGCTTCACATACAGTAAGAAGACTGATCTTGAGTAATCTTTTAGAGGACAACTTTTAAGCATAGATAAGCATGAAATGGGATGCTTCACATCACAATGAAAGGCCAGAGAATTCCCAATGCTAAGAAAGGGGAAAATATGTGTCCAAAATGCCAAATTTGATGTATGTAAATATATGCACCACACGGTGAATATATTTACATACATCAAATGTTGCATTTTGGACACATATTTTCCCCTTTCTTAGCATTGGGAATTCTCTGGCCTTTCAATATCTCTTCCTATTGACTTTGCATCATGTAATGCCTCAAACAATGGACCCCTTTTTTTGTGATGACTTATTTTACCATCATTGCTTCCATAATTAAAATATTTTGGGGGGCTCCAAACTTTCTCCAACTCTTTTTACACTAGACTGTAAGCCAGGCCTGCACAACTTGTAAAGCGAGAAGGGCCGAACTGCTCCAAGGAAAAAAAAATTGGGCCGCACGGGTAAAATCATCATCATCATCATCATCATCATCATTCTCATATATCTCCTCCAGCACCTCTCATCATCATCCTCATATCTCCCCCAGAACCCCTCAGTATCAACCTTTGCGATACTCCCCATCTATCTCTCATACCCCCATCTCCCCCTCACCCACACACATAATACTCCCTCTCCACATCAAACACACAATACCCCCCTGCACACCACACACACTTCCCCACCCCCTGCACCTCACATCCTTCTCCCCCCCTGCACCTCACACCACTCTCCCCCTGCACCTCACACCACTCTCCCCCCCTGCACCTCACACCACTCTCCCCCCCTGCACCTCACACCACTCTCCCCCCCTGCACCTCACACCACTCTCCCCCCCTGCACCTCACACCACTCTCCCCACACTGCACCTCACACCACTCCCCCCCCTGCACCTCACACCACTCCCCCCCCTGCACCTCACACCACTCTCCCCCCTGCACCTCACACCACTCTCCCCCCCCCTGCACCTCACACCACTCTCACCCCCCTGCACCTCACACCACTCTCCCCCCTGCACCTCACACCACTCTCCCCCCCCTGCACCTCACACCACTCTCCCCCCCCCTGCACCTCACACCACTCTCCCCCCTGCACCTCACACCACTCTCCCCCCTGCACCTCACACCACTCTCCACCCCCCTGCACCTCACACCACTCTCCCCCCCTGCACCTCACACCACTCCCCCCCTGCACCTCACACCACTCTCCCCCCCCTGCACCTCACACCAATCTCCCCCCCCTGCACCTCACACCACTCTCCCCCCCTGCACCTCACACCACTCTCCCCCCTGCACCTCACACCACTCTCCCCCCCTGCACCTAACACCACTCTCCCCCCTGCACCTCACACCACTCTCCCCCCCTGCACCTCACACCACTCCCCCCCCCTGCACCTCACACCACTCTCCCCCCCTGCACCCCCCCCCACTCTCTCCCCCCCTGCACCTCACACCACTCTCCCCCCCCTGCACCTCACACCACTCTCCCCCCCCCTGCACCTCACACCTCTCCCCCCCTGCACCTCACACCTCTCCCCCCTGCACCTCACACCACTCTCCCCACACTGCACCTCACACCACTCCCCCCCTGCATCTCACACCACTCTCCCCCCCTGCACCTCACACCACTCTCCCCCCCTGCACCTCACACCACTCTCCCCCCCCTGCACCTCACACCACTCTCCCCCCCTACACCTCACACCACTCTCCCCCCCTGCACCTCACACCACTCTCCCCCCCTGCACCTCACACCACTCTCCCCCCCTGCACCTCACACCACTCTCCCCCCCTGCACCTCACACCACTCTCCCCCCCTGCACCTCACACCACTCTCCCCCCCTGCACCTCACACCACTCTCCCCCCTGCACCTCACACCACTCCCCCCCTGCACCTCACACCACTCTCCCCCCCTGCACCTCACACCACTCTCCCCCCCCTGCACCTCACACCACTCTCCCCCCCTGCACCTCACATCACTCTCCCCCCCTGCACCTCACACCACTCTCCCCCCCCTGCACCTCACACCACTCTTCCCCCCTGCACTGCACCTCACACCACTCTCCCCCCCCTGCACCTCACACCACTCTCCCCCCCCCCTGCACCTCACACCACTCTCCCCCCCTGCACCTCACACCACTCCCCCCCCCTGCACCTCACACCACTCCCCCCCCCTGCAACTCACACCACTCTCCCCCCCTGCACCTCACACCACTCTCCCCCCCTGCACCTCACACCACTCTCCCCCCCCTGCACCTCACACCACGCTCCCCCCTGCACCTCACACCACTCTCCCCCCCTGCACCTCACACCACTCTCCCCCCCTGCACCTCACACCACTCTCCCCCCCTGCACCTCACACCACTCTCCCCCCCTGCACCTCACACCACTCTCCCCCCCCTGCACCTCACACCACTCTCCCCCCCTGCACCTCACACCACTCTCCCCCCCTGCACCTCACATCACTCTCCCCCCCTGCACCTCACATCACTCTCCCCCCCTGCACCTCACACCACTCTCCCCCCTGCACCTCACACCACTCTCCCCCCCTGCACCTCACACCACTCTCCCCCCCTGCACCTCACATCACTCTCTCCCCCTGCACCTCACACCACTCTCTCCCCCTGCACCTCACATCACTCTCTCCCCTTGCACCTCACATCACTCTCCCCCCTGCACCTCACATCACTCTCCCCCCCTCCCTCGGGGAGGGAGCAAGGAGCGGGAGCGGTCCCGGTGCGCATCACCGCCATTTTTTTTTTCAAAGTTTTTTTTTTTTTCAAAGTTTTTTTTTTTTTCAAAGTTATTATTTTTTTTTTTAAATCTCATCGAGGGCCGCACAGAGAGGCCTCACACCACTCCCCCCCTGCACCTCACACCACTCTCCCCCCCTGCACCTCACACCACTCTCCCCCCCCTGCACCTCACACCACTCTCCCCCCCTGCACCTCACATCACTCTCCCCCCCTGCACCTCACACCACTCTCCCCCCCCTGCACCTCACACCACTCTTCCCCCCTGCACTGCACCTCACACCACTCTCCCCCCCTGCACCTCACACCACTCTCCCCCCCCCTGCACCTCACACCACTCTCCCCCCCTGCACCTCACACCACTCTCCCCCCCCTGCACCTCACATCACTCTCTCCCCCTGCACCTCACATCACTCTCTCCCCTTGCACCTCACATCACTCTCCCCCCTGCACCTCACATCACTCTCCCCCCCTCCCTGGGGGAGGGAGCAAGGAGCGGGAGCGGTCCCGGCGCGCATCACCGCCATATTTTTTTTCAAAGTTTTTTTTTTTTTCAAAGTTTTTTTTTTTTTCAAAGTTTTTTTTTTTTTTCAAAGTTATTATTTTTTTTTTTAAATCTCATCGAGGGCCGCACAGAGAGGCCAGGCGGGCCGCATGAACAGGGCCCTCACCACCGCTTTGTATCTGTTTGTGCATGTTTGTCCTCACCTATATTTAACTGTGTATGTTTTTTTAATATACATAACACTTTACCCCCCATTGTACCGCGCTGCGGAATATGTTGGCACTTCACAAATAAATGATAATAATAATAATAACTCTTTGATTCAGTTCCACATAAGACCAAAGCGAACTAAAATTGGTGATATGAATAAAGATTTAAATCTTGGCGATGATCAGCTTTAAAAAAAGATAAAATAATCAGTCAAGTAGAAATATTTTTTGAAAGTGGAAGATGGGTTCATAGTTATTGGACAGCGGTTATTACAAAGTGCAGGAGTTAAGCAGGGCTCGGATTTGTCCCTCGCAACTCTCCCATCCCTAATTTGTATTGAAACTGATAAAGAAGCTATTGTTGACAGCAAATATCACATGTGGTATATTTACTTTTTATCCATTCAGTTCTGAAGTGGCAAATATTGATTTCTATTTTTTTATGTTTAGACAATACAGTTTGCAAGTCCTATGTATTTGTAAACCATGAACCCGCTGAGTATTCTCCAAGGAAAAGAGCGACAGAACTGCAAGAAACCTGATATCCACTATGAAATGAGAGAATATTGGAGAATCTGATCTTCCAGCGGGCAACGTTTGAGCACAAATAAGCATGAAATGTGATGCTTGACCCCACCGTGAAAGGCCAAAACAGTGAAACAGTGGTGAAGAGGATGTGATTAAATAAATATTAAGCCTGACAAGTGAATAATGTGGGATAGGGTAGAGGAGGGGAGTAGAATGAAGAGATATTTCTTCCATATACCAAAGAGTAAATGAAAGAGAATATAACGAGAACGTTACATCTAAATAAAATAGGGGTATCAGCTTTACACATATAATGCAGCACAATGCACTGGGCTTCTGTTTGACAATAGTATGTACTAGATAGACACAATTACATTGGAAAGGAATTAATTTAAAATAATTGCATATGCTGCAATACTCCTCACATTTTTGTTCTTGTCTTTGTTACCACTCCAGGGCAATGTACTGTACTGCTGCGGCCGAGTTTATTCGAGCATTTGCCCGTTCTCGGCCGCAGCAGTTACCTGGCGCGCGCCGGAGGGTGCCGGGCGCGCGCCGAAGCAGCGGAAAGGCCCGCCGATCGCGGCTTTCCCCTCTCCTCTCCGGGTCCGCCGGGTCCCCCGGAACCCCCTGCCACCGTCCCCCACATCGCGGGACACCAGGGCTCCCTCGGGGAGCCCTGGACGCGCGTGCAGGGGGCGCAGGCACCCGATGACGCGTGACCGCGCATCGGTGACGCGCGGCACGCCGAGGGGAAGCCACTTGCAAGCCGGGAAATCTCCCGGCTTGCGGAACTGGCCACACTTCAATAAAGTGTGTCGCCAGTGTATGATAAAGCTTGTGTTTAATCTTTCCTCATTCCCGCTCTCACCCTGACACTTCACTGTTTACATCCTGCTCGCCATTTCCAAACTTTCCCCAACCACCAATTTCTCCCTCTTTCCATTGTACATGTTCATCTCTATTGTCCATCACCTGACTCTTTTTTCCTCTCACATCCCCTATTCTCTATACTTTGCACACCATTCTTTATTTATAGACTGTCTTCACCTATCTCTCCTCAGACCACTTTTTCTGTCCCCTGCAGAATATTTTCCTTCTCTCTCATGTCTCTATAGTCCCTGAAGCCTGCCTGCTATTGCCTCTGCTTCTGTACCTCCTGCACTTCATTTTAAATCATGCTAAAATGGGATATAATTGTAACGGGTTTTCTGGACTAGCCTGACCCACCCAATCTCATATTGGCCCCTGTGGTCTAACCAGTCCCCATTACAGTGTGATGTCTGGTGGTGCACCTGTTGGCAACAGGAGTCCTGAGTCTCCCGCATGATGGTGTGTGGGGATTTGCCAACCCAGACAGGCAGCTGAGGTAGTGTGCTTGAGTCCTACCTAGATCCAGTGCAGCGCCTCCACCTCATCAGGATCCCAGCTTGAGCTTGTGGATGGTCCTGGTGAGGAACTCCTCTGTGGTGCTTCTCTCTGTGCAATTACTCCACACTTACACACGAGAGTATACAGTATTTCAACAGGGTCATCTTTATTAGTACGGTGGGCCAGCTGCCCTCCACAATGGGTGAATTTAGCCCTCCATTGTTCACCGTACTTCCCTTTGAAAGGTATAGTCCTCCTAATGTAGGGATTCCCTATCCCCGCAGGGATATCTCCCTGTGACCAGGTCCCTGGTCACAGTTCCAAACACTGTCCTTCCAACAGCTTCTTAACTCCTTTATAACTCAGCAAACACACTCTCTCTCTAACTTTTGATCAGTGCTGTGCCTTATGTATCCTCTGGGGGCTGCCACAACTCTGACATCACTAACCATGGAGTCAGAGCCTGTGACCACTCCCATCCATACATAGGGCACCTCACCAGGGTGTGAGGGCAAACCTCCATGATTACTGCTGGCATGCCCATAACTTACCAGGCCATACTGTCAGCAGGAGAGATCACTGCAGCCATTTTACAGCATGGCTACATTCTCCCCCTGGTGAATCCCACCATCCCCGGCTGGGACCTAAATTTGAAATACCTTTCTTCAGGAAGCACTATAAAATGGAACATACACATTATTAGCATAACATCAGATCATGAAACAACTAATCACATTGCGCCAAGCACGCCCTGACCAGCAGCCACGAACCCGCGCAATGCTACCCAGTACCTCCTAATAATAGTGCCGGGGATCGGGTTTCTTAACCTCCCGACCCCCCATGTCCAGTACAGTCACGCTGTAACTGCGCGGCAAACCCCTTTCAGGCCGGTACATCACCTTGTGCTTATAAACACTTCGCCCGATGCTCCATACCCTTATGAGGTGTTCTATCCGTTCCTCCGCCTTACTACCAGTTATGGCACCCCCCTTATTGACCATGTACTCCTCTATGGTCTTCCTTAACCATTGGTCCCTGTTATCCTCAATCTCCTGCATGAGGGGTTCTGGGACGTACGGGTACTCCAAACCATGGGAGTATTTGTATTTTGCTGTAATGGCCCTTTCAGCCCTACTACACCTTGTTAAATTGGCGTTCCCTGCTCTCCCTGGTAATACCCAGGACAAGGGCTCATCTGGGTCCACAGGGTCTGTTAATATCTCAGGACCCATTGGTTCGATCTCGTTCCGGCCTATCAGGAACCACCTAAACTGCAACTCCTTCTTCCTCTCGGCGGGCGTGAACTCCCCCTTAGCCCACCAGTAATCCACCACATCGTCTTTTTCTAATAGGAACCGCGTGCGGTCCATCCACCCCACATATCCCTCAAATAAGGGCGCCCACCAACGGGTCTCCCTAGGCCTCTCGGGCCCAGACTCTAGAGAGTCTCCCTCATCAGTCCCCACCCCCAAGAGCATACCCCAGAGGTCCCTGCGGAACGGGGTCGGGACCACCGTTCGTGTTTTGGCATCTCCTCCGATTGTACATCAGCCTCTTCAGGCACCCATCGGGACTTTGACACTTGTCCCAATTGTCCTCCACCCCTTGAACCACCCTCAGAGGCAAAGCTGCCTAGTCTCTCCCCAGTCCGGTTCTCACCAACCGCCAAGCTGGACGAGGATCCCCGGGAACAGGTGACTGGGGCAGGGGCATTATCTAGGGCGTGGGGTTGGGCATAGGGGTATGCGGTTGGCAGCCGCGGGGTTCCGGCCCGCTCTCCTTTATCTGACTGTCCCGTACCACTGAGCGGTGATACCGCCGGCTGCGTCTCACCCTCCTCGGTCCGTCGCTGGCTCCTGGTCCTCCTAGTCGATCGGGAACCACTGCCCGATCGCCGATGCGTTGGTGTTCTCCTTCCGGTTGCTCCGCTGTCTCCGCCGGAAACGACGTCATCACCGGACGCGGAGGGGCCGCCATCTTGGGATGGACCCCCATTCGGGATCTCTTCCTCCACGAGGATATCCGGAAGTCCGCCTGCGCCCACGTGCGCCGTCCTGGCCTGGCACGGCCTTTCCTCCTCTAGCGTCGGCACCGGAGCCTGGCAAGAACAGGGACTATTCTTACCAGTCCGTATGGTGGGCGTGGATCGCCCATTGCCACTGGACCCACCGGTCCCGGGAACGGCTGGGCTCCGCCTCTCCGGTCTCCGCTCCACCGGCGACACTCGACTCCTCCCGCTGTCACTCCCGGTAAGTGGTCTTTTTACTCCATTTCCTCCGCAGGACACCGCCACCGGCCAGACCATGGTACTGGTTAGTTCTTTGGGTCCCTCGTCCGAGGAATCCACGTTAAGGGTACTTGGGGTCGCCGATCGTGGCGACCGCCTTCTCTTCTCCCGGTCAGTTGCCTGACCGATCGCTCCATGCTCGTCGGACCCAGCCGTATTAACCGGCTCCGATCCCCATTCTCCGGGATCCGCACTCTTGGTCCACAGTGCACCAGGGGACTCGGCGGAAGCCATATTCCCCGGGGGGTCAGTTGTCTGGATTGGCACAAATGTGGGCATAGGCCACAAGTATTGTGTGCCACACTGGGGACAGCGCGCCACTGTGCCCATGGTGCCGCCGGGCAGTCTGCATTGCAGGCAGAGGCCCACCACTGTCTCCGCGCCCGCTATGCGTATCACCAGCACCCCCCCTGGTACTGCATAGGGCTGAGTGGACACCATCTTGTTCACGTCTGGGGAGCAGGCCATTGTCTTGGTGGGAGCCACTTTCAACACTGGTCTGTCTTGGAAGCTGGTTCCGCGTGAGTGATCAACAGGGGTTGGATTGTCAGCCACTCCTTGGTTTAGCTCCTCCCTTGTCTGACACAATTGGAATCCGCCCCTGTAGTAGTGATTATGGGCGGGTCCCACAATGGGATAGGATGTCCTTCAATTGAGGCCGCACCTCTTTCAGTCCTAGAGGGCGCGGCCACAGCTTTCGCGCCCTTATCCCCCACTGGGTGGGGTCCTTCTTTTGGCGCCAATTCCAGCCGTTTTCTTGCAGCTGCCTTGCGTGCAAAGTACCCTTCCTTTCCGTACACAACACCAGCTGCAGGGACTACTTTTGTTAGCAGCGCTGTAGCTTCACCAGCGCTTTGCGCCGCTGGATTCATACCCACGGGGCATAGTTGGAAACCACTCCCCCTGGTTGAGATCAGGGGAGGGTCCCACAGGCTAATTGGTTGGCTCAGCACTGGGGCTGAGGGAGTCACTGTCCATAAAGGTGCGGCCGCAGCTTTCGCGCCATACCCCCCATGCGGGCGGGGCTCTCCTGTTGGCGCCGCTTCTGGCCAATTCCTTGCAATTTTTGCATCTGCAGAATTGTCTGCAATCGGCCCACGCGGTCTCCCAGGGAAGCGGGAGCCGCCATTTTGGGTCACACTGTCAGTCTGGTCGATGAATGAGGTAGCGTTCATCTGTTTGTATGCCGACTGACAGTCACTCTCACTGTGTTCTCCTCCGGTTATAGCAATGTCCTCAACACAGTCCTCTAGGGTAGCGCCCCGGTGTCCTAGACAAGACCAAAACGGTGCGGTCACCGCTCTCACTCCACTCCATAGCAGACTCGTGACGGTCATATCAGTAACCGCTTGCTCTTCAGCGGGGCGCACGCCAGGTGTACTCTCCCCATCAGCCTCCGGTCGCCAATTTGGACTATCCGCACCGCGCGGATCCTCCATTCTTGCGGTCGCCATTTCCTCGCTGTACTTAATAGTATTGTACATGGGGCTCCTCTCTGCGGGGCAGCCATCACACCGGCACAATAAAAATTTCCCTGATGCACCACCATGTGTACCTAATGTAGGCTGGACTCGTGTATGCACTACCTCAGGCTAGGCTCACTCTCTCAGTGTCTGCTGTATCTCATCTTTATTAGTACGGTGGGCCAGCTGCCCTCCACAATGGGTGAATTTAGCCCTCCATTGTTCACCGTACTTCCCTTTGAAAGGTATAGTCCTCCTAATGTAGGGATTCCCTATCCCCGCAGGGATATCTCCCTGTGACCAGGTCCCTGGTCACAGTTCCAAAGACTGTCCTTCCAACAGCTTCTTAACTCCTTTATAACTCAGCAAACACACTCTCTCTCTAACTTTTGATCAGTGCTGTGCCTTATGTATCCTCTGGGGGCTGCCACAACTCTGACATCACTAACCATGGAGTCAGAGCCTGTGACCACTCCCATCCATACATAGGGCACCTCACCAGGGTGTGAGGGCAAACCTCCATGATTACTGCTGGCATGCCCATAACTTACCAGGCCTTACTGTCAGCAGGAGAGATGACTGCAGCCATTTTACAGCATGGCTACATAATATATACACAAAACAGAAGAAACAGTGAGAGTTATTCATTAAAGGAGATAGTGCTGATTGGGGGCAATCGCATATAAACTCCCATTGATTTGAAAGCACTATTGCAGTTTAATGAATACCTCCAAATAAGAGTAATAATTTCTTTCTCTGTTGCATTAAATTTTCACCAACAGCCAGGATACTTTGATACAGTAAATATCCTTCATTTGGGGAGATATGTCAATGAAAATAATATTTTGCATCCATACATAGCACCATTTTCTGCTTCTTGTCCAAGAGTTTTAACACCACCTGTGACCTAGAACATTTTTGATGCTGGTAAAAAGTTAAATAAAACATTCGGAAAGGCACAGAAATGGTAATATGTATGTAATGGTTTCTTCCTAAGGCTGAGTCCATACTCCCTGCTTGCTAGCTGAGGCTCAGGGGAAGCGGGTGCTTTCCCTGGCCTTGCGGTTGCTTACCGCACGCGCTGTCAGCGGGCCGTCAGGGGGCGGGCCGGGGGCGGGCGCGTCACTGGCCGGGGGCGGGCCAGTGACGTCACGGGGCTGGTTCGCCCTTATTGGGCGAACCGCTCACGTGACAGGCCTGTCGCACCGGCAAGCGGGGGAATTTTAAATTCCCCTAAGACCTGCGCTTCCGCAAGTGCGCGGAAGCGCAGGTGAGCCCCTACTAAAGCCGCTCTAATTGCGGCTGTAGGGGCTCAGTGCTGAGCGGGAGCGCGCCTCAGCACGCTTCCGCCAGCAAGCAGTTAACATGGCCGAGGCCTTACTCTTCCCATTGATACTGTATAGAGCACAAGCTGATGTACATAGTTCACATTTGGAACAAAATACCATGATACATTGATACTAATGGGTGCAAGATATACATGCCATAAAAATTTGATTTGTATACCAATCAATGTGGGTTACGGCCTTTATTCAATATGCTTTCAAACTCCCCACTTTCCAATTAGCAGTTTTTATCATGATCCTGTGTATCACAGACCAAGTACTGCTGCGGCCAAGTTTATTCGAGCATTTGCCCGTTCTTGGCCGCAGCAGTAGCCTGGCGCGCGCCCGAGAGTGACGGGCGCGCGCCGAAGCAGCGGAAGAGCGCCCTCCGATCGGGGCGCTCTCCCTACCGCTGCCGGGTCCGCCGGGTCCCCCGGAACCCCCTGCCGCTGTCCCGCGATCGCGGGACACCAGGGCTCCCTCGGGGAGCCCCTGGACGCGCGTGCAGGGGGCGCACGCTCCCGAAGACGCGTGACCGCGCGTCATAGACGCGCGGCACGCCGAGGGGCGGCCGCTAGCAACCCGGGAAATCTCCCGGCTTGCGGATCTGGCCGCAGTGTGATTAAGTGTGTCGGTAGTGTATGGTTTTTCTCCCTCCAGCAGAAAAGAGAGGTACACGAGATTTTTACCAGGTAATGTTAGGACCTGCAGGTTGGTCATGCCTTGATGTTGGCTGCAGGCTTATAATGCTTTGGCCAAAGGGTTTAACTAAATGACCCTTACTCATGAGCAGATTAGCACTGAGGTATTGTACTATATGTTGTGTCACGTTATATGTTGTGCTGGGCCTTTCTGTTTTTTTTTTTATGCTTTCAAACTGCTTCCCTGTGCAAGAGAAGATTGTAGTCCCATTTATTAGAATGGAGCTGACCTGTTCTCTAGTTCTGGGAAGCAATCTCACAGCTTAGTGAATAAGGGTGTATATAACAAAGTAATATTGGATCGAATTTGATGTAAAGAGTGGGAGATACAGGTTAGTCAGATACACTCAGGGGTCTATTTATCAAAGTCTCCCAGTAGCTAAACTGGGGCAAAAAAATGCATTAGTTATATATGTATCCATTTATTGTTTGAAAATAATTAATTCTTTTGATAAATCTGGTGACATTTTCCCCACTTTTCAGCACATTTACACCTTTCACATGAAGACCAAACTTGTAAAAGCATTTTTTACAAAAATAAAGCGTTTAAAAAAAAAAAAATGATACATAGGAGAATAATTGTATATTTGAAACACCCCATAGAGACTAGCAGCATAATTATGGCTAATAAAACTTTGGTGAAAAATTGCACCAGATTTAACAAAGGAATAAATTAAATTGTTTTCAACAGCATTCCTCTGCTTTAATAAATCTGGTGCTATGTTTTGCTCCAGATCTGCATCAGGGAGACTGAAATACATAACTGCCATTGGGGAGTCATTTTCCAAAGCCCTTCTGCTGCAAAAACAGGCTGAAAACTAGGACACCGGAATCACCTACACCAGATATATTCAATGAACAAAAATCCTGTTGCAGTCAGTTGGAACCTCCTTATTTGATCCAGTTCTGATCTTTGATCCAATCTTGCCCCAGTTTTTCAGCTGGGAAACTTTGATAGATAGACCCCTTGGTGTTAATACATACACATGGCCAGATAATACAATTACTGGGCGCAGGCTTTTATTATCCTTCTTTATTCTGCATATCGTCTAAAAAGCCTTTCAAACAGTGTAACTGTTGGAAAGGTGCAATGATGCATTATATGTCTGTTCAGTAGTGGATGTTTAATTAATATCACACTCTCAGAAGGAGCAATGCAATCCGAGTCATCAAAATGAAGGCGCTTAGAATACCAGGAGCCCTACCTGAAGCAATATCAAAGGTTTACAACTCCTCACACCGTGCGTGTGAATACACTTCTGCAAGTGCCAGCCAGCTGCAAAAATAGCTTTGATCTCATTAACATTGAGTTGTAAAATGTTGTAAGGTTGGATGTTGATCGTGTAAATTGCAGGCTTTGAAAAAGCAGAACCCCTATGGAGTGGACCTCCCAAAACAGAAACAGATACTATCGGGAAGGTAAAAAAAACCCCCTATTATTCTGTTTAGCCTTGGAAAAAATACGCCATCAGGGGAACAATAAATGGGTCATCATTCCTCTATTTTAAAATGTTCCTGTCACATGATACACATATAAAAATCAGCCACGGGGGAAACCTGGTTATAATTCTTAAAAACACACATATGCCTACCATGGGCACAAATTATTTATATTTTGTTATTTTTTTTTTTTTCACATTTAATTTTCTTTATGAAATATAAAATCCAAGTAGCCATATTGGAAAATGGATGAATTAACCCTAACTATAGCGCTTAACCTATATAAAGTGTAAACTACACGTGAATTAAATAAACCTTGCAATTATGTGCAATAAATTAACCAATTGAGATAACAAGAGGCCAAAGCTGCCAAAGCTGCCAAAGCTGCCAAAGGCTTCCCACAACGCAAATTATCTCAAATCTGCATACAAAACTGTAATGGTGAAATAAGGATACCTGGCGCTTAGAAAACCACTGTGTCCATATGAAACAAAAACAGTCTTTAGAGAGTATCCCAAAGTCCAAAACTTGAAGTGGATGGCTGTAGTGTTTCTTCACTGCTGCTACTTTTCAATACACCTGGAAATGATAGAAGGGTACACCATTGCGCAGTACTACTGATTGCTGATGTTAACCCCTTACATGCACCTTCCCCAGTGTGGACTGAGTACACTTACAGGAGTGTCTCTTTCAGGGTACAGTGGAGACAATCTGTGCTTTATTCCTTTTAACGTCCGTATGTACCACGAATCCCCTGGGTTCTTCCTTAATCTCTTGGAATTTCGTGATTCCCAGAATAACCCGAACTCCATGAGCCCCCAGAGAAGGAGAGTGAACAATGGCAAAAGGGGGTCACAAATTTATTAAAAACGGCTTTAACAAGCCTAACAGACCGGGTAATACAGGCCTGCAATAATAAAACAAGTTAAAATTGTTACTCACATGTACTCACATGAATACATGCGATTTAAATCGACACGAGGATGCCGTCCGCAGCTTGTGGTGTAACTCCTGTGTTTGCTCCGGAAGAGATGAGCTTTCTCACTGCTTGTCTCTTCCGGTTTGGTGTGTTTGAGTCTCTCCCCCCGCTCGGCTACGTTCCGGTTTGTAACCGACAGGTATGACAGACTCCTCACCACTGCAGTCACAGCAAGTGTACTGCTGACAGGAATCCTACCTCCTCCCACCCTAACGCGTTTCATGACATAGGGACGCCACTTTCTCAAAGGAATGAGGAGTTACTGATGATCTCTCATTATATACCCCCACGTGGTAATTAACCCTTTGAGTGATATGGTGATATGTATCACATACTGGTGCATTCTTGTCTGTTATAAAATATTGTGGATCTGAGGATGCCAACACCCTGAGATTCAGATATACATGCTTAGCAAACTAACACCTAATTGTGATGACAATCATTGTAAAAACATATACAAAATAAGACCAACCTTATATGTTGCAGGACTATGTGAACTACTAATATTGATGTTAATAAAAATTGTTCATTATAAAAATGTTCATTATAAAAAAGGGGCCAAATTGAATACATATGTATTAAATGTTACTCTTTCAAAAATGAAGCCAAGTCAAATTCTATATAGTGTCTCCAACCATTTCAGATTGGTCCACAATCAGAACCCCAAAGGTTTAATATGTAAGGGAATAGATTTTCCCAAGCCTAATTGGAGGGGTGGTGATAGGTTAAACAATCTATCCAAGAAAGAAAGTTTTTGGATCTATACGCTAAAAACCCTGGCCCCCAAGGGTTTAAATATAGAATTTGACTTGGCTCATATGGACACAGTGGTTTTCTAAGCGCCAGGTATCCTTATTTCACCATCCAAGTAGCCATATTGGTTTTACAGAAGATTCAAATAATTGCTGTTTGTGACACTTTTCTGTGTACCCCTGCAGATATATTGTACACAATCCCTGCAAACTCTAATCCCAACACCCAGCTCATAATAGCATATATATTTGTGTCAAAAGGAGGGCTAACGGGTGTGACCAAATGTAGATAAGACAAATATACCCAATGCTACATCCAATATGACAAAATACATAGTTAAATACTTAATTGTTACTATTCTCATAAGTAAGGGTCATTTAGATAAACTCTTTGGCCAAAGCTTTATAAGCCTGCAGCCACGTCACAGCACGACCACTCGGCAGGTCCTAACACTACCGGCGATATTTCTCATTTGTTTACTAAATGTTAACTAATGACCCATACAAATAGTTAAGTAGACAAACAGTTAAGTATTTAACTATATATATATAGCCACAGAACGGTATCATCTATTTATTTTTTGATTATTGAAGCTCGGCTAATGCTACATCCAATATGAATATATATATATATATATATATATATATATATATATATATATATATATATATATATATATATATATATATATATATATATATATATATATATATTCATATTGGATGTAGCATTGGGAATTTTTGTCTTGTTCTATACCACTGCAGATAACTCCAGAATATATGTGATCAGAAAGAGCCATTTTCTACATGCTTTTGAGAGAACGTGTAAAGTATATGAACATGTTTGTACACTTGGGGTGACAGCTAGGCAAAGCCAGGCTTATAATCAATATGTGATACACAATCACATTTGAGGTATTATATTTTTATTATTTTTATTCAAAGCAGATTTTCAGGTGTGAAAAATCTCCGGTTCGTGATAAATGTAGATTAGAAGCGCTTTTTGGAAAGGTTTACATCAACTGATACATAGTGTAAAACCTTTTACTACAATAAAAGATGAGAAGAAGAGATTGAGCACAAAAATACTGAATATAAACACAGTGTATACTTAGTAATAAATGTTCTGATGATTGTGATGGGTGCCGCAAAGGATGTGGGTTTGATCCAAATCCACTATTGTAGTAGCAATAAATAAATGTAGAAGATATGATGATTTTATTCACATTTTATGAGAGTAATGCAGATAGTTCAGGAACTGTCATGTCTCCCATCATCTCCTGGTAAAGGATCTTCAAGCCCATGCTACCAGCCGGGAGTATCCTGCCCTTCCAGTGATGACGCATCACACCTTATAAGTTGGTTACTTTGAAACAACCGAAATGCCTATATTACTCTCATAAAATGTGAGTAAAATCATCATATCTTCTACATTTATTTATTCATAACAGTATTACACTATCTGTGTTTTTTTTTCCTATTGAACTGGATGAGAGTGCGCATCGGACCCCCTTTTTGCTACTACAATAAAAGAAAATTAAAACTCAAACATTGCACTCACAAAGGTAAGTGAATAAATCGTTTTGGGACGCATAAAGGTCACCCCGAGCCTACTTCAGGTAGAGCTGTGGTGACTGTTCTTCCTGTACACTGGTCAGCAACTCCACAGCAAATGCCCACAACTAGACTAGTGAGAACACCCCTGAGGAAGCTGGAAGATGAAACATGTACGTGTAGGTCAAGGGTGACCGGAGGGACTACATACTGGACAGTAACGAGGATCCCTGATCCACGAGCTGTGGGAGTTTGCAGTTGGATTGCTGACCGGAGTGCAGGAAGAACACAGACACCACAGCTCTACCTGAAGGAGGCTCGGGGTTGACCTATATGCATCCTAAAGGGATTTATTCACTTACATTCAAGTAAAAGCTTTTACATGATGGCTGTTATCTTTCCTTGATTTTCAAGCTTTATTAGAGGATCTTTCCTCTACGCAGGGTCAGTTGATGTCATCCATCTGGGAAAAAAAAGGCACTAATCTACATTTATCGTGACCCTGAGATTTTTCATGCCTAAAGCTCACTTTGGATATTCTTCAACAGACTCTTGGAAAGTCTGAATCTTTGGAGTGGCGTTCTATTATAGAGATGTAAAATATTTGTATACATTTATTCATTCGTCTGAACTTTATATGAGTGAGAATTATTTTTTGCACCTAATATTTCTATTGAGATTATATTTTATTGGAATAAGATTTGGTTTTGTAGTATAAATGAAAGTACATTTAGATGGCTTAGGCTCATTGCAAAACCCATTAGCAAGCATAGGAATAGACAGCAAATAGTAAACACACTAAATTTGACTGGTTGTCAGGGCCGCTGACTGGGGGAGAGAGGGGGGAGCTGGGCCAAGTGTCCTGGGCCCTGTGGCTGCAGCGGGCCCGGCCTACACTGCAAGTTGGACTCCACCTCTGACCCAGCCCGGCTATCGATCCTCTAGTTGCCGCTGGGCCGCTCTCCCCCAGCTGCGGGCCAGAAGCCGGAGACCATCCCCAAGGTAAGTCTGTATTTTATATGTATTTGGGGGGTGTTTTTCTTTTTATATGTTTTTGGGGAGTGTTTTTTTATTTATTTACGTATTTGGCGGGTGTGATTTCTTTATATGTATTTGTGGGGTGGTTTTTTTGGTAAGTATTTGCGGTGTTTTTTAATATGTATTGTGTTTTTTATATGTATTTGGGGGATTTGTATGTATTTGGGGTGTGGGGGGTTGTATGTATTTTGGGGGTAGGGTTTTGTGTATGTATTTAGGAGGGTGGGGGGATTTATATATATTTGGGGATGGTGAATTTTTGTATGTATTTGGAGGTGGGAAGGTTTTTTGTATTGGGGTGGGGTTTTGTGGTATGTATTTTGTGGGGGGGGGTTGTGTGAGGGGTGATTGAATGAGTGGGGTAATTGACGAGGGGGGAGAGTGAGAGGAGAGAGAGTGGGATGTAAAGCAGGGGTGAGTGAGGAAAAGAGGGAGTAAGAGTGAGACACAGGGGAGAGAAATACATGTGAGGTGGGGAGGGACTGAGTGGTGTCAGTGGGGATAGAGGGGAGGAGGGGGAGAGAAATATATGGGAAGAGAGGGTGAAATAGAAGGGGCTCGAAAGGCGTGAAATGCGGGGTGGGGGGCTCGCAAGACCGCAGACACAGGAGGGTTGTAACTCTAGCCCTGGCCCCCGGGAAATCTGTCTGTGGCCCTGCTGGTTGTATTTATGAATTTGCTTTGTAAGTACTTATACACAGAAATGAATAACAAAATATAATCATACAACCATATGGAGCAGCAGGATGAGGATCGAGGCAGCAGCGGTGGTGGTGATGAAACCTGGATGTAAATGGAGGCTGAGAAGACAGTTGTGGCCTGGTTCCTGGAGTGTAGGGTGACCAGATTTTGAAAATGAAAAACCGGGACACACAATTATATTATTATTATTATTTATGAAATTTTTTTTTTTTTACATTAACAGTTTATTTATTGTATTACATTTATACTTTACAACCATTAGTCCTTGTTACGTGTGTGTGTGTGTCAGATGACCTCATTAAATCGAACAAAAAAAAAAAGCCAGATGTGAATGACTTTCTGAACCCCTTAACCAGTGTCTGGATGCCCCCTCTTCACAATTTCTAAAGCAGCAATCCCGCCTGGGATCTTACCTGATCCACAGTCCCTCAAGGTACTATACTGGAGGGGAGGTGTTCCCTACCTGTCTTCCAATGTCTCCCGTGTGAAACTTGAGTCAGATCTGGATGAAAGCAGTATAGGTTATTTCGGTGTAGGTATATGGCAGTTAAGATAAGACAGAGAGAGTGGGTGACAGGCTGGGTGAGTGAGACAGAGACACCGAGACAGAGAGACAGTCGGTGAGAGAGAGACACAGTGAGTGAGAGGCAGAGAGAGAGAGAGAGAGGCAGAGAGAGAGAGAGAGAGGCAGAGAGAGAGAGAGAGGCAGAGGCAGAGAGACAGAGACAGTGACAGAGAGAGACAGTGACAGAGAGAGAGACAGTGACAGAGAGAGAGACAGTGACAGAGAGAGAGACAGTGACAGAGAGACAGTGACAGAGAGAGAGACAGTGACAGAGAGACAGTGACAGAGAGAGAGAGACAGTGACAGAGAGACAGTGACAGTGAGAAAGGAGGACAGAACAGAGAGACAGGAGGACAGAACAGAGAGACAGGAGGACAGAACAGAGGAACAAACAGATGACAGATGAGAGACCGATGATAGATGAGAGACAGAACAGAGAGAACAGAGACCGAGACAGACAGACAGAGACAGACAGAGACTGCCTTTCACTTGGGTTGGTGGGTGACAGACTGCCTGACACATTGACAGACTGCCTGACACTTGAGTGGGTGGGTGACAGACAGTCTGACACTTGGGTGGGTGGGTGACAGACTGCCTGACACTTTGACAGACTGCCTGACACTTGGGTGGGTGGGTGACAGACTGCCTGACACTTGGGTGGGTGGGTGACTGCCTTACACTTTGACTGCCTGACACTTGGGTGGGTGGGAGACTGCCTGACACGTATGACTGCCTGACACTTGGGTTGGGAGACTGCCTGGCACGTGGGTTGGAAGACTGCCTGGCACTTGGGTTGGGAGACTGCCTGACACTTGGGTTGGGAGACTGCCTGACACTTGGGTTGGGAGACTGCCTGACACTTGGGTTGGGAGACTGCCTGACACTTGGGTTGGGAGACTGCCTGACACTTGGGTTTAGACTGTCTGAAACTTGGGTTTAGACTGCCTGACACTTGGGTGGGTGGGTGGTAGACTGCCTGACACTTGAGTGGGTGGGTTGTAGACTGCCTGACACTTGGGTGGGTGGGTGGGTGGGTGGGAGACTGCCTGACACTTGGGTGGGTGACTGCCTGACACGTGGGTGGGGGGGGGTGACTGACTGACACGTGGGTGGGTGACTGACACGTGGGTGGGTGACTGACACATGGGTGGGTGGGTGACACGTTTGACCGACACGTGGGTGAGCAGGTTGGTGTCTGTATACATTCTGTCACTGATACACACAGACACTGGGAGGGGGTAGTCACACACACACTGGGGGGGGCAGTCATACACACACACACACACACAATGGGAGGGGGGCAGACACACACACAGAATGGGAGGGGGGCAGACACACACACACACACACACACACACTGGGAGAGGGGCATCACACAGTGGGAGGGGGCAGACAGACACACGCACAGACACACAGACTGGGAGGGGGACAGTGACACACACACAGACTGGGAGGGGGGGCAGTCACAGACACACACACACACACACACTGGGAGGGGGCAGTCACACACACACACACACACACTGGGAGGGGGCAGTCACACACACGGAGGGAGGCAGTCACACACACGGAGGGGAGGCAGTCACACACACGGAGGGGGGGCAGTCACACACACGGAGGGGGGGCAGTCACACACACGGAGGGGGGACAGTCACACACACACGGAGGGGGGCAGTCACACACACACACGGAGGGGGACAGTCACACACACACACACACACGGAGGGGGGGGCAGTCACACACACACACACACACGGAGGGGGGCAGTCAAACACACACACACGGAGGGGGGGCAGTCACACACACACACACACACGGAGGGAGGGCAGTCACACACACACACACGGAGGGGGCCAGTCACACACACACGGAGGGAGGCAGTCACACACACACACAGAGGGGGTCAGTCACATACACACACACGGAGGGGGGTCAGTCACACACACACACACACACACACACACGGAGGGGGGGCAGTCACACACACACACACACACACGGAGGGGGGCAGTCACACACACACACGGAGGGGGGGCAGTCACACACACACACACACACACACACACTGGGAGGGGGGGCAGTCACACACACACACACACACACTGGGAGGGGGGCAGACACACACACACACACACACACACACACACACACACACACACTGGGAGGGGGGCAGTCACACACACACACTGGGAGGGGGGCAGTCACTCACACACAGACTGGGAGGGGGGGCAGTCACACACAGACTGGGAGGGGGGGCAGTCACACAAACACACAGACTGGGAGGGGTGGCAGTCACACACACAAACACTGGGAGGGGTGGCAGTCACACACACACACACACTGGGAGGGGGGGCAGTCACACACATGGAGGGGGGGCAGTCACACACACGGAGGGGGGCTGTCACACACACGGAGGGGGGGCAGTCACACACACGGAGGGGGGGCAGTCACACACACGGAGGGGGCAGTCACACACACGGAGGGGGGCAGTCACACACACGGAAGGGGGCAGTCACACACACGGAAGGGGGCAGTCACACACACGGAGGGGGGCAGTCACACACACGGAGGTGGGGGCAGTCACACACACGGAGGTGGGGGCAGTCACACACACGGAGGGGGGCAGTCACACACACGGAGGGGGGGCAGTCACACACACGGAGGGGGGGCAGTCACACACACACGGAGGGGGGCAGTCACACACACACACGGAGGGGGGCAGTCACACACACACGGAGGGGGGGCAGTCACACACACACACGGAGGGGGGGCAGTCACACACACACGGAGGGGGGGCAGTCACACACACACAGAGGGGGGGCAGTCACACACACGGAGGGGGGGCAGTCACACACACACGGAGGGGGGCAGTCACACACACGGAGGGGGGCAGTTACACACACGGAGGTGGGGGCAGTCACACACACGGAGGGGGGGCAGTCACACACACGGAGGGGGGGCAGTCACACACACGGAGGGGGGGCAGTCACACACACGGAGGGGGGGCAGTCACACACACGGAGGGGGGGCAGTCACACACACGGAGGGGGGCAGTCACACACACACGGAGGGGGGCAGTCACACACACGGAGGGGGGGCAGTCACACACACACGGAGGGGGGCAGTCACACACACACGGAGGGGGGGCAGTCACACACACACGGAGGGGGGGCAGTCACACACACACAGATGGGGGGCAGTCACACAAACACGGAGGGGGGAAGTCACACACACACAGAGGGGGGGCAGTCACACAAACACACTGGGAGGGGGGCAGTCACTCACACACAGACTGGGAGGGGGGGCAGTCACACACAGACTGGGAGGGGTGGCAGTCACGCATACACACAGACTGGGAGGGGTGGCAGTCACACACACAAACACTGGGAGGGGTGGCAGTCACACACACACACTGGAAGGGGTGGCAGTCACACACACACACACGCACACACACACACACTGGGAGGGGGGGCAGTCACACACATGGAGGGGGGCAGTCACACACATGGAGGGGGGGCAGTCACACACACGGAGGGGGGGCAGTCACACACACGGAGGGGGGCAGTCACACACGGAGGGGGGCAGTCACAAACACGGAGGGGGCAGTCACAAACACGGAGGGGGCAGTCACACACACGGAGGTGGGGGCAGTCACACACGGAGGGGGGGCAGTCACACACACGGAGGGGGGGCAGTCACACACACGGAGGGGGGGCAGTCACACACACGGAGGGGGGCAGTCACACACACGGAGGTGTGGCAGTCACACACACACGGAGGGGGCAGTCACACACACACACGGAGGGGGCAGTCACACACACACACTGGGAGGGGGACAGTCACTCACACACAGACTGGGAGGGGGGGCAGTCACACACAGACTGGGAGGGGGGGCAGTCACACATACACACAGACTGGGAGGGGTGGCAGTCACACACACAAACACTGGGAGGGGTGGCAGTCACACACACACACACTGGGAGGGGGGGCAGTCACACACATGGAGGGGGGGCAGTCACACACACGGAGGGGGGCTGTCACACACACGGAGGGGGGGCAGTCACACACACAGAGGGGGCAGTCACACACACGGAGGGGGGCAGTCACACACACGGAGGGGGGCAGTCACACACACGGAGGGGGGCAGTCACACACACGGAGGGGGGCAGTCACACACACGGAGGTGGGGGCAGTCACACACACGGAGGGGGGGCAGTCACACACACGGAGGGGGGGCAGTCACACACACGGAGGGGGGGCAGTCACACACACACGGAGGGGGGCAGTCACACACACACGGAGGGGGGCAGTCACACACACACACGGAGGGGGGCAGTCACACACACACACGGAGGGGGGGCAGTCACACACACACGGAGGGGGGGCAGTCACACACACACGGAGGGGGAGCAGTCACACACACACGGAGGGGGGGCAGTCACACACACACGGAGGGGGGGCAGTCACACACACGGAGGGGGGGCAGTCACACACACACGGAGGGGGGCAGTCACACACACGGAGGGGGGCAGTTACACACACGGAGGTGGGGGCAGTCACACACACGGAGGGGGGGCAGTCACACACACGGAGGGGGGGCAGTCACACACACAGAGGGGGGGCAGTCACACACACGGAGGGGGGACAGTCACACACACGGAGGGGGGCAGTCACACACACACGGAGGGGGGCAGTCACACACACGGAGGGGGGGCAGTCACACACACACGGAGGGGGGCAGTCACACACACACGGAGGGGGGGCAGTCACACACACACGGAGGGGGGGCAGTCACACACACACGGAGGGGGGGCAGTCACACACACACGGAGGGGGGGCAGTCACACACACGGAGGGGGGGCAGTCACACACACGGAGGGGGGCAGTCACACACACGGAGGTGTGGCAGTCACACACACACAGAGGGGGCAGTCACACACACACACGGAGGGGGGCAGTCACACACACACACGGAGGGGGGGCACACACACACACACACACACACACTGGGAGGGGGGCAGTCACAAACACACACTGGGAGGGGGACAGTCACTCACACACAGACTGGGAGGGGGGGCAGTCACACACAGACTGGGAGGGGGGGCAGTCACACATACACACAGACTGGGAGGGGTGGCAGTCACACACACAAACACTGGGAGGGGTGGCAGTCACACACACACACACTGGGAGGGGGGGCAGTCACACACACGGAGGGGGGGCAGTCACACACACGGAGGGGGGGCAGTCACACACACGGAGGGGGCAGTCACACACACGGAGGGGGGCAGTCACACACACGGAGGGGGGCAGTCACACACACGGAGGGGGGCAGTCACACACACGGAGGGGGGCAGTCACACACACGGGGGTGGGGGCAGTCACACACACGGAGGGGGGGCAGTCACACACACGGAGGGGGGGCAGTCACACACACGGAGGGGGGGCAGTCACACACACACGGAGGGGGGCAGTCACACACACACACGGAGGGGGCAGTCACACACACACGGAGGGGGGGCAGTCACACACACACACGGAGGGGGGGCAGTCACACACACACGGAGGGGGGGCAGTCACACACACACGGAGGGGGGGCAGTCACACACACACGGAGGGGGGGCAGTCACACACACGGAGGGGGGGCAGTCACACACACACGGAGGGGGGCAGTCACACACACGGAGGGGGGCAGTTACACACACGGAGGTGGGGGCAGTCACACACACGGAGGGGGGGGCAGTCACACACACGGAGGGGGGGCAGTCACACACACAGAGGGGGGGCAGTCACACACACGGAGGGGGGACAGTCACACACACGGAGGGGGGCAGTCACACACACACGGAGGGGGGCAGTCACACACACGGAGGGGGGGCAGTCACACACACACAGAGGGGGCAGTCACACACACACACGGAGGGGGGCAGTCACACACACACACGGAGGGGGGGCACACACACACACACACACACACACACACACACACACACACACACACACACACACACACACTGGGAGGGGGGCAGTCACAAACACACACTGGGAGGGGGACAGTCACTCACACACAGACTGGGAGGGGGGGCAGTCACACACAGACTGGGAGGGGGGGCAGTCACACATACACACAGACTGGGAGGGGTGGCAGTCACACACACAAACACTGGGAGGGGTGGCAGTCACACACACACACACTGGGAGGGGGGGCAGTCACACACATGGAGGGGGGGCAGTCACACACACGGGGGGGGGCAGTCACACACACGGAGGGGGGCAGTCACACACACGGAGGGGGGCAGTCACACACACGGAGGGGGGCAGTCACACACACGGAGGGGGGCAGTCACACACACGGAGGGGGGCAGTCACACACACGGAGGGGGGCAGTCACACACGGAGGGGGGCAGTCACAAACACGGAGGGGGCAGTCACACACACGGAGGGGGGCAGTCACACACACACGGAGGGGGGCAGTCACACACACGGAGGGGGGGCAGTCACACACACACGGAGGGGGGCAGTCACACACACACGGAGGGGGGGCAGTCACACACACACGGAGGGGGGGCAGTCACACACACACAGATGGGGGGCAGTCACACAAACACGGAGGGGGGAAGTCACACACACACAGAGGGGGGGCAGTCACACAAACACACTGGGAGGGGGGCAGTCACTCACACACAGACTGGGAGGGGGGGCAGTCACACACAGACTGGGAGGGGTGGCAGTCACGCATACACACAGACTGGGAGGGGTGGCAGTCACACACACAAACACTGGGAGGGGTGGCAGTCACACACACACACTGGAAGGGGTGGCAGTCACACACACGCACACACACACACACTGGGAGGGGGGGCAGTCACACACATGGAGGGGGGCAGTCACACACATGGAGGGGGGGCAGTCACACACACGGAGGGGGGGCAGTCACACACACGGAGGGGGGCAGTCACACACGGAGGGGGGCAGTCACAAACACGGAGGGGGCAGTCACAAACACGGAGGGGGCAGTCACACACACGGAGGTGGGGGCAGTCACACACGGAGGGGGGGCAGTCACACACACGGAGGGGGGGCAGTCACACACACGGAGGGGGGGCAGTCACACACACGGAGGGGGGCAGTCACACACACGGAGGTGTGGCAGTCACACACACACGGAGGGGGCAGTCACACACACACACGGAGGGGGCAGTCACACACACACACTGGGAGGGGGACAGTCACTCACACACAGACTGGGAGGGGGGGCAGTCACACACAGACTGGGAGGGGGGGCAGTCACACATACACACAGACTGGGAGGGGTGGCAGTCACACACACAAACACTGGGAGGGGTGGCAGTCACACACACACACACTGGGAGGGGGGGCAGTCACACACATGGAGGGGGGGCAGTCACACACACGGAGGGGGGCTGTCACACACACGGAGGGGGGGCAGTCACACACACAGAGGGGGCAGTCACACACACGGAGGGGGGCAGTCACACACACGGAGGGGGGCAGTCACACACACGGAGGGGGGCAGTCACACACACGGAGGTGGGGGCAGTCACACACACGGAGGGGGGGCAGTCACACACACGGAGGGGGGGCAGTCACACACACGGAGGGGGGGCAGTCACACACACACGGAGGGGGGCAGTCACACACACACGGAGGGGGGCAGTCACACACACACACGGAGGGGGGCAGTCACACACACACACGGAGGGGGGGCAGTCACACACACACGGAGGGGGGGCAGTCACACACACACGGAGGGGGAGCAGTCACACACACACGGAGGGGGGGCAGTCACACACACACGGAGGGGGGGCAGTCACACACACGGAGGGGGGGCAGTCACACACACACGGAGGGGGGCAGTCACACACACGGAGGGGGGCAGTTACACACACGGAGGTGGGGGCAGTCACACACACGGAGGGGGGGCAGTCACACACACGGAGGGGGGGCAGTCACACACACAGAGGGGGGGCAGTCACACACACGGAGGGGGGACAGTCACACACACGGAGGGGGGCAGTCACACACACACGGAGGGGGGCAGTCACACACACGGAGGGGGGGCAGTCACACACACACGGAGGGGGGCAGTCACACACACACGGAGGGGGGGCAGTCACACACACACGGAGGGGGGGCAGTCACACACACACGGAGGGGGGGCAGTCACACACACACGGAGGGGGGGCAGTCACACACACGGAGGGGGGGCAGTCACACACACGGAGGGGGGCAGTCACACACACGGAGGTGTGGCAGTCACACACACACAGAGGGGGCAGTCACACACACACACGGAGGGGGGCAGTCACACACACACACGGAGGGGGGGCACACACACACACACACACACACACACTGGGAGGGGGGCAGTCACAAACACACACTGGGAGGGGGACAGTCACTCACACACAGACTGGGAGGGGGGGCAGTCACACACAGACTGGGAGGGGGGGCAGTCACACATACACACAGACTGGGAGGGGTGGCAGTCACACACACAAACACTGGGAGGGGTGGCAGTCACACACACACACACTGGGAGGGGGGGCAGTCACACACACGGAGGGGGGGCAGTCACACACACGGAGGGGGGGCAGTCACACACACGGAGGGGGCAGTCACACACACGGAGGGGGGCAGTCACACACACGGAGGGGGGCAGTCACACACACGGAGGGGGGCAGTCACACACACGGAGGGGGGCAGTCACACACACGGGGGTGGGGGCAGTCACACACACGGAGGGGGGGCAGTCACACACACGGAGGGGGGGCAGTCACACACACGGAGGGGGGGCAGTCACACACACACGGAGGGGGGCAGTCACACACACACACGGAGGGGGCAGTCACACACACACGGAGGGGGGGCAGTCACACACACACACGGAGGGGGGGCAGTCACACACACACGGAGGGGGGGCAGTCACACACACACGGAGGGGGGGCAGTCACACACACACGGAGGGGGGGCAGTCACACACACGGAGGGGGGGCAGTCACACACACACGGAGGGGGGCAGTCACACACACGGAGGGGGGCAGTTACACACACGGAGGTGGGGGCAGTCACACACACGGAGGGGGGGGCAGTCACACACACGGAGGGGGGGCAGTCACACACACAGAGGGGGGGCAGTCACACACACGGAGGGGGGACAGTCACACACACGGAGGGGGGCAGTCACACACACACGGAGGGGGGCAGTCACACACACGGAGGGGGGGCAGTCACACACACACAGAGGGGGCAGTCACACACACACACGGAGGGGGGCAGTCACACACACACACGGAGGGGGGGCACACACACACACACACACACACACACACACACACACACACACACACACACACACACACACACACACACTGGGAGGGGGGCAGTCACAAACACACAGACTGGGAGGGGGGGCAGTCACACACAGACTGGGAGGGGGGGCAGTCACACATACACACAGACTGGGAGGGGTGGCAGTCACACACACAAACACTGGGAGGGGTGGCAGTCACACACACACACACTGGGAGGGGGGGCAGTCACACACATGGAGGGGGGGCAGTCACACACACGGAGGGGGGCTGTCACACACACGGAGGGGGGGCAGTCACACACACGGAGGGGGCAGTCACACACACGGAGGGGGGCAGTCACACACACGGAGGGGGGCAGTCACACACACGGAGGGGGGCAGTCACACACACGGAGGGGGGCAGTCACACACACGGAGGTGGGGGCAGTCACACACACGGAGGGGGGGCAGTCACACACACGGAGGGGGGGCAGTCACACACACGGAGGGGGGGCAGTCACACACACACGGAGGGGGGCAGTCACACACACACACGGAGGGGGCAGTCACACACACACGGAGGGGGGGCAGTCACACACACACACGGAGGGGGGGCAGTCACACACACACGGAGGGTGGGCAGTCACACACACACGGAGGGGGGGCAGTCACACACACACGGAGGGGGGGCAGTCACACACACACAGAGGGGGGGCAGTCACACAAACACGGAGGGGGGAAGTCACACACACACAGAGGGGGGGCAGTCACACAAACAGACTGGGAGGGGGGCAGTCACTCACACACAGACTGGGAGGGGGGGCAGTCACACACAGACTGGGAGGGGTGGCAGTCACACATACACACAGACTGGGAGGGGTGGCAGTCACACACACAAACACTGGGAGGGGTGGCAGTCACACACACACACTGGAAGGGGTGGCAGTCACACACACGCACACACACACACACACACACACACACACACTGGGAGGGGGGGCAGTCACACACACGGAGGGGGGCAGTCACACACACGGAGGGGGGGCAGTCACACACACGGAGGGGGGGCAGTCACACACACGGAGGGGGGGCAGTCACACACGGAGGGGGGCAGTCACACACACGGAGGGGGGCAGTCACAAACACGGAGGGGGCAGTCACAAACACGGAGGGGGCAGTCACACACACGGAGGTGGGGGCAGTCACACACGGAGGGGGGGCAGTCACACACACGGAGGGGGGGCAGTCACACACACGGAGGGGGGCAGTCACACACACGGAGGTGTGGCAGTCACACACACGGAGGGGGGAAGTCACACACACGGAGGGGGGCAGTCACACACATACGGAGGGGGGGCAGTCACACACACACACACACGGAGGGGGGGCCGTCACACACACATGGAGGGGGGTCAGTCACACACACACGGAGGGGGGGCAGTCACACACACACGGAGGGGGGGCAGTCACACACACACGGAGGGGAGCCAGTCACACACACACACACACACACACACACACACACACACACACACACACACACACACACACACACACACACGGAGGGGGGCAGTCACACACACACACACAGGGAGGGGGGCAGTCACACACACACACACTGGGAGGGGGGCAGTCACTCACACACAGACTGGGAGGGGGGGCAGTCACACACAGACTGGGAGGGGGGGCAGTCACACATACACACAGACTGGGCGGGGTGGCAGTCACACACACAAACACTGGGAGGGGTGGCAGTCACACACACACACACTGGGAGGGGTGGCAGTCACACACACACACACACACTGGGAGGGGGGGCAGTCACACACACGGAGGGGGGGCAGTCACACACATGGAGGGGGGGCAGTCACACACACGGAGGGGGGGCAGTCACACACACGGAGGGGGGCTGTCTCACACATGGAGGGGGGCAGTCACACACACGGAGGTGGGGGCAGTCACACACATGGAGGGGGGGCATTCACACACACGGAGGGGGGGCAGTCACACACACGGAGGGGGGCAGTCACACACACGGAGGGGGGCAGTCACACACGGAGGCAGTCACACACGGGGGGCAGTCACACACACACGGAGGGGGAGCAGTCACACACACACACGGAGGGGGGGCAGTCACACACACACGGAGGGGGGGCAGTCACACAGACACGGAGGGGGGGCAGTCACACACACACATGGAGGGGGGGCAGTCACACACACACGGAGGGGGGCCAGTCACACACACACGGAGGGGGGCCAGTCACACACACACACACACGGAGGGGGGAAGTCACACACACACGGAGGGGGGGCAATCACACACACACGGAGGGGGGTCAGTCACACACACGGAGGGGGGTCAGTCACACACACACGGAGGGGGGGCAGTCACACACACACACGGAGGGGGGGCAGTCACACACATGGTGGGGGGGCAGTCACACACACATGGAGGGGGGGCAGTCACACACACACACACGGAGGGGGGGCAGTCACACACACATGGAGGGGGGGCAGTCACACACACACACACGGAGGGGGGGCAGTCTCACACACACACACACACACACACACACACACACACACACACACACACACACACACACACACACACACACGGAGGGGGGCAGTCAAACACACACACACAGAGGGGGGCAGTCACACACACACACACACACACACACACACACACTGGGAGGGGGGACAGTCACACACACACACACACTGGGAGGGGGGGCAGTCACACACACACACACACTGGGAGGGGGGGCAGTCACACACACACTGGGAGGGGGGGCAGTCACACACACACGGAGGGGGGGCAGTCACACACACACGGAGGGGGGGCAGTCACACGGAGGGGGGGCAGTCACACACACACACACACACACGGAGGGGGCAGTCACACACACACACACAGGGAGGGGGGCAGACACACACACACACACACACAATGGGAGGGGGACAGTCACACACACACACTGGGAGGGGGGGCAGTTACACACACACACTGGGAGGGGGGGCAGTCACACACACACAGACTGGTAGGGGGGCAGTCACACACACAGACTGGGAGGGGGGCAGTCACACACACACAGACTGGGAGGGGGGGCAGTCACACACACACAGACTGGGAGGGGGGCAGTCACACACACACAGACTGGGAGGGGGGCAGTCACACACACACAGACTGGGAGGGGGGGCAGTCAGACACACACAGACTGGGAGGGGGGCAGTCAGACACACACAGACTGGGAGGGGGGCAGTCAGACACAGACAGGGAGGGGGGGCAGTCAGACACACACAGACTGGGAGGGGGGGGCAGTCACACACACAGACTGGGAGGGGGGGGCAGTCACACACACACACAGACTGGGAGGGGGGCAGTCACACACACGCACAGACTGGGAGGGGGGCAGTCACACACACACACACAGACTGGGAGGGGGGCAGTCACACACACACACACAGACTGGAAGGTGGGGCAGTCACACACACAGACTGGGAGGTGGGGCAGTCACACACACACAGACTGGGAGGTGGGGCAGTCACACACACACAGACTGGGAGGGGGGCAGACACACACACACGGAGGGGGGGCACACACACACACACACACACACACACACACACACACACACACACACACACACACACACACACACACACACACACACACACTGGGAGGGGGGCAGTCACAAACACACACTGGGAGGGGGACAGTCACTCACACACAGACTGGGAGGGGGGGCAGTCACACACAGACTGGGAGGGGGGGCAGTCACACATACACACAGACTGGGAGGGGTGGCAGTCACACACACAAACACTGGGAGGGGTGGCAGTCACACACACACACACTGGGAGGGGGGGCAGTCACACACATGGAGGGGGGGCAGTCACACACACGGAGGGGGGCTGTCACACACACGGAGGGGGGGCAGTCACACACACGGAGGGGGCAGTCACACACACGGAGGGGGGCAGTCACACACACGGAGGGGGGCAGTCACACACACGGAGGGGGGCAGTCACACACACGGAGGGGGGCAGTCACACACACGGAGGTGGGGGCAGTCACACACACGGAGGGGGGGCAGTCACACACACGGAGGGGGGGCAGTCACACACACGGAGGGGGGGCAGTCACACACACACGGAGGGGGGCAGTCACACACACACACGGAGGGGGCAGTCACACACACACGGAGGGGGGGCAGTCACACACACACACGGAGGGGGGGCAGTCACACACACACGGAGGGTGGGCAGTCACACACACACGGAGGGGGGGCAGTCACACACACACGGAGGGGGGGCAGTCACACACACACAGAGGGGGGGCAGTCACACAAACACGGAGGGGGGAAGTCACACACACACAGAGGGGGGGCAGTCACACAAACAGACTGGGAGGGGGGCAGTCACTCACACACAGACTGGGAGGGGGGGCAGTCACACACAGACTGGGAGGGGTGGCAGTCACACATACACACAGACTGGGAGGGGTGGCAGTCACACACACAAACACTGGGAGGGGTGGCAGTCACACACACACACTGGAAGGGGTGGCAGTCACACACACGCACACACACACACACACACACACACACACACACACTGGGAGGGGGGGCAGTCACACACACGGAGGGGGGCAGTCACACACACGGAGGGGGGGCAGTCACACACACGGAGGGGGGGCAGTCACACACACGGAGGGGGGGCAGTCACACACGGAGGGGGGCAGTCACACACACGGAGGGGGGCAGTCACAAACACGGAGGGGGCAGTCACAAACACGGAGGGGGCAGTCACACACACGGAGGTGGGGGCAGTCACACACGGAGGGGGGGCAGTCACACACACGGAGGGGGGGCAGTCACACACACGGAGGGGGGCAGTCACACACACGGAGGTGTGGCAGTCACACACACGGAGGGGGGAAGTCACACACACGGAGGGGGGCAGTCACACACATACGGAGGGGGGGCAGTCACACACACACACACACGGAGGGGGGGCCGTCACACACACATGGAGGGGGGTCAGTCACACACACACGGAGGGGGGGCAGTCACACACACACGGAGGGGGGGCAGTCACACACACACGGAGGGGAGCCAGTCACACACACACACACACACACACACACACACACACACACACACACACACACACACACGGAGGGGGGCAGTCACACACACACACACAGGGAGGGGGGCAGTCACACACACACACACTGGGAGGGGGGCAGTCACTCACACACAGACTGGGAGGGGGGGCAGTCACACACAGACTGGGAGGGGGGGCAGTCACACATACACACAGACTGGGCGGGGTGGCAGTCACACACACAAACACTGGGAGGGGTGGCAGTCACACACACACACACTGGGAGGGGTGGCAGTCACACACACACACACACACTGGGAGGGGGGGCAGTCACACACACGGAGGGGGGGCAGTCACACACATGGAGGGGGGGCAGTCACACACACGGAGGGGGGGCAGTCACACACACGGAGGGGGGCTGTCTCACACATGGAGGGGGGCAGTCACACACACGGAGGTGGGGGCAGTCACACACATGGAGGGGGGGCATTCACACACACGGAGGGGGGGCAGTCACACACACGGAGGGGGGCAGTCACACACACGGAGGGGGGCAGTCACACACGGAGGCAGTCACACACGGGGGGCAGTCACACACACACGGAGGGGGAGCAGTCACACACACACACGGAGGGGGGGCAGTCACACACACACGGAGGGGGGGCAGTCACACAGACACGGAGGGGGGGCAGTCACACACACACATGGAGGGGGGGCAGTCACACACACACGGAGGGGGGCCAGTCACACACACACGGAGGGGGGCCAGTCACACACACACACACACGGAGGGGGGAAGTCACACACACACGGAGGGGGGGCAATCACACACACACGGAGGGGGGTCAGTCACACACACGGAGGGGGGTCAGTCACACACACACGGAGGGGGGGCAGTCACACACACACACGGAGGGGGGGCAGTCACACACATGGTGGGGGGGCAGTCACACACACATGGAGGGGGGGCAGTCACACACACACACACGGAGGGGGGGCAGTCACACACACATGGAGGGGGGGCAGTCACACACACACACACACGGAGGGGGGGCAGTCTCACACACACACACACACACACACACACACACACACACACACACACACACACACACACACACACACACACACACACACACACACACGGAGGGGGGCAGTCAAACACACACACACAGAGGGGGGCAGTCACACACACACACACACACACACACACACACACACTGGGAGGGGGGACAGTCACACACACACACACACTGGGAGGGGGGGCAGTCACACACACACTGGGAGGGGGGGCAGTCACACACACACGGAGGGGGGGCAGTCACACACACACGGAGGGGGGGCAGTCACACGGAGGGGGGGCAGTCACACACACACACACACACACGGAGGGGGCAGTCACACACACACACACAGGGAGGGGGGCAGACACACACACACACACACACAATGGGAGGGGGACAGTCACACACACACACTGGGAGGGGGGGCAGTTACACACACACACTGGGAGGGGGGGCAGTCACACACACACAGACTGGTAGGGGGGCAGTCACACACACAGACTGGGAGGGGGGCAGTCACACACACACAGACTGGGAGGGGGGGCAGTCACACACACACAGACTGGGAGGGGGGCAGTCACACACACACAGACTGGGAGGGGGGCAGTCACACACACACAGACTGGGAGGGGGGGCAGTCAGACACACACAGACTGGGAGGGGGGCAGTCAGACACACACAGACTGGGAGGGGGGCAGTCAGACACAGACAGGGAGGGGGGGCAGTCAGACACACACAGACTGGGAGGGGGGGGCAGTCACACACACAGACTGGGAGGGGGGGGCAGTCACACACACACACAGACTGGGAGGGGGGCAGTCACACACACGCACAGACTGGGAGGGGGGCAGTCACACACACACACACAGACTGGGAGGGGGGCAGTCACACACACACACACAGACTGGAAGGTGGGGCAGTCACACACACAGACTGGGAGGTGGGGCAGTCACACACACACAGACTGGGAGGTGGGGCAGTCACACACACACAGACTGGGAGGGGGGCAGACACACACACAGGCGACACACACACACACACACGTCCCCGATACTAAGCCCCGCCCCCGGCATATCCTGACCTCCAACCAACCCCCTGCTTGTACTCTAAAGCCCCGCCCCCCGGCATCCTGCTGTTGGGGGAAAAAAATAAATACTCACGCCGCCACATCCTCCTCCTGCTGCCCTCACGCACCGCCGCATCCTCCTCACGCCGCCCTCGCGCACCGCCGCCTCGCGCACGGGACCAGTCACCAGGGGCAAAACCCGGGACATTTCCAAGACGCACTGTCACCCGGGACATCCCAGAAAAAAACGGGACTGTCCCGGCAAAATCAGGACGAATGATCACCCTGCTGGAGTGGACCCTGACCTCCAGTGCAGCTTCTGCCGGCACAGGCCATGCAGAGACTGCTGGCAGTTAGGAGGGACCTGGGGCATGGGATGACAGAGCAGATGGGTCAGCGGGAGGAGGCGCAGAAAGGGCTGGAGTGGTCCCTGAAATTCTTAACAGACAGAGGAGTGAGGAAGCAGCAGATGGTCAGAGCTAGGCAGGGAGCAGCAGAACGGGCCTTCGGTTGACCAATCTAACATGTCCCCAACTCATTCTATCCAAAACTTTTATTTATTTTTTACAAAATCCCTGATAAAAATATTCTAACTGTCTTCTCTGTAATTGATAGTCCTGTAAAAGCTTTTATTAATAAGATATTTGGTGTATTCGAGAAAAAATAAATAGTATCATAATTGTTTTAAAGCTGTTTTGATGTTGAAATGATGATACATATGATATTATATAGTTCTTGGGAGTACTAGTTCTATAAAGTGTTAACAGCCTTAATGGGTTACCTAAGGGGGCTTGCTCCTTTATTGCCCTTTGCTGTATATCTTGTGCCCCGTAATGTCACTCTAGAGAGTATAGAGGGTATATATTGTATAGCCCCACCCTATGTTCTAGAAGCAGGTTCTTCAGAGTTCTGAATGTGGACCATGTCTGGTTGTCTTCACCTTAGTTTGTGAAGTTTACAGCATCTTTACTAGTGTTCAAAACACCAAATAGAGCATGTTGCACTGTCTCTACTTTAATGAACATACAATCCCAGCAAGCTCTAATTCGAGAAACCAACACACACACACACACACACACACACACACACACACACACACACACACACACACACACACACACACACACACACACACACACACACACACACACACACACACACACACACACACACTATATATATATATATATATATATATACATATACATTTGTGTGAAAAGTAGTGCTCATGAGCGTGGCCAAATGTATACAACAAAATACAAAAATACTCAATGCTACATCCAATGTGACAATATACATAGTTAAATACTTCTAGGTTAGAATCCTCACGAATAAGGGTAATTTAGTTAAACTCTTTGGCCAAAGCGTTATTAGCCTGCAGCCACTTCACGGCATGATCAGTTTCATGTCCTAACACTACCTGTGAAAATTCTCATTTACCTATGCAGTGGAGGGAGAATGGCCTCAGTGGACCTGTCCTTCACAGGTGCATGGAAAAACCAGCTACTTAAAAATACAAATATAGTAAACTGCTATTTTTGACTAAAATATATAAAGTATGTGGTGGGTTCTAGGTTAGAGCTTGCTGGGATTGTGTGTTCATTAAATTTAATTTTCAACTGGTATCAGTTTGTAGGAAGTTAGTGGGCCCTTCTCCCAGGGTTTAAGCCCACCCCAACCCACTTTTTTAGTAGCCGTGTAAGAGACATGTGCAGAGGTACACTCAGGGAGACAGTTGTGGGAAAATGAAAACATGGCTTTATTCAGCCTATCACTTTAAACAAGGAAAAGCATTCAAAAATAAACAGCCTATCCCTGTGTAAGGGGTCAAGAGGGCAAGTTGGAGAGGGAGAAGAGGCGATAAATAGTGACACATCCTCCGAGACAGCGGAAAAAGTCAAGGAAGGCAGGAGGAGAGTTAGGAAGCGGTGTGGGATGGGAGGAGGCAACAGAGGGGATGTTCTGACGTATGGCTTCACCTTTTCCTTAAAATAGTCAGCAAAGTACTGAGTTGAGATGGAGGAAGAAGAGGGGGCAGCAGAGGGTGGTCTGAGTAGAGAGTCAAAGACAGAGAAGAGTCTGCGTGGGTTAGACTTGTGCATGTTGGTTAGTGAAGAAAAGTAGGTTTGTTTAGCCTGAGAGAGGGCAGAGTTGGAACAGGACAGCAGAAATTTGTAGTGAAGGAAGTGTGCGAGAGTATGATATTTCCTCCAGAGGCGTTCAGAGGAACAAGTGGAGGAACGCAGCATGCGCGTGTGGGAATTTAGCCATGGTTTAGGGTTAGAAGGGCGAGGACGGCAGAGAGATAGCGGGGCATGCAGATCAAGAGAGGAGGATAAGGCAGAGTTGTAGTTCCTGACCAGGTTGTCAGGGTCTGAAGCAGGGCTGAGAGAGGAGAGGGAGGAGTGTAAAGTGGAATCAAAATCTGGGAGGTTAATAGAGCGCAGGTTTCTGTAGAAACAAAGGCTATATGGAGATGGAGAGGGGAAGAAGCGAGAGAGAGAAAATGAGATGAGGTGAAGGTCAGAGAGAGTAAAGGGGTAAATGGAGAAAATCAGTGAGAGAAAAGTTTTCAGTGAAGACCAGGTCTAGGTAGTGGCCATCCTTGTGGGTGCTAGCTGCAGTCCACTGTTGAAGGTCAAAAGAAGAGGTTAGAGAGAGAAACCGGGCAGCCCAAGGGAGAGAGGGGTCATCAATGTGGCAGTTGAAGTCCCCAAGGAGAACAGGGGAGTCTGAGGAGAGAAAGAAAGAGAGCCAGGATTCAAAGTGAGAGAGAAAGGCAGAAGGGATGAGTAGAGGTAGGTGGATGATACATGACCGCCACGTGGACAGGGAAAGGAGAAAAGATCTGAACAGTGTGAGCTTCAAAGGAGGGAAAAGCAAGAAGGAGGAATAGGAAGGGTTCGGTAACGGTAGACAAAGGAGAGCACGAGCGCCACTCCTCCACCCCTGCCATCAGGGCGCGGAGTGTGGGAGAGAGAAAGGCCACCATAAGAGAGGACAGCTTCTAGAGCAGAGTCAGACTGAGTGAGCCAGGTCTCAGTTATAGCAAATAGGAGCAGAGAGTGAGAGAGAAAGAAGTCATGCACAGAGAGGAACTTGTTAGAAAGGGAGCAAGCATTCCAAAGGGCACAGGAGAAAGGGAGAGAGGAGGGAGGGTGGCAGGGGATGGGTATGAGGTTAGAGGGGTTGACACCAGAAGGAGTGGAAGTTGCATTTGCAAGCGAGGACGAGAGCATGTAGAAATAAAGCAGGGACCCGGATTGGGGGAGATATCCCCATAGCAAAGAGGAGAAGCATGGATAGATACAGAATGTGTGAGGCTGATTTGTAAGGGTTTGTTTTAGTGCAGGGGATATAGTTGTGTAGTGTTAGAGGGCGCGGGTAAGAAAGGAGTTCATGTGAACTGAGAAGTGGAGAAGAGATGAGAGATGGAGATATATGAATAGAGTTAGAGACATATTGAGGCTGGTGGAAGGAAGTGCTTAATTTGAAAAGAAGCGATATCACAGCAAATATAAAAAGTAAAGGCAGCATCACAACTATAGTTAAGTTCAGAGATGTGCAGTCTGGGATAGATGATATACTCCTTTCCAGCGTAGTTCAAATGATGGAATCAGGGCCAGTAGGTATTGTCCACTCCTTTTGAACTCCCTTTTAAACTCCAGTTTGCTTGCTACTTAAAAGGGCTACTTGACAAAGGCTTCAGACAACATAGGTTGCTATGGTGACTGGTTTTATAGCTCTAAAATATCATCAGCATTAAGTACAGACCAGGCAGCTTAATTAGCACATGTGAGGGACATTAAAACAGATGGTTTTCTTAAACAGGGTGTTGTCCAAATAGACATTAAATACAGATCAATTGCACATGGGCTTAATTTAAAAGAGGGGTTCCAATCAAACATACCAGGTACAAGTTAACTTCCAGGTTTCTAGTTGATGTTGATCCCACCTTATATGAGGCTGCACCTTTAACTCCCCACTTAATGCAACTATTAGTTCAGTAATCACAGTTGCGGATATTTTTGATGATATATTTTTTGTATATTGCCATTAACCTTTTCACTGCCAATGCCTTGCAATGTATTGCTCACCCATGCCAGTAAAAGGGTTAATAAAAGAATATTGGTTTCCAGAACAAGTATTTCTATTTGAGAATTATCAGTACAGGCTGATTTCTGTGGCCTGAGCTCGCGTCCACCAGCCAGCTGGGAAATATTACCTCATTCATCTTCAATCAGTTATATTTATACACCTGGCTACACCTACAGTACTGTACAATTTGACAGCTTCGACAATCTCTCTGAAGTTACTGCTTAAAATACACCACAGTACTGAATTACAAATGTAAATAGATTTACGAATTTGCGAATCAGTCTTTAACATGATATAATGCAGCTTAACTCAGTCATTTTTACTTGCTGCTAGTGCTGACTCTAAATAATAACTGGATTGTGTTTTTTTTTCTTTTGATGCTTAAATACAGACGTCATCTGATTTGAACATTTGATATACATATGGTATATTGTATTACCAAATCTTTATGTGGGGTTAAATAAAGTGTTAACTGCACCTTGATGAGCCGGGAATGCTGTTTATTTTGTGTGTGTTTTTTTCACAGTGCGGTGTGTTTTGCAGTAGACAAAATCCTAAGCATCTCATGGGTCTGCCTATGCCAATAAGTAATTTATTAGAAACAAACCAATTCAAAGTAAATTCACACTGCGGGGGGATCACACAGTGGTGATTATGAAAAAAAAAATTCCAAAAATGGGGGGATTGCTGCTTTAGGAACAGTGAGGGAAATATATACATAAAATCTGCTTTGATGCATGGAAACCGTTTCTGGGTGCGTTTCCATTAATATTAAGAAGCTTGTTTTAAAGTTTATAGTACCTCATAGCTGGTAGAGTTTTTCAATTTGAAAAAGTTGAGCATAGGTGCAGACATTGGTACATCCCATTAAAATACAGGGGTCCTTATATCGAGGACGTGCTCTGCACTGATGATTTGATTAAAAAAAAATGAGAATTTTGTCTGTTTGAAACACAACATAGTTATCAAGTGTATTTGTACTGTTGGAGAATTTGGAACATGCTGCTAAGCTAAAAAAAAAAAAAGACTTACACCCCCTTTTATATGACAGAGAAAACCAATGCAGAAAACTGTCAAGAAAAGTAACGTAAGCTGCATAAAACTGTGCCAATATGAAAATATAACTTCGCTCTAACGCCCAATAAATCCTTCATCTAGTCCCAGACAGATGCAGTCATACCCAGAATTAGTGCCGCTAAAAGAAGGCCTCAATTATATTTAACACGTGTTCACCCCCCCCCCCACCCCCAAAATATCACTTAGAGGCCAGTATCTGGGAAAGGAGCGCATTCCCTCGCTGTTTCGTGCTTCGCCTGTTGGTTCGCAGGAGGTCTGAGTGGTCTGCAGCTGTTATGAGACTTGGACAGGACTGGCTCTTACAGGACTCTGGTTCATCTTGGTGTTATCAGTGGCTCCAGTAGTGATGGCTCCCACGAAGTATAGGTGTCAGCCCCCATCACTACACACATACCTTCACCAAGCCCAGGGACTGACACCTTAGGCTGAGGTATATTTGCAGGATCTTTATTCAGCATCAATCAGCTTAGCAGCATACTCTTCTGCATACGCCCCAGGACTTCTGGACGGTGCTTTACTTCCACTGCTCAAGGTGGTCTTGGCTAGCCAGCCAAGTGAACAAGCTTACCCCGCAATGGGGAAGACTCACAATTCCCACCATCACCTCACCCTCCTTCACCCTAGCCAGGGATCAGGGAGGGACACTTTCTCTTACATCCTCTCTCTCCAAGGTGGAGAGGAAGAATCTCCTACCTCCTCACTCCATGAGGAGCTGAGAGGAACTCTCCTAACTTTAGCCTACTCCCCCTTAGAAACTTCTGGAAGGGTCGGGCTCAAGCACTGTACCCACCTACAAGGGGCTGTACACAGGCCATGAGACACCACCTACCTTCCTTCACTTTCTGGGGAAGCAGGAAGTGGGGTCAAGGGCCCACAGATTAACCTGCTAATGCCTGGATCTTAACAGGACTTACATAGCAGATACACTATGTGGGGAGAAACAGATACAGCTGGCCATGCCCTGTTACATCTACAAGAAACTGCAGAGCGATCCGGTGATGTAATCGTAGCAACGTCGGCAGGCGACATGTGCACATGCAAAAGCGATTTATAGCACTACTGCAGAGGAGACATAACCAGTTGGTTTGTTTAAGACGCACTGTGATTGGCCGTGGAAATCACTTGACACGGCCGTCGTCTGTGAAAAAGAAAATCTCAAATCTCTTCATGAGACAGACACTTTGCAGTTCATCGCAGCGCTTCTATCGCTACCGGTATGTGCACTTTCTTTGGATTTGATTGTTTTGAAGTTGCGCGGCGTCGCCGACGATTTCGGTATAATCACGGACATAGACACTGACTGGCACAAGTATATTTCACCGTGAGTTGCAACAAAGTAACAACTTTGCACCTACAGTTTGACTTTGGTACTTAGAGCCCATCCTATTCAATTAAAGACTTCTTAGCTCTTCCTACTGACATTTTTGATATTCAAATGAATTAAATACATTGAAACTTAACAATTGCAACTCGCAAGTTTAAAATGCTGCACTTTACATTCATTTCGCTCTAACATTGCAATGATACCTCTACCTTGGTGAAAGAATCTGGGGGTGTTAAAGTGTTTTTTCAATAAATACAGTACAAGGGAGGAAGCTTTACCCTTCACATGTAATTAGAGGAAACAAGGACGTTTATGTGAGGGATTGAAGAAGAAAAAATAGCCTTTAAAAATATAGGCTGCGACTAATGTACCGTAAATAATGTCTTAAAACTGAAATGCACATTTCAGCAAGTAAAATACATATTTGGTAAAAACTGAGGTCTTGGTGGACAGACTAATGGGAATTCTGACAGGTGTGAGCATTGTTCACACTTTGCTGGTTCAAAGTCATTTTATATTCGTTAACTGGATTCTTGGAGTAGTATCCTGTAGTTACACAATATTAATGCATTTAGTAATGATGATAGAATAAAACCCTTTGATTAAACCACGGTAAAGATGAATAAAATAGGATGTTGTTTATGGAAATGTTTGCCTGATAGTTTACCCTCGATCTCCACAATACCCTACTGTGACAGAGTCATCGACTCTGTATACATTAGTAGGAGGCGGCAGTAAGCCTGCTTTCCAGTTTGCGAGGAGTTAACCCCACTGATTAGGCAGTCCATGGGTGATCCCAATTAAGTAAGCTCACCTGCTTTTGGAAGAGGAAATGCTTCTGCAGCAGCAAGCAGTCTCTCTCAGACTCTGAGAGAGGACAGACAGACAGACAGACACAGGTTGCTCATATTTATACTGTCCCGAGGGGAATAAAGCTCCCAGGTAAGGAGCCAAGTGGTGTTAACAAATATTGTTGGTCTGGTCTAGTTTAGCTAGCCAGCCAGGTAGATAGACTGAACTTGTTTAGTTAGTTTCCCTATCGGGGATAGGTTTTTGGTTTATGTTTTGTTTTTACTTAAAGGGACAGATCACCCATTGTTTTGTTATATTTTTGGACAAATAAAACCACCAGCATATTATTTCACCGGAAGAATTGTGTTGCCTCCTCACTAACCACAGTCACCCTGCCACACTACCAATAAATAAACAAGTAATAAACCGACTAGATCTTGTGCTCAGTAAAGAAATCTAGAATACAGAAGTTATCATGCTTATAGGGGCAGTTCCCTTGGATTATTATTATTATTTTGTTTTTAAAGATGTATCACAATACTAATAGGGTCTGTTTTCACCTAGTTTTTTTCTCTGCTCATTAATTTTATTAAACTGTGCATTTACTTTCTATAAAAATAAGAACACAACTGATATGTTGTATAAGGATTTTCTGTCCCCGATGAGTTGTGGTGGGATATGTTGAGTTATTCCGCACCATTGTTATGTGGTATGTGCTGGGAGCAATGTCACCCTCAACATTGCCCCTTCTGTTAAACCCGTAAACTCCAATAACCACAGACACTTAACTAGATTCAAACGGCCACAGTCTTTTATTAACGATAACAATTAACAATGAACAATATACAACATCCCTGGACCTGATAAGCAAGTGACCCCAAACCTGTAAACCTGATGATGTTTACCACAGCTCCTGACCCAGTGAGAACTCTCGGTTTAAAACTTTTAGGAGGACACCCTGAGGTCTGCCACACCTGGACCAAACCTAAGACCGCCTCCTTCGAACCCCATCAACATTCCTCCAAATACCCACCTGGGAAATCTCTGACCAGTCCGCACCCCTTCCAGCTGTGACAAAAGTACACGCCAGTAACCAATAGCATTCCATATCACACATCTTTTCATTCTTATTACCTTTTCTTTTTTTTTCTATATACTGTATGTCTTCTTATCCTTCTTTCTCTTTTTTTAATGTATTTATTGTTTTATCATTATTATTATTATTGTGAACAAAAATCCACATAAATGCAATAACTACATAAATACAATAAAATAATTTCCCCTCGCGACGTCCAAAAAAGGGGAGGGTGGGCAGGAATCTTTCTGGAGGTGGGACAAGTCGGAAGCATGAGGCAAGTGCCTCTTTAAACAACCCAACACAACCATCCTCCTCCACCCTTGCTCTTTCAACCTCAAAAGTCATATTACCCTTGCTCTACTGTTCAGAGTTTACTTTCTTATAAGATTATTTGTAGGATACATTAAAAACAGATCTGTCTGTTGGAGTGGAGAAAGTGTGAATAACAAGCAGGAGTTGCTATGTAAACAATCTCCTGAAGGCTTTGTTCCTTGCACAATACAACTTAAACCAGAGACAGCTAGGGAAGAAAAGAAAAGTAGGGCTGATAATCACGTTTAAAGCACATCACAGGGAGCTTACTTTCAAAGTAGGTTTTAGGAGTTTATTTTAAAAAATCTTGCCAACACCAATCTAAATATAATTTTAATTTAGGTGTGTGTTGACAGGGCATCAACAGAAGTTTGGTGAAACCAAAGCTGCTTCAGAGCCTGTAACGTACTTTATACATACAAAGAGCTGTAATTATTACCTCCTTTTCCATAATTTTCCAAGGCGCTTTTAGAATTATTTAGGGTCTGGTACTGTATCAAAGTCTCTCAGCTACACAGCTGGGGAAATTCTTCAACAAACTGCAACAGTCATATTATGGAAAAATGCAATTGAAAGCAACAGAATGTTGTTCCTTGTTATGTCAAGAACAATATTTATTGCATTAGTATTGCTCTTTTTTTTTTTTTTACTATTACTTGGTGGAAAGCCCAGTATTGTAACTGGAAATCCTTCTTAATGAGTCGATTACTATAAAACTGCACATGAGGGAATGAAGGGTAGAGGAAATTTGCACCATAGTTTTATGTTTCTTGGAGATGAGACTCAGCAAGCTGGACAGAATATTTGCATCCTCCCCCTCTCTTATTCTCCTTACACTGTACTTCTTTCTCCCACGGTTCCTTTCTTTCCCTTGTACCTCTGTCCTATATTGCACACTCTGTGTCCCCTTTTCAATTCTCTCACTTTTGCTATTTTCACTTTTACCTCTTCTTCCTATCTCCGTTATGGGCTTATTCTTTGTGCGTCAAAGTGGCCGATCTTGCAGTTTTCGGCCAAAATGCCTCATTTAAGTCATTAAGCCACCCTACTTTGGAGGGTATAAAATAAACCCCTTAATATTTTCCCAATCATCGTCCCTCGCTTTACTTACTTCTTCCATTTTGCTCTATGTTTTATTTTTTTTTACTAATTTGTCCTTCTTTCCCCGTGTCACTTTCTTTCCCTTCACCTACTTTCTCTTTCTCTCTTCATTTGGACACATTCTCAGTCAGCATACCCCTATCTATTCTTTTTCCTGTCCCTTACACCTTCCAATATCTCAAACTCATTTCCCTCTGTATTTTTCAATTTCACTATTCCTTGTCCTTTCCATGTCTCTTGTATAACCTTCCATGTTCCTTTTCCCATTATCATTACTGTACCTCTTGCGACTAATAAAACATAAAATAATTTAAGTACTTAAGATAGTGCTGGAGGTGGGAATTGTTTTTTTGGGGGGAGCCATAGAATGATGCTATAAAGAAGCTGAACACTGTTCCTATTATTACAGGAGGGGAAGGCATGCTTTAGCCTTATACAGAAGAGGCCCTCTATTCTCAGGGGGTTATCACCACTAGATGTCTGGAGCTTCTGAAACCCTGTACCACTGTATGTGGAACATCTGCAGTGAATTCCCTAATAAAGCCTGTTCTAATTTTACACCTGACTGGATCTGTATCAATAGCAGAGTGTATAAGATATGTGCTTCAAGGGGAGGGGACTGCCTCCATTCTATATGGAGATCACTGAAGCTGGAGGCGCTGTACCAATGATGAAGAACCCAGATGATACCAAAAGCCTGTCCTGATCTCCCTATCACCTCAGATCAGATCAGCTCTCCTGACCCTAACAGGTACTCGCACCACACCCTAGGTAACAGAAGCTGTGTATCTCCCACTGGGAGGGGGGAACAGAGCTACACCAGTATGTACCTTCGCACGTATTTGGCAGCCACGCTTTACGACCAGTTTTTCAAAAGTTGTGATGGAGGAGTGGCCACGCCCCCCGACGGTTCAGCCACTGATGGCAAACCAGCCACGTGAAGTCATGGTCATGGCCACGCCCCTGCAAAACCCCCACCACGCCCCCCCATCGCAATCTCCTGCATCTCACCACAGACAGCAGATCGCGGTGGAGCGCTGTGCATATGCAACTGGGCGTGCGTGCTACAGTGCAGACTTGAACGGCAGCCTTAAGTTGTCTCTGGCGTCTTCTGACGATGTGTCGCCATGGCAACACAATGTTAAATAACGCTGCTGGGGACATGACGTTGTGACATCAGAAACTGACGGAGAAAAGGTAAGGGTGGGGGTAGCGCGAGCAGGGGGGAGAGCAGGCAGAGGGGTGCAGACAAAAAGTTTGTGCTCCCCTCCTCTAAAGATTACCTTACATCCATTGAAATCGGCTACAATCACTGCAGCTGTTTCCTTGCGTCAACATCATACGTGAGGACGCACACAATGTCGGCGATTCACTAAGCAGTGAGCTTTTGCGCCCCATTGGGAAATGTGTAATCCCACGATAAAAAATGAAGCCAGACGCGGGATTCACTAAGAAGTGAAGCGCATTTGGGTAGGTGCAGGGAAAAACATGCCCGATCGCGCGAGCTTTCCCCCCCCCCCCCCCCCTACTGTCGTGCTTAAAAATCTAAAGCGTGCATTTAACCAGACCAAGTAGATAAAGGATCTGTAGGTTTTCACTTTTAAACGGAAACAGGACTGAGCACGTTTGTGTGTTATCATGACAGGATATCACTTAAATGACTTAAAACCCTTTCCTAATAGCTTAATTCAGAATTTAAAAACAAAAATTATTAGTAGGGTCCAACATGTGCTTCACATCCCCCCGTGTTTTTTACTCACATTTTATGAGGATAGGACTTTATCCTCCCCTGCTCCTCACTAGTGGCAAACACAACCCCCCGCGTTGGTGCCTGAGAGCGTGCGCATCCCCGCTCTGCTGCCAGAACATGCGTGCACATGCAGCTGGGCTAGTCATGTCACGGAGCTTGGCTCTGCTCCTCCGGACGCGTCGTGCATTCTCCTGCGCGCGGCACGCTCACGTGACTACGTGCACCGCTCCCCAGATGCGCGGCAACTTCTACTATTTCGTGTGTCCTGCGGCTTCCCCACCTCGCTATCGGGCCCCTTCCCTTCTCTCAGCTTGTGTGTGCGAGCACAAGCGTTACACCTTCATAGTTTAGGGCATTACACCTCAGCCAAATCCTTTGGCATATTGGGTCACCATACCCTTAGCTGAGTGTGATTTGCGTGACCTCACCAAAGGCAAACTGTGGTACTCTTTGACCTAACTTACTTGTACTGGCTTGATCATTTACTAGCATTTACTGCTAATATTTAATACGATTTTATAGTTCTCACTGATCCAATCTGGTCCTATTATTTTAAATGCAGTTTAATAAAGTATTTTAACTTTACAACTATACAATACATAATGGACCAGTATCACTACTCTCTTCGGTTGTCTCTAAACCAAATGTAGGTACTTCCACCCCCCCCCCCCCAGACATCGAGTGCATGCCATAGGGTGTTATACGGCAGGTAGTGCCTTTACTCTGCCGGTGTTCTCTCTTTCCTCCATACAATAGTTTAGGAACCTCATGATGACCGGTCTTGGTCTGACTTTGTCTTGGTCTGACTTTGTCTTGGTCCTAGTCTATGAGCTCTCTCTATCCTCAGATCCTCTGCTGAACTTGGCATTTCCAGCGCCTGCGGTACCACTTTTGATAGCATGTGGATAAAACGTGTCCCCTTCACATTTTCTGGAATCCCTATTATGCGTAGGCTGTTTCTGCTGCTTCTGTTTTCTAGGTCTTCTAGTTTTTCCTGTATAGATTCTATGGTTTTAGATTGTGCCTCAACCTTGCTTCGCAGCTGCTGGATTTCTATCTCACATGCCACGGTTCTGCTCTCCAACTCTTCCAATCTCTGCCCGTGCGAGCCCAGCTGTGACAGCGTCTCTTGTATAACGCTTTTAAGGTCTGATATTTTCTCCTCAAAGAGAGGGGAGATCAGTTTCAGCACTTCTCTGGCTATGGCCTCTGCTGAAGTCATTTCTTGTCCTTGGGGTATCGGTGATGTGTTTCCTCTTGCTCTGCCTTTTGTTTCTGTCTCTGTCTGGTCTAGTTCTAGTTGTTCATTTCTCTCAGAATGTGTCTGTAATAAATTGCTGTTGCTGAATCAGATTAAAGGGGGCGGGGGGATTTACAAACCAACGGTTATCGGAGCTTGATCGGTGTTAGCTGGCATTGAAAAAATTGGGCTCTCCATGCGATGATGCCAGATTGGCACTATCCAAGCTTAGAGTATAAGTTCCGATGGCAGTAAATGCTGGTCGAGTTTTGATAAAGTTACTGTATGAAGCTTCACAAATTCCTCCCAACGTGCTGTAAGCTACCACGAATCCCCTGCACAAATATTCAGCAGTTTGCAGTACAGTACCAGCATCAGTCAAACAAGTACAAATACTGTAAATAGATGGTGTTATGGACCAAGCACACCCTGAGAGATGCGTAGAGGCAGGCATCTTAACTCAATCCCATATATCAAGCAAAGGAACCATCTTACTTGCTGGTGTTTATTTGGGGCAACAACATAAATAAAAAGGGGGGGAAAGTACTGAAGGAACACTGGGACATGAAAGCAAGGAGGGGAGAGGGAGCTAAGAGGGAAGTGGGCTAAATGCAAGATATAGGGATAGGTGAAAATCAGTAACTTTACCAGGATAGGAGAGATGACTGCTCAAGATGGCTGCTGGAACTAAAAAGAAAGCATGCTGGTCTGGGCTGATGGGAAATTTACTGGAACAATACCCCCTGGCAAGAGGAGGGGAAGCAGTCAATCCTGGTAAAAGGCAGGGGGTTGCCAAGGCAACTGACTGAAGCCAAGAAACCCACAAGGGGTTGCAACAGCTAGGCTGAGGAGTGCTGGCAGCATGAAGACAGAAAGAAAACACAATCCTGTTCCAGGACAGATGATATGCTTGATTGTAGTGAACACACATACAGTAATACAAATAAGTAGAATTATTTAAAGGTTTTAAACCTTTGAGTGCCCCAAGACGTAACTACTACGTCATGGAGTCTACATTATAAACGAGTCCAGAAAAATACTTTTCTTGTCAAAAAATGGATCCAAACCCCTCTATTTGCCATAACTGGCATACTCCCTTAAATGTGTCATATTTGTCAAGATTTTTGTAAAGATCTAAAAATAGGCGAGAGAGAAAGGTGAGAGGAATGTTTACGCTTTATTGAAAGAGAGATTCATATGACATGACAAGTAGGTTTCTGGGATGGCAACAGGTAAAATGGTTAGCATACCCAGAGTTTATTTAATGGCACTTAGTGGGCCCTGGCCTTGACGTAGTTAACAAAATGCTTGTTTTTCTAGGCGAGATCGCGTCCGGCGTCCCTATTGAATGCAGGACGCAATCTATACTAATGAGGAACGGAAGGGGTATGACCCCTCCCCTTCCGTTCCTCGATACCACAACCACTTTGGAGAAGTAGTCACGTGATTGTGAATGCCAGACAGATTGTGGCACTCTGGGCCTGCGGTCCCTAAAGCACTCAAAGGGTTTAACTACTGCTTTTGACCCCGTAAGTTGCACTGCACATTTAAAGATAACCAAAGCTAGACAAACTGAGTAATCTGTGCTATGGAGAAAAACAAATGAAGTTAAGTGTCTATATCAGGGTCCTAAAAAGGGATCTCTCTGGATAGGTTAATGAGGGGAAATAATGCTGTGTAGCTGATACATTTCATTTCTAACCCCAGAGAGATCTTATTTTAATTTTCATGCAAGTGCCTTTTTTGCAGCTCACTGGTACATCTAGCACTTATAATACAAGACAGAATTTCACATAGGAGCAGTAATAACCTGCATAGTTTTGAGAGGTGGGTAAAGCATTTACATGACCGGGATCCATCATAATAATTATACGGCCTTGGAGCAATTTCTTGCCAGTTGTTCATACAGTACACAGTATAAAGCAAAATCTAAGAAGAGCAGATAGCCATGGATAACAATATCTTTTAATCTTCCGTGACATTTTATAATTGGATTAGTTGTTTACACGTGAAAGAATAATATTGATTTTCTATAAAGTACAGTACTTGCCTTTTACTTTAATAACTCAATAACTTTTTATAATATAGCACTTTTCTTGTAATGGGACTCAAAGTGCTTCACAATTACAATACAGTGCGTGGCACGCAGTACATATGATTTGTTTACAGACACAGTCCCTGCCCATATGAGCTTACAATCTACATTTTTGGTGCCTGAGGCCACAAGGTCCTGATACCAGGAATTGTATTGTATTGTATGTCTTTATTTATATAGCGCCATTAATGTACATAGCGCTTCACAGTAGTAATGCATGTGGTAATCAAATAAATAACAGATAATATAAATAACAGGTCATGGGAATAAGTGCTTCAGACATAAAAGTAACATTAAGGAAGGAGTCCCTGCTCTGAGGAGCTTACAGTCTAATTGGTAGGTAGGGAGAACGTACAGAGACAGTAGGAGGGAGTTCTGGAGTTGAATTGAAACAGGGTCCCCTGATTCAAACTCATTGTCATTGTTTACAGAGTCAGTGTCAGTGACAGAGTCAGTATTGGGAGCAAACTTTATTTTTCTTCAGTTTAACGGGTATCCTCAAAGCTAATGAGATGCCCAAATAACGTCAGTTAGTAAAGGTAGCAGTGCTATTAATGGTGATTTTCATTTCTCATTGATTACAAAATTCTCCTCTTCACTTTTAAGGCTATGCACTCTTCTGCCCTGCCTTACATCTCAGCCCTAGTTTCTCACTATACACCTGTCCAACTTGCATTTTGCTCAAGGATGTCTTCTGTCTACCCCTTTTGTATCTAAAGTCCTCTCCCACCTACAACCTTTCTTACTTACTGCTCCAAACCTCTGGAATGTCCTTCCCTTCAATATCCAACCAGTACCATCTCTCCCCGCCTTTAAGACCTATCTAAAAACACACCTCTTTAACGAAGAATACGGGTAGCTCTGCTGGCTGATGCTATACATCTCAGATGCACGGACCCCTTGCAGACACACTTACCATAACACCGCCCTACTATCGCTGTAAGTTCTCCTTAATTACTTCTTAGATTGTAAGCTCTTTGGGGCAGGGACTTCCTTTCCTATTGTTACTGTCATGTCTGAAGCGCTTATTCCTATTATGTGTTATATTATTGAGTCATATGAATTACTGCTGTGAAGCGCTATGTACCTGGATGGCGCTATATAAATGTAACCCCTTGATAGAACACAACAGCGGCAGTAGCATGGAGGAGAGAACTTCTTTATGCAAACAAATCCACAAAGTTCTAAACAAATGACAGTTGTGAGGGACATACGAATTGAACAACGGGAAACGCGTCAACATTCTGCCGCTTCCCCAGTCAACCCATTGCCACCTACTGGGCAGGCTCCACTGAGTCTGGCAGACCAGAGTATCCTCCCCACAGGGGGTCTCTGTTCTCTAGACCCAGTTCTTTGCCCTGCCCCGACCACTTAACACCCCGACACCTCAACATCCCGTCTCCTCTTTGAACTCTGATGTCTATCCAGACTTCCCGGCACCTGTATGGATGCCTGGGCTGATTGAATAGACATTTTTAGTAATACACAAATTAAATAAAACATACTTTAATACATTGGATCCCTTGGGGAGACTCATATTTGTAAGGGATATAGGACTAGGATATCTGGACTCGAAAACCTGGAGTCTGGGGGACACTGGTCAGCCAGGTGTAATTCAACCCGTGTACTGGCAAATTGTGCCTGCACGTCAGGGAGAATTAGGGTACTACTGGTATCTTTGGCCCCCGAACTCCTGCAAACAAAACAATTCAATTTCTACCCAAATATCCCACCTAAAACTTACACATAGATAGTTCATGAGTCTAGGGCACAGGGAACATGAAAGTGGAAAAGCAGGGGGCACTTCAACTTTTACATGCTATAATACCTGGCCCATGGCTTATGGTGCTAGGTAGCTGCCAGGGGCCCACAGTTCTCAGATGGGCTTAACCTTTATTGTATAGCCTGGTTACCCACTTACCATCATACCTCCCCCCTCAAGATGAAGGCTCTGTGACAGTCACCTCATCCGGTGGCTCTGCAAGTCTGGAAGCTCTTGGTCACTGGGGATGTCCTGTCGGGAGAGTCCATCAGCATTGCCATGCTCACTGCCCTTTTCGTGCTGAATAGTAAAGTCAAATTCCTGCAGTGCAAGGCTCCAGTGAAGCAACTTTCCGTTCTCCCCGACACACTCTGTAACCAGCTGAGGGGATTGTGATCCATGATGACAGTAAAAGCTCTGCCATACAGGTAGGGCTGGAGCTTCTTCAGTGTCCACACAATTGCGAGGCACTCTTTTTCAATGGTGGCATAAGCCACCTCCCAAGGCAACAACTTATGGCTCAGGTAGATGATTGAGTGTTTTCCCCATCCTCACCTACCTGGCTCAGTATAGCACTGATATCATAATCCGAGGCATAGGTCTGTACCAGGAATCGATTGCTGTAGTTGGGTGCTGCCAAGATGGGAGCACTAACCAGGGCAGATTTCAGAGCCTGGAATGCCTCCCCACAAGCGGGAGATCAGGCAACAAGAACCAAGAGTTTCTTCTGGGTCAAATCAGACAGGGGTTTGGCCAGGGCACTGTACTAGGGGACAAACTTCCTATAGTAGCCAGCGGTGCCTTAGAAAGCCATAACTTGCTTCTTGGTTTGGGGCACTGGCCACTCTATAATTGCCTCTACCTAAGCTGGCTTCACCTTGAGATGCCCCCCGCCTATTCTATAGTATGCCCGAGGTACAGTACCTCTGCCATCCCAACTAGACACTTAGGGGCCTATTCTATAAGCCTCAATAAGCCACTTATCCAGAACTTATTGGCCAAAATGCTTACTGCTATTCAGTAAGCATCGATAAGTGGGCGATAAAGGCATGAATCGCAAAATTGTTCAGCCGTCATAAAATTTTTTACGGGTGAGCGGCGATAAGCCACTTATTGGCAGGTTCTAAAACTCATGCCATTCTAGTAGCTGTGATTATCTTATCAAAGCGAATCGCGGCTAAAGATTGGCGACTTTCTCCCAAAATCCTCACGCCAGGAAAAGTTGATGTGAGGCTGTTGAGAAGCTGCTGAGAGGTGGTGAGACACGACTTAGAAAAAAAAATGCATTTTTTCTGCATCCGGGAGTCTCTGGAGCTGATATCCATTAATATTAGCACCGGAGACCCCCGGCCTGAATCCCATGCAATAAAAATGCATTTACAGGCAACTTCATTACCTTAGCGGCTAACCGCTAAGGCAATGAAGTGGTTAACCCCACTCGCTACCCACCTACCAAGGGCCAAAAAAATACCTTCACCCACCCCCGCTACCCACAATAAACATTAAAAACACAACAACACTAATACCCACCTCTTCTACCCCCACACGATTGATACCAGGGGCCGCGGGTGTCCGGGGCTCCTCAGGTTGTCCCCGCGAGTGTCTGGGGGCCCTCAGGTGTTCCCCACGGGTGTCATTCTTCAAATATTGATGATGCCCTACAGAAATCTATTATTAACAAAACCGAATATACATGTTTATTTAAAGAAAATCCCAGGATGCCCATTTTCTTCCACCTTCCCAAAATTCATAAATCCCTTAATAATCCTCCTGGAAGACAAATTGTCTCCGGGATTCACTTGATCACTTCGAATTTATCCCAGTATGTGGACCACTTCTTACAGAAGTATATCAGTGTCCTTCCGTCTTATATTAAAGATACAAGATCGGTCTTGAATATGCTTTCAGATTTTCAATGGAAGGACACCTACAGATGGGTAACATTCGACGTGACATCCCTGTACACTCATAAAACGCATGAGTTGGGGGTTGAGGCAATGGGATTATATTTGAAGAATAACAATGAATGATCTCCATCTTTAAATGGTGATTTTGTTTTGAGATCTATAGAATTTATCCTCTCCCATAATTATTTTATTTTTTTACCCAGTTCTATGTGCAGATTTGAAGGACAGCTATGGGGACTTGTTTAGCCCCTATCTACGCAAATCTGTACATTGGAGTTTGGGAACAATGCTGTATTTGGTCAAATAATCTGTTCGCAACAAAAGTAATATTGTGGCTGTGTTTTATTGACGATATTCTATGTATATGGGATGGTGATTTGGATTCCCTGGAGCCATTTACAGCTTTTCTGAATAATAATCAATATAATTTGAAATTCACTTTCACCACAGATACCTCTGCATATAGAGAAATGTAATAACTACTAAGACACACTTTAAGAAAGTTGATGAGAATAATTTACTCCTGGCCTCGAGAATCACAAAAAGTCATGGATTGACAACATTCCGTTTGGTCAATTCATGAGACTCAAGAGAAATTGTGGTCAGGAGGATATTTTAAAGTACAATCTGGACAACTTTTTAACACATTTGTTTCAGAGAGGGTATAATGCTGACCTGCTCTCCAAGGCCTTGATTAAGGTTGAGGAGATGGATAGAAAAGCATTATTGTGTAACAAAACTAAGAAGTTAGAAACACTATCAACTGATAGTAGCATTATTCAGGCTCCATTTATTTCCAATTACAATTCTGCTAGTCTCAAGATCCAGGCAATTGTTAGGAAACACTGGAACATTTTATCTAATGATCAGAATCTTGGTTCCCATTTGGAAGAGAAACCAAAGTTTATTTATAGAAGAGCCAACAACCTAAAAAATATTTTGGCCCCTAGCGACATAGGACCAGGTTTAATAAGACCAGTTGACAATATGTGTCTCACTTCGAAATCTGTGGGAAATTTCAGATGTGTAGAGCATGCAGTCTTCTACACAGTGACAGGAAATATATTATTTCTTCTGTTACCAAAGAGAGATTTATAATAGAAGATTGCATAAAACATCATATGTAGTTTATATGTTGGAGTGCCCTTGTGGACTCCAATATATAGGCCGCACCAAACGTTTCCTAAAAACTAGGATTCTTGAGCACTGTAGAAACATTAGGATTGGCATGGACAAACATAGTGTACACCATCATTTTAAGATTTATCACCAGAGTGATCCAAATGTAATGAGATACAAGGGGATCCAAACAGTAAATGTAAATAGGAGAGGAGGTGATAGACTGAAGGCGCTTTCCAAAAAGGAAACCTTTTGGATATACCAAATGAAAACCATGCCTCCAAGAGGCCCCAATGAAGAACTAGACATTTGGTCACTTTATTGAATATAAAATCTTCCTGTCAGAATCATTGTTAACAATATATTAAGAATATTAAGTATCCAGAACCAATTTTTAAATCAATTATAATTTCCATTTTTAATATTTTGATTATTTTTTATTCATTTAATAATTTGATTCTTTTTTCATTCATTTATTATAGTTACATTTTAGTATCCAATTAACCGTTATGGACCGTGTGTGTGTGTGTGTGTGTGTGTGTGTGTGTGTGTGTGTGTGTGTGTGTGTATATATATATATATATTGGTGGTATTTACATTTTTATAATAATTTAAAATATATATATTAGAGGTATTGATAGCCTCCACAGAGACACTTTTTGCATTTGGGTTTTATATGGAAATAATTTTTGCTGTATTATTATCATGACTGATTATCTCACCTTCTGTGAGATAATTCTAATACTATTGTTGGAATTTATTATGATGATGCTAATACTATGTTTCTAATTTCAGCATCCTACTTCACTTGCTTCTATTATGGAGTTGTTTTTAGCTTGACGTATTTCTAATGCTTAATTGTTTTTAGTTTTCATTGTTAATACAATATATATGTTTGTTTATGTGATATGCATGCATCTGCACCATCTTCGAGGTGATTGGTCCTGTTGATCCCCTGAGTGGCTAATCACGGAGAGAGATGGGGTTTAGATACCACCAGTTCTTATTGATTATCCCTGAAGAAGTACTTGTATTTTACGAAACGCGTTGGATATTCTGAGGCATTTTTATTAAGTATATTTGTCCCAATTACTGTACTTTGGCTCGCTCGGTAACCTGCGGTTAGTCCTACTGAGACATCACTAGAGGGTCGCTATACAGCGGCGAAATCTAGTGACGTCAGTGGATCAGGGACACGAATCAAGCTCCGGTAAAGATCCCCAGGATACAGATGTGTGTGCAGCTTAAGGATTTCCACATACACTCGATCAGAGGCACAGGACAACGGCGTTCGTTAGCTGAGTGGTGAAGCAGCTATTCCATTGAGTGTTAACATGTACCCCAAAAATGCCCTGCTTTTTTGATATTTATTCTTGTACGTGCATTAATCAACTTCAATCTAAACTGTATTATATTCTCTTCACTTGTTCCTTCTATTGATTTTGAGTCATCAACTTGACGAGCAGCGGACTCATATTTATTGTCAGGTTTTTGTATTTAGTTCCTAAAACTAAGTCAGAAATTGTTGTGGTTGCACTTTGTTTTTAGAGGAAGTTATATATTATTTTCTCTAAATTTTACACTTGAATTATATAACTTTTTTTTTTTTTTTTATAAAATATTTTACAGGAAGTAATAATAATTATCTGTATCACGATTACCACTACACAATTGGTGGCAGTTTTCTTTTTTAAACATGTCTAGTGCTAGAAGCTGTTTGGCCTAAAGATGAAAGGGTTTCCCTGTTTTATAGAGGTCTCAGAGATTAGCGTAAAGATATTATGACACAGGTTGTTCCAAAACCCGCTACCTACTCAGGGTTAGTGGACGTAGTTCTTCAATTGGAACACTGTTTAGCAGAACATACGGGAGAAAGATGAAGGAAGGATTCCAGAACTATTTATGAACGTCTAGATTCAGTATGACATGAAAACAATGTTGGTCAAATAAGGGAATCTTCACCCAAACCCATGCAAATAGGGGGAAACCGGGGATCCATGTCTATTCTCATTGATTCTAGAGCTACTGAGAACTTTTTTTACTTATCATTCGCTAAAAGGTTGAGGCATCACTTATAATCTGAGATATGACTCCAAAAGACTATTCATGGTCCCAAGGTTCAGCAAAGTATCTGGCCGCTCTTCCTTCTCTTACCGTGCACCCCAAAACTGGAATAATCTACGGAGACTATCACAGCCACCACCAGTCTACATTCTTTCAAAACTAAAGCTGTCTCACATTTTAATCTGGTCTGTAACTGTTACATAGCCTATAATATATATTATCTCTAACTGTGCATGCAATGTCTTGTATATAATGTAAACACTGTTCACTTATGTAACTATGTATTTGTAACCATGTATTATTTGTCATCTTAACTGTTTGCCCAGGACATACTTGAAAACGAGAGGTAACTCTCAATGTATTACTTCCTGGTAAAACATAAAAGAAAGAAATCACAAGAAAAATAAAGAAATGGCCAGGGCAATTTATGGGTCAATCCTTACTTCAGGTTCTCTAAAGTGGAATACTCCATTGAAAATTACCTGCAGTAATGGGCATTCGGAAATCCTACAGTTTGATCTCATTGATGCGCCACACTTCCTTGTTATCCTAGGAATGCCCTGGTTTATGGAAGATAATCCAACTATTGACTGAGAGACATGTTCCATGAAGTTGTCATCCACATTTTTCAGGTCAGTGTTTTGTGAAAGCACCCACGAAACAAATGATGAATCAAGCTGTCTAGCTTTGTTCTGGAGTTTCGAAGAACCATCATACACAGGTCATCAATGGCTCATCACCAGAGATAAATCAAGCTTTTAAAGGTGTTTTCAATCAAATGAAAGCCAAATCCCTGCCCCTCCCTGCTCCTTTGCTTGCCAAATTGAGGTAGAACATACAGGACACCTGCAAGCTCATATTAAACCCCCAAAATAAACACAACATATATATAAGCATATAGGTGTCAGAGGAGTGCTACTGAGCATGGCAATATATATTTAAAACCAGAGACAGAACATTAAACACAGACAGAGCTCAGTGCACATCCAGTGAAACCTATATACACGGTACAGTGCCGTGTAGTGGCTCAGGGGCTTACAACACTTTGGCCAAAATGTTAAACTAAAAGACCATTTTATTTAATAGATATCTATACATATATATTTAGGCACTGTACAGTGTATAGGTTTCACTGGATGTGCACTGAGCTCTGTCTGTGTTTCATGTTCTGTCTCTGGTTTTAAACAAATTGAGGTAGAGCCTAACTCTAACATCCCTTGCAGCAGACTTTATACACAGAACGAGAAATCGTGCGTGAGTCACATTGAAGGGCAAATGTCCAAAGGGAACGATATGGAAGGAAAATACCTTGGGATGCTTGGTTCTTCAGGACGTTTGAATTTATCTGAAGATTAAATTAATGCAGATGAAGAGGATGGAAATAGTGATTTTCAGATAGCGATCCAAGACCTTTTTATCTGCGTAGTTTCTGCTCTCACAACAAAGATGAAAAAATTTAAGTGCAGGAAGAGAAGCCTATAAAGTCATGTGTAATAGCTAAGTGTGGGGAATTGAAGGAAGGGAATGAGTGTGTAATGTCCCCTTTAGATGGTTCTGGTAACACTTACTTTGACTTCTCAGTGGAATCAGATGTAGAAATAAATGATGTTTGTAAAAAATCCTTGCTATAGCTGAAGACGTTAAGAACATAGGAAATGTGTTCTTCAAATCTAAGAACTGGGAGATGGCAAGAAAGAAGTACAATAATGCTTTAAGATACAGTATGCTAAAAGCTACAAGGCTATCACAGGAGATGACAACATATTGAAGTTAAATCCTATAGCTGCGAACTGTAACTTGAAAAATGCTTCCTGTAAGCTGAAGATGTCTGACTGGAGAGCAGCGATTGAAAGCTGTCATGAGGCACTTGAAATCGATCCATCTAGTACCAAAGAACTTTACAGACGGCTCAAGGCTGGCTAGGATTGAAAGATTATGAACATGCACTGGAGGATCTTAAGAAGGCTGATGAACTACCACCTGATGATGATGACAAGGCAGGGAAATACTTCGGGTTAAGCAGAGAACTAAGGATACCTACCCAAGCCAGAGGTCTTAGACTGTAGTCTGGTGTTTGAGGTTCATAACATACTTATTCCAAGAATAGGGGAGAGAAATTATTTTGTTTGAGTTATTGGGCAGGTTTTGGGCAAAAACCTGGCAGTAGAGGGAGACCTGAGCTAAGAGAGGGAGTACTGTCATGATTCCCTCCTGCAGTATTCCTCATAGACATGTAGGGGTGCACCCAAGAGTCTAGTTCCGATTCAGAACTTGTAAGAAGTAGAACAGTCCATGAAGCCAGCTGCCATATTCGTTTGGGTACAAAACCTCACCCTGTCAGTTAGTTCTTTGCTTGTCAAAATTTTTGTCTACAGGTCAGGTGTCAGGTTATTCTTTGTTCCCTAGTGCAGCATCTTTACCTGTTCCTTTTTTATCAGGTTCCCACTTTTACTGATCTTCCAGTACTTCTTGTCTGTTGTCTTATATTCCCCTTGCACTATTTGTCCCTGGTTTATAATTTTTCCCCTGCCACTATTGCTCTTTGCATGTAGGACTGTAATTCTTGCAGGTAACCTTAGCTTGTCCTGTTGTTTCCCTTAGCATTATTTGCTCCGTCCTTGTTTGTTCCTTTAGCTAATTTAGGCCGCTTCCACATTGGGGTAACGTTATCATGTATGGTGCGCACGTGCACGTGAGTGTTGGCCGAGAGCTGCTTGTTGAGACAAATCATTTTATGTTGGCAGTGCGATGGCTGGGTCACATAAGCAGTTCGCCTAATGAGGGGCGAACCGCCTCTGTGACGTCACAGCCATACCCCCTCAAAACGCCCCGAAACGCTCCCCCGCATGCAACAGCGCAGTCCAGGAATCGCCTCTGCTGCAAGCAAGCGCAACATCATGGCACTCCGTCCTGTGCTCGTGAGCAGACAGCATAGACTCGGCCTTAGCCATTTGCTTGTAGGTCTGCACACTTAGCAGACTCCATTTTGATTTCCCAGTTTTTGGTTTTCTTTAGTGTAAATATACACCCTGTCAGTTTTTACGTATATTGATCTCCTGTCTTTTGTGGGTTTCCAAGGATTCTATACATCCTGATAAGCACTATATCCTAAAAGCACTCTTAGAAAAGGATGCTACAAATGCCATGTATGCACGACCTGCTGAAGTGGGCTTATTTAAGGGACACACATTAAACATTTACAGTCTGGTAAATCTATAATGATCATCCCTTATCTTACCTGCCATAACATGTCTGTGATTTACTTCATAATATACCAATGTAGTTTGGTATACATTGGCAAAACGGATCAAGAATATACAGTAGGCCAAATATCCTGGTCAAATTGATCATGTACCTTTACCACCCAGTGGAGAGAATGTGAAACCACAATTGCTACAATGGGAAATGTAGTAATTGTTTTCACTAGACACGGTTGCACCCCGTGGATTCAATAGGGAGCTCAATTTAGGATGTTTTTTTTGAACTATAACAAGTTTGCATCCCTGTAGAGATAAACTTTAACAAGAAAAGAGAAATCATATCTGATGGTCCTATGTGGACAAAGTGTGCATTAACGTTCTAAAGTATATGTATTGATTTTATCTAGTTGCCAACCTCTTGCCAGCAGTAATTCACATTTGCTGTACTCTGTATGATAACCTTGTATCTTTGTATGTTATGTAGCAGTGGGACTCAATACAACATGAAAATTAACTATAAGTACATTTTCCATGTATGTCCCTTTAAAGATCCTGACTCAACCCCCCATCTAGAGATTCCTATTAAAATTCAAGGTACTGTGTCTGTACGATTATCCAGATAGAGAAGTTATCAACTTAGACTATGAAAACCAACGCCCCAGCTGTGAACAGGATGTAGGTGGTGCAGGTGGCGAACTACTGTTTTAACTGGACGTGACTAAAAGTACTGTTACTTATCGTCAGATTAAGCTGACATAGCTGAATGTCATTAAAGAGTGTGTCGTTCTTGTCTAAATTTCTTCTTTCTTTGCCCAAAGTGGGATACAATGATATTGTCTGCTATTTAAATTTGTAGCATATGCCATATGATGATATCAACAACAACATGACTTAAGATACCGCTGTTATCTCAATCGATGAGCTACAGTAACTATGTAATTTAATCTCAAATAAGAGAAGTGGCACCATCGGCAGTGCACTGTTTACATTGATATAATGCAGGGGACCACAATATTTTCCCCCTGTGCCCCCCTGCCGTCTGTCCTCCACTCTGAACGCCCCCTCCCTTCCTTCTCCTTACATTGGTTCCCAGCGTCTGGGCGTCGTGACATCACGTTGCCATAGCAACACGATGCCACATGACCCCGCGGCGTCATTTGACGCCACATCGCCATGGCGACGCGGCTCCAGATGTCGGCTGGACCACGGTAAGTAATGTTTACAGAGGCCTTTGCCACTTCCCCGGCACTTAATTTAAGTGCCTTCGGGAAGCGTGCAGGGCCTCTGTAAGCCCCGTGCCCCCTGCAGTTAATCCCGCACCCCCCAGTTTGCGCACCACTGGTATAATGCATGGCATGACATAATGTACGCTCTCTGCATCAGTTTATCGCAGATGAATACATTGATTTGTTATTTTGATAAGTAACATGTTCCAGCGAGTACATATTTTATGATATCATGGTGAGATTATTGTTAGGCATTTATGGTGCGTGATGAGTGTGGGTTTGGCACTTTATATGTAGTATTATGACTTTGCCTCACTCTATACTAGAGATCCGACACATCCACTTAGCTACTTAATTGCTTATTAATTACATATGTATTTACTTTTTATGTTTGTTAACACTTCGTGTTACAGCTTCACTCTGTTACTCTTTTTATTGACACTTTTTGAGGCCTGAACCATGATAGAAGGATGGTTTTTTTGTTTGTTGCTAGTCTGCTGTGGGAACATGATTCAAGATTATGTTTGAGTCTTCGTGAGCTGATTGATTAGTACACAGCCCTTCCATTATTTACCTTTTACATTACAGCTTCTAGTTCAGACTGCTCCCTTCCGCTATTTTAATATTTAATATATATTATATAACCAAGAGTCTGTTTTTCAACTTATTTTTATTTTCTCCAATTAATTCACATATTTATTTCATATGCACTTTATGACACTACTGTATATATTTGCTTTATAGTCCATATACTTGTCACGATCTCACCCGCCTCCACATAATTATTTGGTTCTGTTGCTTCTCAACTACACGCAGCGTGTTTTGGCGCCAACATTTTCTTACTGCACGCATCAAAATGTGTGTATATAAACTGCAACTTGTGTATTCACTTTATCTTGACAAAGGTCCAAGGAAGGACCAGAACATTGATCCTGCATTAAATTTCCACCTTTCAACTAAGACCCGTGGAGTGCTGACTATTTCTTTATTGACTTGAACACCGCTATTTGTGGAAGTCCTGAGCACCAGATTGCTGGTGAACTAGTGGTCAGGTGCCCTTTAATCTATGAAAGATCAATATGAATTTATATTTACTTTATTGTCCCTGTTATCATAGTTTCCATTTCAAATTTTTCTTAAAGGCACTATTTAGATGTATTTTAACAGGCTCTGCCATGTATCGCCTCCCCCATCTGGCTTCTAATGCACTCAACACACTTGTGCATTCAATTTCCAAGGCTGTCTTGAAAATCTTAATTCTCCCCTGTGAATCCTCCTGAGTGGACTAAATAGATTTCTGAAAAACTTATGAGACACCGAGTTTAAAAGCTCCGTACCCTATAATTTAATTTACAAAGTACCCTATTGTGATCTGCTAAAAGATATCACAACAGACAACAAATCTATATGGATCTTATTTTGTCATAGCTTGCATACACCCTAAAATCTGTCAAGATTTGTTATTTAAATACATTGTCAAGTCTATCTAAAAATAGATGAGAGAAAGGTGAGAAAAATGTTTACGTTTGTTGAAAGAGATTAATATGACATGTCAAGTAGTTTTCAGGGCTGTCAACAGGTAAAAAGCTTGCGTACCCTGAGTTTTACAGTATTTTATGTTGACCATTTGGCACACCACTACTTAAAGCTATTTTAGGCTTCTTCAAATAATGGACATATGAATGGGCCAGTGTCATTTTCTTAAAAAATAAAAAATAATAAAGTGCTCTAATCTATTTTATGTGAAAATATGTTATTTACGTTGTATTTAGCAGCAACTCCTACCTCATTTTTCTTTTATACTTCAACCGCAGGAACAATGTTCATATTTGCTAGTCAAACAACCACCCCTATCTGTTGCATAAAAAGAATGTTAATGTCACTTCAAAGTTATTTGCAAGAACATTAATATGGCCCAATGCCAAGATGTTAACTTTCCTAGGCCATCCTTTATTCCATGTACTTTAGCACCATCAATTATTACTTGTACAATGAGTAGGTGTCAATATGATGGTCCAAACTAGAGTAGTAAATTCTAAACTACTGCAAAGTGTCAAAATAGTTGAAGCATGTGCAAATTTAATGGGATTAAATGGGAGGTACAGTCTCTTTAATTAGGCTGCTTTGAGAGCTGAACCTAATGTCAGTTTAAAAATACATTGTTGACATCTCAACAGACCTATGATTACTGAAATATTTTTGCTGATGTCTCCCACTTAATTCTAAGCTTGGATAATACCCTCGCACTTTTTCAGTGACGCGGATATAGCTACAACCCATTGTGCTTTAAGTAAGTCTCATTATCACTCTATGAGCAACTACACTATTTACACACAAACTCACGCAAGACAAACGTTTGACTTTGACGGATAATTGTAATAATGTTACTTTGTTACACATCACCTGTGTGAATTCTGTTTTGCAGGTATGAAAAATATAGAAAGGAGATGGGGCTTGGTGGCTAGTTACAAAATGAGAGCACATTACAATGTTCATTTCCATACAATTAGATGAAAATACAAAAAACAGGAAAGGATAGAGAAACCCATGGGAGTAATTTTCTGCGTGCCTCTAAAACATATACTTTATTTCATATTTGAAGGAAATTGCTATGCACCTGAAAATGAATATGCCCTGCTCTTGTTTTCTTTGTGACCTTTTATTTTCATGGTCTGTCTTTGTTTGACCTGTTTGCGGATACAGCTGTAAACTTCATCCCCAGTTCTGCTACTACAGGAATAACGAAATACTAGAGGAAACTACTGTAACCAAATAGTGCAGCCTTTATCCTGCTTAGTGAATGTATTACCTTGTTCCTCTGTTTTTTCTAAACCTTTACAATAAAATAAAATATAAAAACAGGGATGTGACAATGGTAATGTGTGTGGTACAACATTCTTATTTGACTCAAAGTCCCTCTGGTTTGACGTTTGTCAGATCTAAGCATCATGGCATTTCGCAAGCCTCTTTATGGAAGAAGAGCTGCTGGAGGTCACCCAACGCACTCTATATTCGCTTGCAAAATAACCAACTGAATCATCTGTAGGCAATTCAGAAAACCTGTGCAAACACAACACATCAGTGGAACCCTGCGAGAACTTCACTGGCTATCAATCAGACAGTGAGTTGAGTTCAAAGAGCTCTATTACCTATAATGCTAAGCATTGCCTAGCACCAACATAGAGTACAGTACATCTCATTACTCCAAATCAGCCAACCAGACTACTCAGATTAACCAAAATACACTGCTCAGTGTTCCTCGATTCCAATCCACCAGGATTGGAAAAAGATAATAATAAAATAATAAAACAATGCAGTGACCCGGCGCTAGAGATAACAATACCCCAGTCGAATGTAATGTCCATATAGAATGGAAAAGTTCTCCTAATGTTCCAATTGCAAACGGAGTGGTGGATCAATTGCTAGCTGGTGTTTCAAAATTCCTCCTGCAGTGGAATATACAAGGGAAAAGAAACCATTGCGCAGCCACAAGCACAAACAGACAGCTCAAAAGGGTTTAAAAATAATCAACTTACAAAAGTAGTGTTGCTATGTTCATTTGAGAGAATCTGTGCTTTTACCAACGTCTTCTCCTGGACTTTACGAATCCCCCGTGTTGTCAGTCTTAAGTCAGCTCACTCTCCTGTTAACTCACAGCCTGATCACTCAATGGTAATCTCCGTGGGTTCCCAGAAAGGAAATGACATAGGAGATAATGGTGCTGATGAAGTGACCACTTTGAGTCACGAAACGCGTTTGGGGAAGGAGGAGTTGAGAGACTGAGATGTCCGGTAGCAAGGAGAGTGGAGGGAGCGCCATCGCGTGACATCAGTTAGTTGCGCTGAGACCGGCGTCAGGCACTGGAACTGAGAGCAGTGAGAGCGCGTTCAGCCCAGTGTACATCACCCCTCACCCGTAACAAGCTGCGGACGGCACATTGTCAGTTGTTCTGCAACAGCCTGGTTTATGTGAGTAAGCCTTTGGCTGTTTTTTTTACTGTTATTAAAGTTTTTTTTTAGCAATCTGCACCATTATCTCCTATGTCATTTCCTTTATATTTGCAAATGCTGGGCAGGGGAGTGGGAGCAGATCTATCCTCACATCAGGCACGGCTGCAGCTGTAGCATAAGATTCCTGCCATGTAGCTCTCTTAGGCAACTCTCCATTCTCTTCTCTGCTCCAGCCCCAGGTCAGTAAGTGTTTATATTTTTATGTTTATATGTTGGTCAGAGTATGTGAACTGGTATATGTGTGTGTCTGTGTTTATGCAGGGTATAATGGATGTATATGTGTGTGTGAGGATGTTGCATGTATCTGGTGTATGTGTATGGTGAGAACAAAGAGCAAGGGTGGGCGCTTAGTTGATAATAAGTACTAATAATTGCAACAAGTGTCATTCAACGAAATACACTGTAAATGAAACAAATCTTAAGTGAATACAATGTGCACTATAAAGTGATGCTATTTCACAATAATAAAGTGAAACAAATGTGGAAACATATAAAGGTGCAGCTCAAAAACCCTTTCAGTGGATAGTCTGCGGACTCCACTTCAATCGATGTGTTTTTCCAGGAAATAGGGGAGAGCAGAAGTTAATATGCAATAGGGAGCAGATAAAAACACAACATGGTGCAAATAACGTTTGGAAATGGAAACATGTATGGAGAAATTCTTTCAGGTTAAAACTCACATGATGTCGTCTAAAACAGGCATTTCAGAGATCAGTGGCAAATTGCTTGATTCTGACTGGAATGGTGTAAATCCCCACTAGGAACGGTCTGATGTAAAGTACTGGCACTCGGGCGATGTCATCAGTAACAGTATCAGGGTGAAGGGAGATAGACAACCATAGTGTGATCCGAGAAAATATCACAATTTTATGAACACAATAAAAATTTAACACTTACACAGTGTCATAAGAACATAAGGCACATAAAAAATCTGATGCATCACCTGCTCGGTTACTCCCTGCTGCCTCCGTCTCAGACCTCTCAATCGCGGCGCGTCACTTCCGGGTTGGGGCGCGCACCAGGACCCGGATGATCATGCCGATACGGAGAGGGTCCTTGCTGCAGTAACTGCTTGGCTGGGGGCGTTCAGGAGTCCTCTGGGAGCATCAGATCAGGAAAGACTCTACACGTTTCAGGAGACTCCTGAAGAAGCTACACGCTAAGTGAAACGCGTAAATAAGAGTAGCGCAAAAATAAAAAACAAAAACAAATAAGGCTTCTCTGTGCAGCTTTAAATAAACAGTCGCTAGAAAATTGTGTGCAAGTGTTATAGGTAAAAAAGTAAATCGCAATAGAATAATAGCCACACAAATTACCAAACCAGAAAATACCCAGTGTTGTGTATTTGTGATATAGTGAACAAATCACTCACAAATAGGTCAGCAGGAGAAAATCTGGTCACGCTTAGATCCCTCTTAAAGAATACATAAAGAGGGCATAGCGTAATACAGTTTAATGCACACGCAGTTAAAATGAAAAGGGGAAAGGACACACACATTCTCCCAAACTTTTAAGCGCAGTGAGTGCTTTAAGGGCACACTCTCGCCTCTCTGGGACATCCGAAATCCTCCGGAATGGAAAAGTCTTGATGTATAGTCCCGCGCCTCAAGCCTGGATCCTCCGACCCTCGTGTTCGATGGCGCCACCGTCGGCACTTCTGCGTCTGCGCGCACATACAGATACGGTCATTTGAAAATTGTATCAAATTTACAAAGCATCTGATCTCAGACCCGCTATTAGAGAGGGCTGTGGTTCCTTACAATGCATCTGATCTCAGACCCGCTATTAGAGAGGGCTGTGGTTCCTTACAATGCATCTGATCTCAGACATGCTACAGTACTAGAGAGGGATGGGGTTCGTTAATATGCAAAAAGTACAGATGAGACAGTGCTGGTAGGGATTCCTCTGATAATCCAAGTAAAGTTGCTTCTGCTGCTTCCACTCACTCCTGCGATCCACCGGGGCCAATAAGATACATAAATACACAAAAAAGAAGAGCACAAGAAGGAACCAGAATCAATTACTAAACAACAGCGTTATATGTTCAAATCTATTTTAAAAAAAACATCACTTACATTGTTAGACAGAGCTGCATCAGAAACGGAGAATGTGAGAGAGGAGTCGAGTGTGACCCCCTAGGCAGCGTGCTTGCGCTACTGGGTGTATGACAGGACTTCCAACAGTAATGTGGAAGGATGTACTGGGGCTAGGTTTGGGATGAAATATGAGGAGCTCTGTTTTGACATGTTGAGTTTATGTTGGCGGAGGGCCATCCAGGATGTCACTGTTTTGTCACAGAAATTGTATTTGTGATGGTGATGTTTTTAATTAAAATCAAAACACAATTTCAGTGACAAAACGCAAAGAAGTTTGACTTAGAACGCGTGTGCGCGGAACCCCCCTGTTTTACCTATTTGCACTTCTATATGTATAGTAACTGTGAATTCCTTGTGTGTGTGTGTGTCTCTGTGTGTATGTGTCTCAGTGTGTGTCTCTGTGTCTCTCTGTGTGTCTCTCTCTGTGTGTGTCTCTGTGTGTTTGTCTCTGTGTATTTGTCTCTGTGTGTGTCTCTGTGTCTATGTGTATGTGTCTCGTGTGTGTTTCTGTGTGTGTGTGTATGTGTGTGTATGTGTGTGTCTCTGTGTCTGTGTGTCTCTCTGTGTGTGTGTGCATGTGTGTGCATGTGTGTGTGTCTCTGTCTCTCCGTGTGTCTCTGTGTTTGTGTCTCAATGTCTGTGCGTGGGTGTGTGGGTGTCCCAGTGTGTGGGTGTCCCAGTGTGTGGGTGTCCCAGTGTGTGGGTGTCCCAGTGTGTGGGTGTCCCAGTGTGTGGGTGTCTCTGTGTGTGTCTGTGTGTGTGTTGTGGGTGCTCCACCTGTGCTGTATCTGTGTGTGCGCGCACCCAGCGGCGCCTACTGGGAAATCAGAATGGAGTGCTGAGGCGGCGTGCAGGTGCACCGAGCCTTCGAAGACACCTACTGAGCAGGCGCACCAATCCATTGGTGGCGCCTACTACCCAGGTACGCTGAGCTGTCAGCAGCGCTTACTGTGCAGGCGCGACGAGCCATTGGCAGCACCTACTGCACAGGCGCGCCGTGCCATTGGCCACGTATCCTGCGCATGCGTGCCAAGCGCGGGAGGCTTCTTCTGCTAGCAGTGACGTCACTTCCGGGAGTGCACTTCCATCACCAACAAGGCAATTTACTCCAAGGGAAATTTTCATATGGTAGGTACCAGCATAGAAGTTTCACTTCAAAAGTTTTGTCTGTGTTGCATTTTTTCTCCATTGTCTATATAGAATGTTAATGGTTTGGAGTCAAAGGCATACATGTACATGTGTTTTCTTAAATGTATCAGAAAACTTGAGTCATCTCAAAACATCAAAGTTCGATCCCTCCCTCACTAATAAGTAACTAAAACATTAGGCAGGTGACAATGTAGTTTCTTTGAAGATAACGATGAAAGCAACAGGTTGTTTGCTTTAGATGACAAATTCTACTTTTCTTCAACCTTTTTTTGCTGAACTGACTACAACATACAAGAATAACTATATAATCAGGAAAACAAGCCAAACAAAGACAAAATTAAAAAAAAAAATGTAAAACTTCTATGAAATCTCAATCCCATCTATTATGTATCATATTGTAACTGGAAGAGCCAGCAGTGCATTAGCAAAGCATGACTGACAGATGTTACACTAGAACTTCTGGCAAAGGTGTCATGACTTTGCATCACTTAGTAAGTAAGGGTTAGCAGTTTAATTAGTGCAAGGGTGAAGCATGCAGATGCAGCCACCTTAACATTCCCCACGGCCAGGGAATGCCAGGGGGAAAACCAACCTTGTAATACCACAGATGTGGGGAAAAAAGTTGTGGGCAGCCGTAAGCTAATATTGAACTACTGTGGGGCCTATTCTAGTAGCTTTGATAACCAACTCATCCAGGATTTTGAGCAGCTATGGCAAAAAAATTCTACCTAGCTATTCAGAAAGCCTTGATGATTTGGTCAAATCGTACGGGGAAGGCATTTTTTTTGGCGATTTCACACTCCTGGCCAAACACATTGTGCGGGAGCTGCCAAAAAGCAAAAAAAAAAAAATTGCCAATGGATAAAATCACGCTATTATAGTAGCGTCGATAAACTCATCGAGCTCTGGAATTGCGGTTTTTGTCAAAGATTTCATCGCGCCAGCCCTAGGGTGGCTAGAGGAGATCTGAGAGCAGGACTTAGAAAAAAAAATGCATTTTCCTGATACACATTAATACCAGCTCCGGAGACCCCCGGCTTCTCTCCTATGCAATAAAAATACCTTCACAGGCAGCTTCATTACCTTAGCGGCTAACTGCTAAGGCAATGAAGGGGTTAACTACCAGTGCCCAGTTTATTGGGGGTAGCAGGGGTGGGTGAAGGTGGTATTTGGCCGCGGTGGGTGTTTAGGACTATCGGGGGGGTGGGGGTGGGGGTTGTGGGAGAAGTTAACCCCTTCATTACCTTAGCGGTTCTTACCGCTAAGGTAATGAAGGGGTTAACCCATCCCGCTACCCACCCGATAGGCATAAACACCCACCGTGGGCCAAATGCAACCTTCACCCACCCCTGCTACTCACAATAAACATTACAACACAATGCTAGCCAATACACCCGTTCATTGCCAGTGTGGTTACCTATGTCCTCAATGGGAGCAAAGATAAACCCAATGGGAATTAATGGGCACCCCCTTTACCCTCAACACCCATACAGTACGATACAATAATGGGCAAAATTACAATTTTCCATATATGGATAATAGTGCATTTGCCCATCCAAAATAAAACATTATCCAGCCAGCATAAAGTAAATAAAACTTCTACTTACCCCTGCCAGGATGAAGGCCGTCCTCATCACGATCTTCCCCATCCCTGTCCTCCGTTGGCAGGAACACAATAATAAAAATACAAACTAATGGCCCGAACCCCTTAATCCCCTTAGCGGTTAGTGACCGCTAAAGTAATTAAGTGGTTAATCCCCCGCTACCGACCAGACGGCCTAAACACCCACCCATGGCAACTATCCCTACCCTCAACCCATTGATTGGCACAGTGGTACATCATGCCCATGGGCGTCCGCAGAAATGTTTTCAGGGGGGGGCATAATGTTAACTAGACAGAGAGAGAGAGTGGTTGTGGGGTGTGTGGGTGACGGGGTGGGTGACTGACACTTTGACTGACTGACTCGTGTGTGACTGACACTTGGGTGGGTGACTGACTGACTGTGGGTTTGTGTCAGTATTCATTCACAGACAGACACAAACACACACCCTCCCTCTCCCTCTCAGACTCTCTCCCCCTCCCCCTCAGACTCTCTCCCCCTCCCCCTCAGACTCTCTCCCCCTCCCCCTCAGACTCTCTCCCCCTCCCCCTCAGACTCTCTCCCCCTCCCCCTCAGACTCTCTCCCCCTCCCCCTCAGACTCTCTCCCCCTCCCCCTCAGACTCTCTCCCCCTCCCCCTCAGACTCTCTCCCCCTCCCCCTCAGACTCTCTCCCCCTCCCCCTCAGACTCTCTCTCACTCAGACTCTCTCCCCCCCACTCAGACTCTCTCCCTCCCACTCAGACTCTCTCCCTCCCACTCAGACTCTCTCCCCCCCACTCACTCTCTCTCTCACACTCACTCTCTCTCTCACACTCACTCTCTCTCTCACACTCACTCTCTCTCTCACACTCACACTCACTCTCTCTCTCACACTCACACTCACTCTCTCTCTCACACTCAGACTCAGACTCTCTCACACTCAGACTCAGACTCTCTCACACTCAGACTCAGACTCTCTCACTCAGACTCTCTCACTCAGACTCTCTCACTCAGACTCTCTCACTCAGACTCTCTCACTCAGACTCTCTCACTCAGACTCTCTCACTCAGACTCTCTCACTCAGACTCTCTCACTCAGACTCTCTCACTCAGACTCTCTCACTCAGACTCTCTCACTCAGACTCTCTCACTCAGACTCTCTCACTCAGACTCTCTCACTCAGACTCTCTCACTCAGACTCTCTCACTCAGACTCTCTCACTCAGACTCTCTCACTCAGACTCTCTCACTCAGACTCTCTCACTCAGACTCTCTCACTCAGACTCTCTCACTCAGACTCTCTCACTCAGACTCTCTCACTCAGACTCTCTCACTCAGACTCTCTCACTCAGACTCTCTCACTCAGACTCTCTCACTCAGACTCTCTCACTCAGACTCTCTCACTCAGACTCTCTCACTCAGACTCTCTCACTCAGACTCTCTCACTCAGACTCTCTCACTCAGACTCTCTCACTCAGACTCTCTCACTCAGACTCTCTCACTCAGACTCTCTCACTCAGACTCTCTCACTCAGACTCTCTCACTCAGACTCTCTCACTCAGACTCTCTCACTCAGACTCTCTCACTCAGACTCTCTCACTCAGACTCTCTCACTCAGACTCTCTCACTCAGACTCTCTCACTCAGACTCTCTCACTCAGACTCTCTCACTCAGACTCTCTCACTCAGACTCTCTCACTCAGACTCTCTCACTCAGACTCTCTCACTCAGACTCTCTCACTCAGACTCTCTCACTCAGACTCTCTCACTCAGACTCTCTCACTCAGACTCTCTCACTCAGACTCTCTCACTCAGACTCTCTCACTCAGACTCTCTCACTCAGACTCTCTCACTCAGACTCTCTCACTCAGACTCTCTCACTCAGACTCTCTCACTCAGACTCTCTCACTCAGACTCTCTCACTCAGACTCTCTCACTCAGACTCTCTCACTCAGACTCTCTCACTCAGACTCTCTCACTCAGACTCTCTCACTCAGACTCTCTCACTCAGACTCTCTCACTCAGACTCTCTCACTCAGACTCTCTCACTCAGACTCTCTCACTCAGACTCTCTCACTCAGACTCTCTCACTCAGACTCTCTCACTCAGACTCTCTCACTCAGACTCTCTCACTCAGACTCTCTCACTCAGACTCTCTCACTCAGACTCTCTCACTCAGACTCTCTCACTCAGACTCTCTCACTCAGACTCTCTCACTCAGACTCTCTCACTCAGACTCTCTCACTCAGACTCTCTCACTCAGACTCTCTCACTCAGACTCTCTCACTCAGACTCTCTCACTCAGACTCTCTCACTCAGACTCTCTCACTCAGACTCTCTCACTCAGACTCTCTCACTCAGACTCTCTCACTCAGACTCTCTCACTCAGACTCTCTCACTCAGACTCTCTCACTCAGACTCTCTCACTCAGACTCTCTCACTCAGACTCTCTCACTCAGACTCTCTCACTCAGACTCTCTCACTCAGACTCTCTCACTCAGACTCTCTCACTCAGACTCTCTCACTCAGACTCTCTCACTCAGACTCTCTCACTCAGACTCTCTCACTCAGACTCTCTCACTCAGACTCTCTCACTCAGACTCTCTCACTCAGACTCTCTCACTCAGACTCTCTCACTCAGACTCTCTCACTCAGACTCTCTCACTCAGACTCTCTCACTCAGACTCTCTCACTCAGACTCTCTCACTCAGACTCTCTCACTCAGACTCTCTCACTCAGACTCTCTCACTCAGACTCTCTCACTCAGACTCTCTCACCCAGACTCTCTCACCCAGACTCTCTCACCCAGACTCTCTCACCCAGACTCTCTCACTCAGACTCTCTCACTCAGACTCTCTCACTCAGACTCTCTCACTCAGACTCTCTCACTCA